>NC_041228.1:49122320-49195848 GCF_002837175.3 Physeter macrocephalus
TTGATAGGGATTGCATTGAATTTGTAGATTGCTTTGGGTAGTAGAGTCATTTTCACAATGTTGATTCTTCCAATCCAAGAACATGGTTTGTATCATCTTTAATTTCTTTCATCAATGTCTCATAGTTTTCTGCATACAGGTCTTTTGTCTCCTTAGGTAGGTTTATTCCTAGGTATTTTATTCTTTTTGTTGCAATGGTAAATGGAAGGGTTTCCTTAATTTCTCTTTCAGATTTTTCATCATTAGTGTATAGGAATGCAAGAGATTTCTGTGCATTAATTTTGTATCCTGCTGCTTCACCAAATTCATTGATTAGCTCTAGTAGTTTTCTGGTAACATCTTTAGGATTCTCTGTGTATAGCATCATGTCATCTGCAAACTGTGACAGCTTTACTTCTTTTCCAATATGGATTCCTTTTATTTCTTTTTCTTCTATTATTGCTGTGGCTAAAACTTCCAAAACTATGTTGAATAATAGTAGTGAGAGTGGGCAACCTTGTCTTGTTCCTGATCTCAGTGGAAATGGTTTCAGTTTTTCACCATTGAGGACAATGTTGGTTGTGGGTTTGTCAAATATGGGCTTTATTATGTTGAGGTAAGTTCCGTTTATGCCTACTTTCTGGAGGGTCTTTATCATAAATTGGTGTTAAATTTTGTTGAAAGCTTTTTCTGTACCTCTTGACATGATCATATGGTTTTTATTCTTCAATTTGTTAATATGGTGTATCACATTGATTGATTTGCATATATTGAAGAATCCTTGCATTCCTGGGATAAACCCCACTTGATGATGGTGTTGGGTCGTTTTAATGTGTTTTTGGATTCTGTTTTCTAGTATTTTGTTGAGGATTTTTGCATCTATGTTCATCAGTGATATTGGCCTGTAGTTTTCTTTCATTGTGACATCTTTGTCTGGTTTTGGTATCAGGGTGATGGTGGCCTCCTAGAATGAGATTAGGAGTGTTCCTCCCTCAGAGCAGAGAGTCTTGATTCTCACAATTGATTTCTTATATTTGTAATTTATGTAGAAGTGTGGTAGCAAAGATAGTGGTGTATAAGCACTCCTGTTGAATTCAAAAACTTCAGCCTACTCCAAAATTGCCAATTACCTGAAAAGCAGGTTTTAAAAACAAGGAGTTTAAAATGCTTGCAAAGCCCAAAGAAACTCAGAAATCTTTAAAGGAAACAACCAATGGCCTATATAACTGACACTGTATTGATGGAAACCAACGAGCCTGAACATGCAGATTCTGCTGAGTGGTAAGCAGTTCTTCTTCCAGCAAGGATCCTCAAGGTGTGTACTTTCTGCCTAATGGATGCAGAAACAGTAGAGAAAAAGTGGGTGGATCAACCTCTGTATATGCTGAAGTTCCAGAAAAATGCTTTAGAATTTTATGAAGTGTAATATTGGTAGACAGTCTATATTACCATGCCAGTGTCATAGAAAACCTTGAGAATCAAATAAAATTCAAACACAATCTGCAAAAAGGAAATATTTTTAAAAATACTTATCTTTTCTACCTTTAATATGTGTGGACATGGTTTTGTTTCTTTAGTCAATCCTGTCATGTGGCTCCACCATGAAAAATGTCTGGCAGTCTTCTTTAGAGGTAAATTCAAGTAAATTTTACTATTTACTAAGAAGTTTATAGCTTTTATGTTTCCCATGCCTACCTTTTTTCTAATAACAATACATCTCACTGCTGCACATAGTCCTGAGTGTTTATGTTTTATAATTTCATTTGTTTGTTTCTGATTTTTGGTGAGAGTGGAGCTTTAGCTTGAATTGACCAGAATTCAACTATCACTTTATTCCTGAGCATTGAGACACTCTTGTTTTGTCCCTGTGCTAGGCACTGGGATACACAAAAAGGAGACATAGTCCTTTGTCTCAAGGAACTCAGTCTTTAGAGGTTACTTAATTACTACCTAAGTAGTCTTGACCAGGTTACTTTCTGAATCTTTGGTTATTTTTAACCTGATAGGTTTGCTTTGGGAATTAAATAATATAATGTGTGTATCATGCTAGGTGTCATGCTCAGTGCATAAGATACACTCAGTAAATATTGTTATTCTTCTTCCATTGTGGATGATTATATGGCATATATATATATGCAGTATATATATATATATATATATATAATGGAAAGTGCTTTTATATATATACATATATAATGAAAAGTGCTTTGAAGTACTTCTCTAGTATTAGAGATGGGTGATGATTCATGATTTCCTTTGCATGATATATTTTTGCCTGATGATTGGTAGAGAGTCTGAATTGGAGAAGGAGTCTTAATTGAATGGCTAGATGGAAAATATATCCTGACTAGTGAAGTAGAGAGAGAAGTATTGATTATATTATCAAGTACAGCAGGGAAAAATGAGTGGTAGGACAGGAGTTCAGGGGATTGTAGTTTAGAGATATAGTACAGTTTTAAATTGCAGAGGGTTTTTTTTTTTCCCTCATAAAACTGGGCTGTTGAATATATAATAAAATGTTTTTTCTCTGGGATGGATATTATGACTATCCATGTGAAATAATATTTGAATCAAAGATGGCATATTTGTCTGCTAAATGCTTTCTAATCTTGATAAACTAAATACCAAAGTTAGGAAAGATCCAACCCATTGTGAGTAACTACCTAACACTAGATCATGGTAAAACAATTGTTTGTAGTGATGCCCTTGACACATAGGGGATTGATTAAATTAGGACCAGTATGTTCTGCTTAATAAAGCTGGGAAATTTGTACTATGTTTGAGGCATATTTCAACAAAAAAGATTAAATACTGTCAGCATTTTCCTATGACAGTCTGGACTGAAATGAGCTGTTAGGGTTTTTGAGTATGAGGTGTTTCTTCAAGTGCATTCATTATCTGAGATCACTAATGTAAAAATTAGCCATTTAATATTTGGAAGCTATATTTGACTTAAAACAATTATTCCCTTCAAATGGGACTAATTTACTCTTAAGGCACTTATATACTGAAGTCTGATAGCCAATTGTTAAAGTACCTGTTAACTGAGGAACATGACAGAATTTATTAATGAAACATGAGGATTGTTTGGTTTTATAGTTATATTTATACCTTATATATGCTTTGTATATGCTTTATATATGTTTTTTCCTAATTTTTAATCTATACTAAAGTTGCTAAATCTCATATGATTGTCATTGTTTGAAATGTTTTTTTATTTTCACTAATAGTTTGGTCTTGTTTAATCGGCTTTGCTTCTTGGCAGAAGTAGAAGAGATCTGTTTTTTTTCTATATTATTTGGAAATGGATCAAGTCATTTAAGATGTTAGACTATGGAGAGATGATATCCTGAATGCTCTGTTGGAGTTGTATATAGTAGAAAAATTAAACATATTCTTATTTTAGCTACCTACTCAGAGATTCAATAACTAACTCTAGAAATCAGAAAAAAATACAAACCATTTGGTGAAAAAGTAAGATGATTTGATGATGTCTAAGAGAGTCAAGGAAAATAGGTCTTTTACCTTCATTATGTTTTAATTTGTTATTTTATTTTGCAAAAACAAACATACATTCATTAATTATTAGTGTTTTGTGAAATATTTCCTATGAGCATACAGATAAATTGTACTCTTTTTTATGAAAAGCAATAGAACAATCTTATAGAAATATAGAAAAGTAGAGCAAAGGTGAAAAAATGAAACATAATTTTTATCACTTCCAGTATTCTTAATGGTCTGTTTTCTTTCAATGATATAATTGTGGGCCTGTTTTTTCTACTCCCTAATAGTATAAACTTTTTCCATACGTAGCTTTTCACTTCACTTGGTCAATTAAGTTAAACTAATGCTTTCTACCCTTAGTAGTAGCAAAAAGTAAAGTTTTATTTTATTATTATTATTTTATTTTTTATTTATTGTTTGGATGCAGAACAAGGAGCCAACAATTTAGCTACTTATGAGATTATGACTTATTCACCTCAGTTTACCAGAATGACTGAACTCTAAAGGAATCCAACTTCGAATCAGATTGTTTCTGGTCTCACTGACAAATAATTATGGGGAAAGTGGGATGCTCATTAGTAGCTGGAGCTGAACGATAGGATCAACATGGACCGTGAGCATTTGTACCTCTTCCTAAAATAATCTTCCTAATAATGAGTATTTTTCTTGTCTGCATAGTTTTTAATGCAATCAATGTTACATTTTAACATAACTATAATCTTAATTGTTAGGATCTCTCTGTACACTTTATTTTTTCTGCAATTTTTAATTATTTCTCTAGGATTTGGAGGATTCATTCTGCAAAACACTATTATTATTTTAGATTGTGGTAGATTTTACTATCAGTAGGGGTGTAGCAATATAGGAATAGGGATGTAGCAGTATAAAATGTCTTAAGTTGTATACAAACTACATCGTTACAAGTACACAAGCGTTATCATTTTCATTTTTGTTTTTCTAATATAATACTCCCATTAATATTTGGTCTAATATACTTTATTCTCTTTTAGACATTTCTGATGAAAAGTCATCCAGCTTCCTAGCTTAAACTACTTTTTTCCTAAAGCTGTAATTTTGGTTTGGCATAAAGTATCCAAGTAGTTACAAAGATGTTTTAATGTAGATAGCATCCATCTCTGGTTCCCTAAAGGTCCTGCCTCTGGAGTTAGACAGACATGGGTTGAAACAATTCACCTACTAGACAAGGCACTCATCTGCTTGTGTCACAGAGCCTTCATTTTCTTCATCTGTAACATGGAGATGATGACTGGTGAAAGGAGGAAAGTAAGGGAGGGAGGTAGGAGGCATGCTTCCGCATGCTGTCACCACATGAAGTTCTTTGGACATTTATGATGGTTCTAAAATCCTCATGTTGTTCTAAATGGGAAATGAAATCTCTGAATCATGGCTATGCAATTTATATGTTAGATGTAACTCAATCAAATATTTTGACTTCAAATTATTTTCTATCAGTAGTAGTTTTCTATTTTTTCTTTTTCTGCAGTATTACAACTTTTATATTATGCCTCCTCTCTATCAAAGGAAATGACAAGTTTCTAAGTTGCTGAGATGGGCGAACAATGGTAACATGATTCATTTTGCCCAGTTCAGAAATTAAAAAACACTTTTGGAGTTATAAGCTTTTATTCTTTTCTCTTATTGTAAACAGTTATTTAACACTTACTGTGCACCAGGTGGTGTGGAAATCACAGGATAAAATTTTGCTCAAAAGGCATACTTTTCACAAATAAGGTTCTATTTAGTCTTGCTTTTTTCTAGTGATTTCCTTTGTTTTAGAACAAAAGGCTACTAAGGAAGGGGAGTCTTAGGAAAAGGGAATGAGGGCTTAGGCAAAGAGTAATCTTTTAAGTTGGGGAAAGGCCTGATGTGGTGTTAGACAGGAATTAGTATGCCTTATAGCTGACTCACTGGAAACTCACTTTGGTAAGCTAGTCATAATTTTTGAAATTGAAAACCTATTTTAGCTACTGATCTTAAGTATAGGCAATCATCATTCATAAAGGCAGGCAAGAAAGGAAATTATGTACTACACTAGCAGAGGTGTTAGCACAGGCAGCTTGGACAGAACAATGGGGAGGAACATGTGAAGTAAGTCCTGAGCAAGAGAGACATCATTGAACTGTGACTCACCTAGATACAGGCAGTGAAGTTAGGTCCTCTTCCAATGTGCTTGACTCTTCCTCACCATCAGCCTATGCTTCTATTCCTAGAAAATATGTTTCTTTCAGAGAGCTGAGAAGTACCTTTACAGATCGCAATATAGTATTCTATTTAAATGTAAATTTTATTAAGACAAGATTCACATGTTGTTTCTTTTTGTATCACCCTTAATAAGAGAGAGAAAGACTCAGTGTGTCCCATAGGGAGTGCAGTCTGTAAATATTTATAAAAATTAAATGGCAGGGTATTTGTTCATTTAGTCAGTTTAACAAATATTTATTTAATGCATGTTATGAGTCAAGCATTGTTCTTAATATTTGCTATGTGTTCATGGTTGAAGAAACAACTCCTGGGCTCATGGGGTTTATTTTTTAGTGAAATTCATAGCAATAAATTATAAATAAAATTAGAACAAGCTTTACTGTAAGAGATATTAAGCCCCATAAATGGTAGATCACTGAGAGGGCATTAATCCATCAAGAAATATTCAATATTTACTAGGTGCATGAAATATGCCAATGTCAGTCAAAAGTAATCACAAAATATACTTAACTTTTCATTTGTTTGTATTTCTGTTTCCCTGTTAGCTGCACTTTTTGCACATACATCAAAATTCTTCACAGATGTGACCTATAGTAACTCTTCTTTACTGCTGGAAGGTGACTCCTTCCTCTGTTCTCTTCCTTATTCAGGTTTCTAGAGAGCATTGTCCCACAGGTATTTACTATTATGTATACATGGATATCTTCCAAAGACATTCTTGACTATTTAAGAGCAAGGACTATTTTTGTGTTTGTTGAATGAATGTAGGTCCTTAGGTTTAAATGAAACCAACTTTTCTAAGAATAGATTAACTGGATCAATTGAAATAAAATCAAATTCAGCTTCATTAAGTGTTTCAAGAAGTGCTATTAAGAGGATGCAAGGTGACAACTAGTTGTAAAATTTAAGAAAATTAAATTATTGAATTTAAAGTAAAGAAGGTGAGAAAAGACATTGTAGTGAAAGCAGTGGCCATTCTTATTTGGGATAGAACAAAAGAAATTCAGCAGAATTGTAATGAATCTATGGTTCTTGTTTTGAAAACTGTCATATTATTATGTTCAGAATTGCTTAAATAGGTTCTGAAACAAAGGTAGAAAAATACACTTAGCTATGGTGAACTAACATAAACTTCTTGCAAGAAAAGCAGGTCATAATATGTTGACATTTTTTTATTTCTGCTAGGGAGGTTATATGCTGGTGACCCCAAGTTAGGAGTGTGTGCTGATGCCCTTCTGATGGGGAAAAGATGATGTGTGTTTGTGTGTGTCTGTGTTGTTGTGATGGGGTGATTATGGAAAGATGGAGTGGGAAAGGAGAAAGGAAGAAAGCAAGATGATTATAAAGTGATGCATACATGCTTACTTCAGTAGTCGGTATTTCTTCTCAGAAAAAGCCATAAGAATTAGCTATAAAAGAAACTTTGCCTGTTTCTTTTCTGAGTGTAAGTTGCTGCTTAGTCCCAGACAGGAAATCAAGCACTCAGATATGTATACAGGGTAGAGGAGAAGGGGGACTGAGGCCAGCAGTGTGGCATGACCTTGTGCTGGCTGAATCCAGCCCTGGTTTCAGTAGGTATGATTTCCTGCTGGTGTGGGAGAAGCCAATAAAGGCTCCAAAGCCCTAGAATACTGAATGGCTTCAGTATTCAGAACGAAAAAGAACAAAAAAGAAAGCATCTCAGAGCAGTTTTGATAGAATACAAAGGTGTTCAAACTCTTTGTATTTATCTAGATCTTATCTAATATGTTATATTTTATTAAAGTAAAAAATAATATTTTTCATTAATTGACAACATGTGGTTGTTTTCATTTATATGCTAGAGTACATGTTCAAACTGTGGTTGCTTCCAAAGTCTATTATGTTATGATTGATATCTAGGATGTTTTCCTACAAGTAGAAGGCTTTCACAATTGGTCTATTAAACATGTTTCCACAAAAAGGAATTCATATGTTGGGAGGAAAGTTTTCCATGGATCAACCACTGTTAATTTTGGGAAAGACTTGCCAAGTTCTTTGTGTATATTTTAAAAGATGATTGATCCTAATTAATCACAAATACTTTGACTCCTTCAGTTAAGGAGGAAAACAAATTATGCTTCAAGGCTTTTTCATCCTTTAAACATCTTTTTTGTTATTCTATGCAAAAATGTTTATTGGGTAAAAGAAGATCATAATAAAAATAACACTTGTCTTACAATCAAGAGACCTAGGTTCCTATCTTAGGTTCTTTAACTGTATAACAATGGGCACAACACAGTTTTCTTGTCTGTGAAATGAGAGCTTTTTGAGCTAGAATAGTTGACATCTAGGTCTTTTGAGCTGTAAAATACTAGTTCCATTAGAGTAACCATAGACAAGTCTTTTGCAAATATTAAATAAATGTTAAATATTATTGACAGAAATTTTTGCAAAGGATTTCTCTGAAAATAAAACTAACATTGTGGCCAAATGGAAGAAACTGACACAATTTCTGCAACCTAGAACTCCTAAACAAGTACAGTGAATGGATGGACTCTTCCAGGGACTTTTTGCTGTCTCAAAATTACTCTGAATCATGATAGATTTGACTCCAGAAACTTTTGGCAAACTTTTAAGGACACAGCACGAGTCAAGACTACTGTTCACCAACAGTAAACCTTTGTGTTTCTTTGTTATTATAGGAACCTCAGGGAAGCAGCAGTGTAGCAGCAGACGAAAGCCTGAATTTGGTCAGAAAAATGGGAAGATGCTGTTTCTTTAGGCATGTTATTCTCATTGTACTTCTTGCCTTCATTTATTATTTGAAGGGAAATGTACATTAGTATCTCTGTCACTTTAGGGGCTGGCTTGACATCAGAAAGGAAAGGATACTGATTTGAAATTTGTTAACCAGCATGAAAGCTCTGTTTATGTATTTGATTTCAACAATAACAGTGAAACCACAATAATGATAGTTAAATATAGCTGTCCCTAAGGATTATCAACTTTATTTCAGAGGCCCTTTTTATGCTTGATTGAGTGTTCTTTAAATTTTAACTTTAAACTTAGCTGTTTTCAATAACTCCAGCCTTCTATAATCTTTTAACAGCTAGCATTATTCAAGGAAAAAAAATCTTTAGAATGAGCTTCATATCACTATCTTCTTTAAGTTTTATTCTGTTCTTGAATCTCACAAGTCATTTTCAAGTTGTTAAAAGCAATAACACAAATTGAGACTAAACCAAAATGTAGTTCTTTTATGTACTCACTTTCTGGGATGGTCTTCAAATTTTAGTTTTAGTTCCTATCCCAAAAGAGGTCAACAATTCAACAAACATTTATGGAAGTTCTACTACTTGCTGAAGCTCTCTTATGCCCTGGGGATAAGTAGATGCTTAAGCCATGTGCCCACCCTGGGGGAATATTTGAGTACCCGTGGAGTTTTTCACAAAAAGAGATTATTTTAAAATGATGGGGTAAGTGACAAAGGTTCTTTTTTTGACCAAACTTTAGTCAGGCTCCTGAACTTTCTCCTGGGTCCATCTGTCACTTCCTTGTACAATTTAGTTTTGGCATGAACCTTGCTAAGTCAATTTAATCAGAACTTCACCCCCTGCCACCATATCTGATCAGGTCACCTATCTTTACCATCTTTCAAGTAATCTCTGATCACTCTGGCTTGCCTTCAGTAAGAATCCTGTTAGGTTGGTTTAGCCAGAACCCTCTGCCCCTTACCCTTGATGGTTTCTCTTAGTAATTTTCTGTCCACTGACGCGCACTCTGCTTCTTGGCTCTTGCCACTTTCCCATGGAGTATTTGGAATTGAGCCCAGTTCTATACTAAGGTCTCTTACCCCTTATTGCAATAGTCCTGAATAAAATTTGTTTTTAACTGCTTTAACTACTGTCCAGTTCTGGTTTTTCTTTGACAGTTATGGCGCTGCAACTTGAATAGGATCAGATTCATCATTGGACCCCCAGACCACTCACCCAGGACCCTAAGTGTGCACCTTTGAAGCCTTTGTTTTTACTGCTGACTGATTGGTTGGGGATCCATTGGTGAGTCTGACTCCTAAACCAGTGCTCCAGACAAACATCTATTGGAGCTGGTAGAAACAGATTTTGATTTTTAATATTCTAAGTGTACACTAAAAGCTGGGTTAGAATCCCAGATAAACAGAGGCTGGATTAGATTCTTAGGCTTCTCCATTTGTAAGAGGCTATTCTCTAGAAGGAACAGAAGCTGTGTTAGAGTTACTGTTTTACTCTGATGCTTTTGCAAAAGTGCTTTACCTAAGAAGACTCTCATGCAAAGGACTATAACAAGTAGAGATTTCTAATAATACTACTGAACGGAGTAAAAATTTCCAGAACTCTAATGGAAAAACTGGATTAATAAAACTGCCATCCCAAGATCAAGCAAACCAGGTATCAAATAAACATGGAACTAAATAAACTGGTGATGATGATTATAATTTTATGGCTCTTTATTTGAAATATTGCTGTTTCTTGATTTTTTTCCAGATTTAAGAAAACTTTTTATGTTCTTCTCTTAAGCTATCTATAACTGATAGCAATTTGGTAAATTATACCTTTGTAAACAGAACTTAAACAATTTATCTTTTCTCCTTCTCTGATCCCTCTAGAATTTAGCAACTTTTAATGAGTATTCTTATTTTCAAGGAAATATATTTTTTACGTAAGTTCAATAAGAATCTGTTCTCTTGAACAGATTCACAATTGGAAACATTGTGAACAGCTCACAATTGGAAACATTGATGATATTGCCAAGACTTTGACTGGAATGTCATGTTTGAGAAAGGTGTGCGTATAATCAAAGGTGACAGCTTTAAGGATCTATGGTTGATTTTATGGAGTCAATAAAGTCTCCCTTCAAAAAAACGATCTGCTGTTTTGCTTCTAGGATTCCTGGCTTTTTAGATTAATAAGGAAAGTCGCTTTTTTTTAGGACCAGGAACCTCAGGATATTTTGGGGACCTGGAGAAGGAAGGAATTCACTCAAACATACAGGTATTGCAGGCAAATTCTAATGGTGAGTCCTTAGCTTGGCTTCCTACCCTCAAGAGGCTTTTAAAAGTCTAATCTGAGATTGCTTATGAAAATTTCCAGCAGAACAAATTCAAAAGACCTATGTTGTCAATCTCTATTCTTCTTTTTTTTTTTTTTTTTTTTTTTTTTTGTGGTACGTGGGCCTCTCACTGTTGTAGCCTCTCCTGTTGCAGAGCACAGGCTCCGGACACGCAGGCTCAGAGGCCATGGCTCACTGGCCTAGCCACTCCATGGCATGTGGGATCTTCCCAGACCGGGACGTGAACCTGTGTCCCCTGCATCGGCAGGTAGACTCTCAACCACGGTGCCACCAGGGAAGCCCATCAGTCTCTATTCTTGCTGCACTTATGTAAATAACCAGGCCAAGATTAATGAAAATAGACTTATTCTGCAAACAAATTAACCTTACTTTGACTATCTTTGATAGAAATGGTGGTGATTGTAGAGAGAAAAATTGTTTCACTGGAAAACTACAGCACACTCTAGTTGATATTAAATTCTAGTCCTGTTCATTGTCATTAAGGCTTCGTTATTTATCTCACAAACTGGACTGGATCATGAATTTTTCTAGTTTCCTCTAATATCTGGCTACAACTATCCAAATTAATGTTTCTAATTTTTCTCCCTTCTGACTTGGAATCATTGAGAATTAAAATTATCTTTTCCCAAAGCCCTGCAAGCTGAAGCTGTATGACTTGATATAAACTTTAAGGAAATCAACATAACAGATCATGTGTGGACAGTCTCATGCCTGCTGCTGTGTGAGTTCAGAAGGTTCACTGGAACACCCCATGCCAACACTAGAGGCATTCAAACTGCAAACCAGGAATTCCACTGATTGCCAGTGCTGCCGTCACTCCACCATCTAATGATACTTCAAGTTCATCATCTAGAAATCTTCCTGACTGGCTGCCTACTGAATTCAGAAACTGGATTTTTAACTATTAATCTCAGTTTTTGCTTTATTTTCATGAAAACTCCCCTCATTAAATGCCTGGCTGCTAGCACCATCTAGCAAATTCTCTCTACTACCAGTTCCCAACAGGTGATTCAACTGATCCTTAATGAATGAGAGATAACCTGATGAGAAATGGACCTATAATGTTCAAAAGAAAGAAGAATGTCCCTTCTTCCCTTGAACAAGAAATGGGACTGACAAAGATTATTTGTTTGATCACCGTGGCCTGTCTTTAGCAAGAATTCTATTAGGTCAGTTTAGCTCAGAACCCCCTTACCCATGATGCTTCCTGTTTGTAATTTTTCATTTACTGAATAACCACACCCCCCAGCCCCACTACCCTACTCCTTGGCTATAAATTCTCACTTACCTATGCTGCATTTGGAATCAAGTTCTCTTTTTCCTATTGTAAGAGTCCTGAAAAAATTGTTTTACTGCTTCTAACATAAGTTAGAAGGTAAAGGTAGGGCTGGGAATTCAAAACTCAGAAATCAAGAAACCATATTACTTTGGGTCACTGCCTATATTGATATATCTGGAAGTGTCTTCCCACCTTCCCAGGCACTGGTAGCCATCAGAAGAATTTTTCCTTTGCATCAAGACCTTTTCACACTGGTGCCTAGGGACCTGCTCCTGTACTCTGCTCCTACATCTCTACCCCCGGGGCTCCTGAAACTGTTTCTTCAGATGTTGAACTCTTGTCCATAGAGCAGTTGCTATATTGGATGACCATGGGCATCAGGGACAGTGACTAATATAGCTCACTGTCAGGGGGGACTTGTGAGGGCAAAGATCGCTGCTGGGCACTGAGGATCTTTAGTAGTACCAACAGCAGCATATTTTGGCTTCTTTTTCTGTGTGGTGGTGCTTGTTAATTGCCAATATTTAGAATTGTGAGTGTGGGCTAGATTCAGGAGCAAGTTTATTATATTCTAAGTGTCTTGGAACTTCTCTTCCTAGAGTGGGAAATAGGTCAGAATCCTACCCCAGATAAAGCTTTATTTAAAAGAGAAAACAAAGCATTAGGTTATATGACCACATATATAAATTATTTAACATTAGATTTTGTTATGGAAAATATATTTGACCATTCAAATTTTGATTTTGGAAAGAAATAATATTAGCTCATTTCTTTAGGTGAAAAGATTGATTCTTGTTAGACACAGGCTAATTGTAAATTAATAAAATTGTTTTTACAAATACAAACATAGTAATGTTGTTAGGTCCTGTCTTTGATGAAGAAAATGATAGAAGAATTTTGTTGTTATTTTTAAGTATTTAGAACAGTATTGATTATAGTTTGGCTTAGAAAATATTTAACTATACAAGATAGAATTGGTGAAGGAAGAATAAATGGGTTAAAAATACTGCCCAGAAAAATCACAAGCTGAAAACGGAGATGAGCTGTTTTAATAAGATCAGGGAAACCAGGTGCAGAGACATTACAAAGATAAGCCGGGACAACCTTGAGGTTCAACCAAGTGGAGAGATAAGAATGACCTCTGGGTAAATGAAAAGATAGAGTAGGAGAAAATGAAACTAGCATCTGCTGAGAAGTTCCTTAAAGCTATGCCTATAGAAATGGGGATCTAAATGATTGGATTCCACCATATTCAAAAATGGACTGCCCATGCTGTACACTTTACTGGTGGAAAAATTAGACTCTTGCTCAACTATTCATTAGTGTGTATGAGTCTGGGAGTGTTCTGTGTTTGATACACGTATATAAAAAGATTTTTAAAAATTAACCCTTCTCTTTTCTGCTCATCTTTTGGCAAATAAGTATGTGTTATTTTTAACTCAAGTGTGTCGTCTTTATTTACAATGAATGCTGTTCAAGGCCACTCTGCTTTATTAGAGGAAAGCTTTGCTTTTAGGTTTGAAAACCCTTTATTGGTTCAAAGTCAGCCTCTACTAGTGATCCAGGATCTCGAAGAAGCTCTGTTTTCTAACTGTAACTTAGGATGTGTGTGTGTGTGTGAATTGTTTCCCTGTTTTGTTTTTTTAAAATTTTATTTTAGAGTAAATTTAGATTTACAGAGAAGTCATGATGATAATACAGACAGTTCCCGTACTCTTCAGAACAAGTTTACCCTATTATTAACATCTTACATTAGTATGGTACATTTGTCACAATTAATGGTCCAAGATCTATACCCTATTATTAACTAAAGTCCACACTTTATTTAGATTTATTTAGTTTATCAGTTGTCCATTTTTTTGTTCCAAGATCCTATTCAGGACACCACATTCCATTTAGTTGTCATATCTCCTTATGCTCATCTCTCCTGTGATGACAGTTTCTTAGATTTCCCTTGTTCTTGATGACCTTGACAGTTTTGAGGAATATCAGTCAGATGCTTTTGTAGAATGTCCCTTAATTGATATTTGTCTAATGTTTTTCTCATGATTAGTCTAGTATTATGAGTTTTAAGAGGACAACTACAGTGGAAAAGTACCATGTTCATCACACCATATCAAAAGTACATGCTATCAACATATCACTGTTGTTAATTTTGATCATTTGACTGAGGTTCTGCACTCTAAGATTACTCTTTTTCCCCCCTTTCCATATTGTACTCTTTGGAAAGAAATCACTATGCATAGCTCACGTTTAAGAAGGGTGGAATTATATTCTACCTCCAGAAGAATAACTATTTTATGAGAGAGATTGTGACAACTAAATACATATAAATATATATAAAATGAAGTGTATATAAAAGGCTTGGAAAATATACAGTACTATTTAAATAAATATTATTAATAATCATCATAGTAAGAGTGTCAAATACATGCTAGATTTGCTGTTAACCAGCATCTCTGCAAGTAATTGACAATTAAATTATAAAGTTGAGGGAAGAGATGAAGAGAAAGAAAATACAATTTTAATTAAGGAAACAACAGTCTTCCTAAATAATTGTTCTACAGAATTTTCATTTCCACTGTTACCAAGTGTTCTGAACTAGTTCACAGAGATGTGCTCACTTATTTTTCAAATCTACTACCTAGTTAGCACATGCTTTTTTCAAATCCATTTGACTTGAGCCAGATAAATCAAGTTATCTAATTTGCATTATCCTTTTACATACCAAACTTTTATAGACTCTCCCTTTACAATCAGTCAATTTTTCAGTGTGAACTAGCGTGATACAGAAATATGGAAAAGTACAACCCAACTATGATGCTATTTTAGATGTGCCCATTGGATCTGAAAAACAGAACAGGAATTAAAAACAACTCTTACACAGCAAGAATGAGTGACTGCAACCATCTATAGGTGTGTGTATGTATGTGTGTGTGTGTGTATATAAATATATATATATATCCTGAAACTTCAGTCCTGAGTAAATATCCATAAAGAAAATTTATTTTCAGTGGACAAGCAAACTCAATGTTCATTCAACAAAAACTACAAAAAATATTATAATGAAACAGTCACATTTGTAATTCATTTTGCCAGAAAAGTACTGGTAATATCTTTAAGGGTAAAAAAATGCAATGACTAGAAAACACAAAAATAAAAGTTAAAACTTTAAGTTGTCAATACCTAGAAATGGATGTTGGCTAAACTAGACACAATACATTTATAGATATTTACATGAAATATGGAAAACAAAGCCTGTGTTTTTAATCACTTTTTACACAGAAATATAGGTATTAAATTGCCAGTAAAAATCAATGGTACATATTACTTTTCAAATGTTTTAGTTCAGAGACTTCCAGCAACTAACATAGTGCCTAGGAATTAGAAGTTTGCAATAGAGCCATGATTGGTTTGGAATTTCAAGACCAACGGAGAATTCCTTAAACTAAGGATACTGTTCAATCTCTATGCAATATTTCAACTTTAGAGGAACCAAGAGGTAGTATAAACACAAATTTGGGTTTGAATCCCAACTGATTCATTTATTAGTTGTGTGACTTTCAACAAGTCACTTAGCCATCCTGTACCTGTTTTATATGTTTAGAGGTGCAAAAATGATGTTTGTGAAGAGACCAGTACACAGCAGGTGTTTAATGAAGATGTGATTATTGAAAGCTATGTTTGTTACTGACCTCTAGTAGGTGATTGTTGCTTCATATATCTTCTTTTGAGATCAAAAATAATAATAATGTTTTGCTTTTATTTTGAGAAAATAAGTATTAACATTTTCTATATTTCTCAGGCTAGAAATACACACAACTCTCCTGGAAATTAATGTTACAATTGAGTAATCAATTATATAAATTTGACTGGGCTAAAGTATTAAGGCAGTATATTCTGAGAATTTTAAGTTCATTTAACTTTAATTATGCACTTAAAATGTTTCAGGTGTATAATTAAAAATACTGAAAAACAATGTGAAATATGGTTTAAATTCCTACAATTCTGTTAAATGTCAATCTTTTATCTGTTAAGAAGCAGGAAAATATTTGTTTCTAAAATTTTCTTAGTAAAAATGCTATTCAACTTCACTTTTACCTAGACCTTGATATTAGATTTTGGAACTTTATTTATTCCTTCTTAATGTTTGACAGAGCTGTGGTTTGTTTTTATGAAGCTGAGAAAATAGTTCAAAGGGGAAATAAAGTAAAATTCATTTGCTATTCAAAAGCTGAAAGTGTAGGCAATAATGAAAATCTTCCTATTAACTGTAGTGATTGAGAAATCAGTTAGAGAGCTGTAATTGTCCATTAAGATAATGAGCACCATGAACTAGAAACAACATGTGTGGAACAGGGGCTAGTACCAAGCACCATGGGAAAAATTGCAACTCTTAGTGGGTCATTAAAACTAGAGGAGTATAAAACTACGCCAAAAGAACTACAGACACTGAGGGCTACTTTAGTAGATTTCAGGGGCTTCTTAATGACAATCTTGTACATATTTAATATAAATTTTAAGAGAGAAAATATTTTCGTTTTCAACTGGCCATTTGCATATTTTATATTAAATTAGTTATCATTGATAATTTGCTCATTACTCTACAAAACGATCTGATTTAATAGTTGAGCTCCCTTTATGCTTTGCCAAGGAAAAATAAGTTGATCCTAAGGAAAAATAAAATTGTTCCTATTTGATACTACTATTAATTTCATTTTGGATTCAAAATGAAATTAATAGTAGTATAACATTTAAAATTGTATCGTTTTTTATTTGAGGGTATGAAAAACTTGGAACTTTTTATTTTTTTAATATTAACATTTCAATAGAAAAATTAGTTAGTGTCTTCCATATGCTGGCATTGTTAACAGGTGCTTGGAATTAAAAATTAAGAAAGACATGATACCTATGCCCAGTCTATTAGAACAAACAGACTGTAATCTTGTGCAATATGTTCTATATAGCAGAGGTTTATACAGAGTTTTGCAAAGTTTCTGGTTAGGGAACTAAGTATTGATATTAATGATTTCTGAAGTTGGATCATGAAAATACAATAGAAATTTGTAAGGCAGAAATGGAGCATTTGGGATGCTGAAAATGTATATTTAGCCAAAATATTAAGATGTGAAATGATTTAGGAATGGAATAGGTGTCTCTACAGCTAGAGCATATTTTAAATGGCGGGGAAATAGAAGCTGCTGATAGAAGGCAAGGTAAGTTGGTTACATAGATGAATGTTGCTTATACAACTAGACTATTAATGTGTGCAAATAGTGTCAAAATGAAAGAAGTAAAATATTTTAGGAACATTATACTTAATTTATTTAAGCACTTTAGTGCTTGTTGAAAGGTAAACACAATCTTAAAATCTACTTTCTAGCTGAGCTCACTTGCTTTGGAATATTAGAAATACACCCTGCTGGATAAAGACAAGTTCTGTCTTGCTCGCTTTTCTCATAGATTATTCTTTTCTCTACTCTCACAGCCCTACCTCAGACTTGTAGGGTTTCACAGCTACAAGCAGGAGTTCTTATTGCTTTTCCTTAAAGCCATGGTCTGGAGGAGATCTTGGCTGAGGAAGACCAAGGATAATACTCCAGAGAAATATTTGTCTGGCTGGGAGAAGGAAGTTCTCAGGTGTCAGTTAATATAATGTGGCTTCTATCCCTGAGTAAGTCCAAGTCAGAAGTCCCTCGTGACATAAGGATGTTGAGTGGGGAGGATACCCCAGGAGTCAGGTAAGGTAGGTGTTCTCGTTAAAGATTAGGAGATGCATTTCTTCTTAAGGCGGGGGATAGGATGTGAGCATAATTTTTTTTTTTTTTTTTTTTTTGGCGGTACGCGGGTCTCTCACAGCTGTAGCCTCTCCCGTTGAGGAGCACAGGCTCTGGACGTGCAGGCTCAGCAGCCATGGCCCACGGGCCCAGCCGCTCCGCGGCACGTGGGATCCCCCCGGACCGGGGCACGAACCCGCGTCCCCTGAATCAGCAGGCGGACTCTCAACCACTGCACCACCAGGGAAGCCCCCGTGAGCATAATTTTAATATCTGAATGGTCTTCACTACTTCTTCCTTGCATGTTTACTCTGCTTCAGTTCATCCATTCATTAGGCCTCTGCTGGACCTACAGGCAAGTTACAAAGAACAATTCATGTTCCAGGCAGTCACTCAGCACTCCAGTGGAGTGCCTCTTTCTGATCAGTACCTATGATGTTCATCCTTGCCTCTCTGGCTTTCAAATGTGGGTTTTTCCTTAAATCAACCTCTGTCCCCATCAGACATAATTCTTTTCTGTCTACCCTCTTCCACCCCGAAAATTTCAAATGACATTTTGAACCTTGACTCTTCTATGTATCATGTGGTTTTATCTGCTTTTACACTTCGTGTCCACCTTTGCCTCTGGGATGAAGGTTTCTGTTTCCAAGGATCACTGAGGAACTCTGAACTTTGACTCATCCCAGCCAGCTTGTGTTAGCGATAGGCTTTTTTTTAAAAAAACAAAACAAAACAGGAGATCAAATATAAGATTTCTCCAAAATCATAACAAGCAGGATTTCAAATTAAATTGGATGAAACTAGTCTTTTAAGTCCTGTAGTAATTGTAACTGTATTGTGATTGGAAAACACACTAAAAGTTTATTTTTAACCATGTGCAACACAGCCCCTGCAACAAAATTCTTTTCACCAACTTCTGCCTTGAGCACCGTTCCTTTTTCCAGTTCCCACACCAGGCAAGTTCTTCTGTGTGTGTTGTGATGAGCATATGTGTTAGAGATTATCATCCTCAGAGTCCGACAGTAGGAATACTGGAAGCACTGGAAGCCATGGAGCTTAAGCCAGGAGGTCCTGGGAATGAATGTTCTCCAGGAAAGAGGGAAAGGGGCACCTGTGGGAAGCTGTGCCTTTGATGAAGACCTTAGCTTTTTTCACCTCCGGCTGTCTTCTACATTTCTGAAACTTTTCTTTACATTTTCTGTCTGTTTATTCCTTCCTAATGCTTTTTGGGGACACTCCTTAATCTGTACTGCCAGCTCACTAATTCATTGTTCAACCTGAACCATTCCACTCTTCAGTGTTGAGTTTATTATATCCACAATTATATTTGTTCACCCACTATCTCCAGTTGTTTTCTTATTATATCTTTTTATGCCTATTCAAATAACCTGCTGTATAGCACAGGGAACTCTACTCAGTGCTCTGTGGTGACCTAAATGGGAAGCAAATCCAAAAAAGAGGGGATATATGTATACATATAGCTGATTCACTTTGCTGTACAGCAGAAACAACAACACAACATTGTAAAAAAACTATACCCTAATAAAAAATTCTCACATATTTGATGATATTTAATATATTTCTTCAAAATATTTATCCTGTCTGGATCCATTAATTATGATTTATATAGTAGATGGTTTTGTACATTGTCTTTCTTTTACAGAGACTATGCTACAGGTGGGTGGAATCTCCAGAGATTATTAGCTAATGAAACCTCAGCCTCAGTTTATGTCAGTCTTTGGGAATTGTGTGTGTGCAGCCCACTTTGGTGCCTCTCTCCCCCTCCCCTATTCAATTCTAATTTAGTTTGTCTGACATGGGGGCCAAGCTTCAGTTTCTTCAAAGCTGCTTTGGTGAAGTCAGTGTGCAGCCATGTTTAAGAACCTCAGAGCCCTGATCATTGTAGTGGGAAGGAAATGCTTGGGGTTAGCTGGGTACCCCTACTCTGTAATATGTTCCATGCAGCCGGGAATGGCAATGAAGTGATTAGTGAGTGATCTGCCCTGAGCAATGTGAAGCAAAGGAAAAACCAATATACCCAAGCCCACACCACATTCATGATCCAGGACTTGCCTATTCTCTGGACTGCTCCACCTAGAGTTGCCCTAGGGATTTCCCACCTTTTCTCATCAATTCTCATCAATCTCCCTCTCCTTTGTGCAACTTCTCCTGGACTGACAGGAAGTCATTCTTGTTAGGAACCACAAGGGTAAATTCTCTAGCTTGTTAGCCTTTCCCTGTGAACAATGACAGAGAATTCACAGGAACAACCACTGTTATACAAAGACAGACTCTTATGTATCATGTATTTCCCTGATGGCTGGCACTTCTTTATACCCCCTTGATACTTTGTCATCTGTTATAATGATGAAAATTTACATTACTTAAAAACCTATAAAATTCTTAAAATGACAAGATTAAATATACTTTATAGTAGGAAATATATCTATTAAATATTTCTACTTGAAATATTCTGATATAATTTTGTTGAGGAGTTTTTAAAACATTATTTTAAAATGTCCTACTGTATTAAACACTGACTTCTGGATATATTTTAAACATTTTGTGAAGACTTAAGATAATCATAGTGAATATTATTGACTGCCCCATTATGTTTTGCAGTTCTTGGAACTGTTCAATAGTTGTATTCTTCATTATTTGGTTATTATTATTATACCCTATGGCCTTCAGAAGAACTGCTTTCTCTGATTCTCTGTTTTATTCTGTAATAGTTTAAATAAAGGGATATTCATTCTGTTTAGAGTCATATAAAAAGTAATACACTCAGAGTGACAGTTTTATGAACAAAATTCAATACAAAAATTTTTGAATTCTTTTTTTAATTCTGGGAAACAATGTTTGACACATTTCTTGTTTTGAAATTATGTCCAGATAGTTGAATTTGCTGGATTTAAATAACCACTAGATGAGAGAGATGGTAACTCTAATTAAACAGTATCACTTGTCTCCTGATATTTTCCTTAAACAATAACAGACTTGAATTCCTCCCTTCACTCATTAGCATATAAGCATCCTTAAAAAATAATCTAGAGCACATTACCAATTCCCATAACAGATATTATGATGGTTCCATGAAACACATCCATAAGCATCTATTATCTTTTAAGGTAAAAGCTGGGCTGAATAGTGCTTATTGTTCAGTAGATTTTTATAGAATTGTCTTTATACACAGATGATATGTCACTAAACTGAAATTTTCTTTTCAGCTGTCTTGAGAGTTGATGTGAGATTGCTAGACAATCAGTCTTAAAGGTGAACAGATTGGCCACTCTGCTCATAATTTTGCCTGTAACACAGAGGCACTCATATACTCTATTAGTCTATTTCTTAGGGGTGCTGTAGAAGAGATTTAAAGGTGCATGTTACTAAATTGGAAATAATCAAATTATTTGACAGATTCCATTTTCCAGATATAACAAGTGGTTCATAAAAACATTTGGCATACAATCTGACAAGTCATCTGAATGAAAAATATTAGAATATCAAAATTTTTCTTATAAATATGATCTCCAAATCAAAATCTAAATATCTTTATAATTTCCTCACTTTTTTTTTTAAATCAAGGCACTGTTATACTGAAATAAAGCAGGACCATTTCACCTAGGTACTTGATTAAAATAGGTCATTTCACCACTCTAATGTTTTCTGTAATGCATGGCTTGCACAAGAAAACTTATTCATGTTATGAAATATGATTTTTGTAATCATACCTTCGAATAGGGTAGAGCCCATGAGGAAAATAAAACATATTATTAAGTATAAAATATATTCTCTTTGAAGCCAAAATTTTGGCAAAGCAAATATAAGCACTATTTTAGTTAGAATGAAAATAGATTGCTTTATACAAGTGCGTATCAAAAGATCTCTTAAAGTCTCTTTCATAGACTGTGCAAACACTGACTATCACACTGACTTGAAAATATTGGATTGTTTTCAAAGAGGTTTAAATACTCAGGATAGGCCATCTTTTAAATAGATTTAACCAATATTATTTCATCAGATCACTGGTTGTTCTTTTATTTGATATTTAACATGCTACAAAATTAATTTTAGGTGACCATATTGTCATGGTGCCCTTTTTCTACTTAGAAAAGTTGGATTGAATTTTGTGTTTCCTGTTAGCTCTAGAATGTTTTATTAAAACCTGAATGTAATCAGTCTATTTTTGCCATGATTGATTGATTTTCTCCCATCTAAAAAGAGACCCCTATTAAATAAAAGTGGTAAAAGACACCATCTTCAGAGTACACTAAACAAATCAAAATTCTACAGTTGCTTATCTGATAAAAGAATGATTCTTCCCAGTCTTATTGGGTCCTTGGCCTTATTTTGGTGGAATCTGCTGAGAATCTTTTCTCCATCTCATGCAGATCTGGTCTCCTCTATTCCTCTTGTAATCTGTCCAGGGTAATCTCATAATATCTCAGCTGTTCTTTCTTCTTCTGAGGCAGTTCCAGTAGTAAAACATTTCTCTTTGCCCTTACACAGGATCTGCCTGGGAGAGACTAGCTCACCTGTCAAAATACTGTAACTGTTGATTTCTAGCCCTGCCAGAGAGTACATCCATACTACTGCCAAACTCAGAGGGTCTGATATTTTAGGAACTCCTAAGGTCATCTACTTATACTATCCTTAGATTCTTAATAGTGAGGAATAGCTTTTGTAGTTATTGGTTCTCTAGTGGAGTGGACCTTGTATGGTAAAAACTGTGATATGGGAACATAGGTATATAAATATATTTAACCAGAAGAATTTCCATTCTAATACTGGTGTATTGAGAGTCACACCTCTTAGGCATAATAAGCAAAAGAGGAAACCTCCACACTTTTTATGGCAAATAAAAAAATAAAGATTTTGCCTTAAGGCACAGGAAGAAAAATAAAGTGAAATTAAATCAGTCCGGGCCTTAAGCTCCACATTCCAGTCTATTGGTGTGGATGGAAAGGAGCTAAGAGATATTTCACTGGAGCTGAGGACATGTGTTTGGCCTGAGGTTTATTGATAGCCCTAGGAACATAAATCCCTGGGTATCAGGGAGACATCTAAGTAATATTTAATGAGACTGGAAAAGATAATAATTGAGTAATAGCGGAAGGATTTTCAAATGTTTATGACAAATAATTTTGTTCATGTCTATGAAAGTCATGAAGTGAAAAGAGATGTTATAACAGACTAGTTAAGAGGCAAGCCTTCTGAGTAACCCCGCTTGTGTTCAAACTCTAGGTCTCTCTTTTACCAGCTGTGCGACTTTTGGCAGGCAATTTCACTTCTCTGTGTCTTGGTTTTCTTATGTTAGAATGTATAGCATAGGGCTTATGGTTAGGATCAGTTAAGTTAATGAATGTAAAGTACTTACAAGAGTGCCTGGTACATTTGAAAAAAAAAAAAGATGCTTAATACATGTTAGCTAAAAAAATGCTATTAGAGTAATTATGATATTATAATTATAATGTTATAAAGGAAAGGGGAATTTGACCTGTTTTTATCATGTAGCCATGAACTACTCATCCCTAAGTAGTTTTCAGAACTCACTCTCAGAGTTTGATAAGGCTTTTATTTTCAGGCCCATTTCAGGTCACATTTAAGATCCTGTATTACATGTATTTTTTGTAAATTCACAAAATAATAGCAATTTCTTACACTTTTCTGTTTCCCAATTTATAACAGTTGTTCGTTTTTTTTTTTAAGTAGATAAGGCAGATATACTCTACAGATGAGAAAAGTGAATCTGCCCAGAAGTTTGCATTTATGAACCTGTGATTTGATAGAATATAGTGCTGGCACAGGGCAAAGAAACATTTATGATTAGAGTGGTAATCAGCTGTTGCCTTGAGCATGGGAAATGTCATCAACTTAATTTTTAAGGTTCTTTATTAGGATTTTTCGCTGGGTAAATAAAAAAAAAAACCTTTATTTTTACCTTTAATAAAAAAAACAATTCTAGTAACTAATTTACTTTCGTAAAATACTACATTACAGCTGTCTTTTGCTTTTGTACTTCCTTCTAGGTTAATACTTTGGCTCAAATGAATGGCTTTAAGAGTAAATTCTAGCAACCTAAGCTTTACATTATCTTCAACAGGCAACCCAAGGATTATTACCTAGAAAGAAGCTCGTTATTCATCTCTTTTGAGCAGTTGCCCCAATGAAACAATGGTGTCAACATGCAGCACAAAATATCCCTGCTTACTAAACAATTCTGAGCTCAGGAAAAGCTTGGATCTTCTTCCAACTATTAATGTGAAAAAACAAAACAAAACAAAATACCTACATCAGCAGAAAGCAAATGTTTAATGTAACTCCACAATAAATTTGAGGATTCTTGTCCTAAATACTGCTTTTTAAGCTTTACAGTCTTATTCTATCTTCCTCCAGATTCTACTGCTGCATTTCTCAAGTGATAGCATGATGACTAGAAATAAAATTAGGAAGACATAGGTGACAGAAATTAAATGCCTTTAGTCTCAAGAATGGCCAGGGCTGCTGTCACCCATAATTACATATGGAGCCTTGGATGCTGCTGAGAACCAGATGTTGGTTGGCCTTTGCCTAGTGCATCAATTCTCTGATGAGTCTTTTCATCTAGCTTCCCTATAGTTTGTGTTGGTGGAAGTATGAGCAAAATCTATCTCTGCCTTCCTAAATCATGCCACAGAGAATGATTCCTAATGCCATCTAATCCAGAAACTAAGCCTCAACAAACATATACGACCTTGGAAATATTTTTATCTTTCTACTCTAAAACTGATTAACAACTGTAACTTTCATTTTGAGGCACCATTCTTTAAGCCTGAAGTTGAGGTTGGGAGGAAGATGATAGCTTACTGAAATGACTGAGCACTCACATTCTTGAGAATGTAAGGTCCAGTAAAACATGCTTGCAAATATATTTAATTTTGGCTTATGAAATCATATCATGCTTTCAGATATGTTAAAGTCATATAGGTTTACCATCACTCCAACTAAATGACTATCTAGGTAACCTAAGGCCATTAAAAAAAAAAAGATACTTGGGTGATATATGTTAACAAATAACATTCTTCTCTAACTGATTTTTTTCACTGATTTAGGGGTATGAGGATTAACTACTATCTGCTGGCTAACCTGAGGAAAGCTAAAAGTCAAATTTTTCTTATCATAGTATTTAAATTGTGACTATCCAAGTCCTTTATTATCATGACTTGTGTTGGCCATGATAGAGTTCTTCTATATTTACAATTTCAGAATACTGTTTTTACTTTAGAATGGACTCAAAGCATCATTTTCAGAGTGCATGCAGCACTCATACTGGGAGTTCACCATGCCTGAGTTGAAGTTATGTGGACAACTCAATAACAGTGCATTTCTGTGGTACTGCACCCTCTACAATTTAGGAGAGCTTGGTTTTAAGTCTTCTGTTGGGTCACAATTCTTTGTATTGCTATGTCTGCATGAGGGAAATATACTTTATTGTAAAGTATCACTTGGCTTAAAATATCTCCTCTTCCACTCCAATCTTTGTCTGGAAGTGCCCAGAAATGATATTGTTGATTAGGCAGGGTAAATGTCTAACCATTTGACAACTCACCTAGAAATCTTGCCTAGAATTTTTACTATAAAATGTAAGACACAAAAGTTAGGAACAAAAGTAAAATTGAAAAAAAGTGATAGTACAGTTTTTTCATGTTTAAATACTACTAACTACAACTGTGTGCTCTATTCCTGTCACCATTAAGAGAGAAAATTATGTCTGTTTTATTATCTTATTTCAAGATTTAACAGGAGCTGGTTTCAAGTTTTCTTTTTTATTTTCTATCTACATCTAAAATATTATATATGTTATCTGGCTTAAATAAATATTGTGTGTTTTCTAATATGTCATTTATTTTTTCACCTTTATTCATGTATAAATGACACATAAAATTACAATATATTTAAAATATACAATGTGATGATTCTATATACATATACATTGTGAAAATATTCCCACAGTCAAAGTAATTAGGACATCCATCACATCAGATGTTTATCTTTTTTCTTTTTGATGAGAGCACGTAAGTTCTACTCTCCTGGCAAATTTCAGTTATACAAAATAGTATTATCAATTATAGTCACCATGTTATGTATGAAAACAAAAGATCTTATTCATCTTACAGCTGAAAATTTGTACTCTTTTTACCAACCTCTCCCAATTTCTCCCACCCCTCACCCTTGGCAGCCAGCATTCTGACTCTGTTTCTATGAATTTGACTTTCTATTTTTGAGATTCTACGTACAAGTGAGGCCATGTAATATTTGTATTTCTCTGTCTAGCTTATTTCACTTAACATAATACACTTCAGGTTCATTCAGGTTCTAAACGGCAGGATTTCCTTCTATTTAAGGCTGAATAATAAGCCATTTTATATATATATATATATAATTTTCTTTATTCCTTCATTCTCATGACACTTAGATTGTTTTCATACCTTGGCTATTGTGAATAATAATGCAATGAATATGAGAGTACAGATATCTTTTTGAGATTATTGTTTTATTTCCTTTAGATATATACCCAGAAGTGGGATTGCTGGATCATATTGTGGTTCTATATTTAATTTCATGAGTAACCTCCATAATGTTTTCCATAGTGGCTATATTAGTTTACATTCTCACCAGAGTACCAGGGTTCCCTTTTCTCTGAAACCTCATCAACATTTGGTATCTCTAGTCATTTTGATAATAGATATCTGAACAGGCTTGAGGTGACATCTCATTGTGTTTTTTATTTGCATTTGCCTAATGATTAGTGATATTAAGCACATTTTCATGTACCTGTTGACCATTTGAATGTCTCCCTTGGGAAAAAAAAATGCTATTCAGGTCCTTTATTTATTTTTAGTTGGATTATTTATTTTTTTGCTGTTGAATTGTATGAGTTCCTCATATATTGTGGGTATGAAACCCTTACCAGATATGTAGTTTGTAAATTATTTTTTTCCCATTCTGTATGTTGCCTTTTCATTTTGTTGATGGTTTCCTTTGCTGTGCAGAAGATTTTTAGTTTGATATAGTCCTACTTATTTATTTTTGCTTTCATTGCCTTTGCTTTTGCTGTCAAATCCAAAATAATTGCTGCCAAAAACAATGTCAAAAAGAATAAAATACCTGTGAATAAACCTACCTAAGGAGGTAAAAGACTTATGCTTGGAAAACTGTAAGACACTGATGAAAGAAATGGAAGACAACACAAACAGATGTAAAGATATCCAGTGTTCTTGGATTGAAAGAAATAATATTGTTAAAATGACCACACTCCCCAAGGCAATCTACAGATTCAATGCAATCCCTATCAAAATACCAATGGCATTTTTCACAGAATTAGAACAAATAATCTTAAAATTTGTATGAAAACACAAAAGACCCCAAATGACCAAAACAACCTTGAGAAAGAACAGAGCTGGAGGAGTCATGCTCCCTGACTTCAGACTATAATACAAAGCTACAGTAATCAAAAGAATATGGTACTGGCACATAAATAGACACATAGATCAATAGAACAGAATAAAGAGTCCAGAGATAAACCCACATATTCATGGTCAATTAATGTATGACAAAAGAGGGAACAATATACAATGAAGAAAAGAAAGTCCCTTCAATAACTGGTGCTGGGGAAACTGGACAGCTACATGTAAAAGAATGAAATTAGAACATTCTCTAACACCATATACAAAAATAAACTCAAAATGGGTTAAAGACCTAAATGTAAGACTGGATACTATAAAACTCCTAGAGGAAAACATGGGCAGAACATCCTTTGACATAAATCATAGCAATATTTGTTTTTGAATCTATCTCTTAAAAGAAAAGAAATAAAAGCCAAAATAAAAAAAAAAGGGATCTAATTAAACTTAAAAGCTTTTGCAAAGAAAAGGAAACCATCAAAAAGAAAAGACAACCTACTGAATTGGAGAAAACATTTTCTAATGATATGACTGATAAGGGGTCACTATCTAAAATATATACATAGCTCATACAACTCAACTTCAAAAATAAATAAACAACCCAATTAAAAAATGGGCCAAAGACCTGAATAGACATTTTTCCAAAGAAGAAATGCAGATGGCTAACAGGCACATGAAAAACTGTTCAACATCACAAATCACCAGGGAAATGCAAATCAAAATCAGGTGAGATAGCACCTCACATCTGGTTATCATCAAAAGAACACAAATAACAAATGTTGGCAAGAATGGGAAGAAAAGGGAACCCTGGTATACTATTGGTGAGAATGTAAATTGTTGCAGTCACTGTGTAAAGCAGTGGGAAACTTCCAGGTTCATCAAAAAACTAAAAATAGAACTACCATATGACCCAGCAATTCCATTCCTGGGTATATATCTGACAAAAAACAAAAACACTAATTTGAAAAGGTACATGCATTATTTACAACTTCCAAGATATGAAAGCAACCTTAAAGTTGATCAACAGATGAATAGATAAAGATGTCACACACACACACACACACACACACACACACACACACACACACACGATGGAATACTACTCAGTCATAAAAAAGAATGAAAATGAATGAAATTTTCCCATTTCCAGCAACATGCATGGACTTGGAGAGCATTATGCTAAGTGAAATAAGTCAGATAGAGAAAGATAAATACAATATGATATCACTTGTGTATGGAATCTAAAAAATTCCACAAACTAGTGAATATAAAAAATACAACAAACTAGTGAATATAACAAAAAAGGAACAATCTCACAGTTATAGAGAATATGCTAGTGGAGAATGAAGAAGGGGTGGAACAATATAGGGTCAGAGGATTAAGAGGTACAAAAATAAGCTACAATGATATATTGTACAACACAGGGACTATAAACAATATTTTATTATAACTACAAATGGAGTTTAACCTTTTAAAGCTGTGAATCACTAATTTATGTATACTAATTTTATACCTTTCTTCTTTACTAAATTCTCACGGATTTTACTGCTTTTTTTCATAGGTTGTCTTGGATTTTGAAAGAATTCAATTATATACTATCACCTGCTAGCAATATTAGTTTTACCTCTTACTTTCCACTCTTTGGCCCCTAATTATTTTTTTCTAATTACATTGGTTAATATCTTCAGTACCATGTCTAACACAGGTGCTGATAGTGGACATCCTTATATTCTTCTTCTCTTTTGTTGGAAACCCTCTAGTGTTTCCCCATAAAGTAAAATGCTGGATCTTGGATTGTGATATAAAATTGGTTGAAAATGTCAAAAAAAAAGTTGTGAATCAGTATATTGTACATCTGTAACATATAATACTGTACATCAACTATATTTCAATAAAAAAATGTCAAAGACCTTACCGTCCTTTTTCTCCTAGAAGTTTTGTGGTTTCAGGTCTTATATTTAAGCCTTTAATTCATTTTGGGTTGATATTTGTGTATGGTGCAAAATAGGCATTCAGTTTAATTATTTTGCATGTGTATATCCAGTTTTCCCAACACCATTTATTGAAGGGACTATACTTACCCCATTATATATTCTTGGTTCCTTTGTCAAAAATTAATTGACTGTATACACAAAGGTTTATTTCTGAGCTCTCTATTCTATTCTATTGGTCTATGTGTCTGTTTTTATGCCAATACCATACTACTTTGATTACCATACTTTTGTAATATAGTTTGAAATAAGGAAGCATTTGCCTCAAGCTTTGTTCTTCTTTCTCAAAATTGCTTTGACCATTTGGGGTCTTTTGTGGTTCCATATGAATTTTAGGATTTTAAAAATATCTTCTGTGAACATTGCCATTGGAATTTTGATAGGTGTTGCATTGAATCTGTAGATGGTTTTGGGTAGTTTGGACATCTTAATAGTATTCATTTTTCCAATCCATGAACAGATTATCTTTCCACTTATTTGTGTCTTCTTAAATTTCCTCCATCAGTGTTTTATAGTTTTCAGTGTACAGCTATTTCACTGCCTTGATTAAATTTATTTCTAAGTACTTTAATCTTTTTGATGCTATTGTAATTGGGATTGTTTTCTTAAATTCTATTTTGGATAATTTGTTCTTGGTATATAGAAACATAACTGAGTATTGTAATTGTAAATCCTGCAAACTTACTGAATTCATTTATTAGTTACAACAGTATTTTTGTGGAGTCTTTAGGGTTTTCTATGTATAATATTATGTCATCTGAAAATACTATTTTGCTTCTTCCTTTCTGTTTTGGGTGTCTTTCATTTCTTTTCCTTGCCTAATTGCTCTGGCTAAAACTTCCATACAATGTTGCATAAAAGATTTGAGAGTGCACATCCTTGTCATGTTCTTGATCTTAGAAGAAAGGCTTTCAGTTTTTCACTGATAAAAATTATGTTACACTGAACTTGTCATATATAACCTTTATTATTTTGAGGTACATTTCTTGTATACTCAATTTGTTGAGACTTTTTATCATGAAAGGATGTTTAATTTTGTCAAATGGCTTTTCTGCATCTATTGAAATGATCATATGATTTTTATTCTTCATTTTGTCACTGTGATGTATCACATTTTTGATTTGCATATGTTGAATCATCTTTGAATCACTGGAATAAATTCCATTTGATCATGGTGTATGATCCTTGTATCATGCTTTTGAATTTGGTTTGCTAATATTTTGCTGAGGTTTTTTGCATCTGTTTTCATCAGGGGAATTGATCTGTAATTTTTTTTTTCTTGCAGTGTCCATTTCTGGCTTTGATATCAGGGTAATGCAATGGCATACAATGAGTTTGGAAGTGTTCCCTCCTTTTCTAATTTTTGGAAGAGTTTGAGAAGGAATGGGATTAGTTCTTCAAATGTTTGGTAGAATTCACCAGTAAAGCCTGGTCTTTGTTGGGAGGTTTTGATTACTGGTTCAATCTCCTTACTAGTAATTCGTTTGTTCAGATTTTCTGTTTCCTCATGATTCAGTCTTAGTAGGTTGTATGTTTCTATGAATTTATCTATTTCTTCACGGTTATCTAAAATGTTGCAATATAACTATTCATAATGGTTTCTAATAATCCTTAGTCTTTTTATGTTATCAGTTGTAATGTCTCCTCTTTCTTTTCTGACTTTATTTAAATCTTTTTTCTTTTTTTTTACTCAGTCTAGTCAAAGATTTGTCAATTTTGTTTCTTTTCTGACTTTATTTAAATCTTTTTTTTTACTCAGTCTAGTCAAAGATTTGTCAATTTTGTTTATCTTTCCAAAAAATCAGCTCTTAGTTTCATTAATATTTTCTTTCTAGTCACTATTTAATTTTTTCCCCTCTGATCTTTGCTACTTTCATTTTTCTACTAACTTTGGGCTTAATTTTTTCTTCTTTTTCTAATATCGTTAGGTGTAAATTTCAGTTGTTTCATTGAGATCTCTCTTTTTCATTAATGTGGCATTTATCACTATGATTTTCCATTTAGATCGACTTTTGCTGCATTCAATACATTTTGGTATGTTGTATTTCCATTTTCATTTGTCTCAAGATATTTTTTGATTACCCTTTTGATTTCTTCTATGGCCTATTGATTGTTCAGTAGCATATAGTTTAATCTTCACATATTTGTGAATTTTCCAGTTTCCTTTTTGTAATTGATTTCTAGTTTCATACCATTGTGATTGGAAAATACACTTGATACTGTTTCAATTTTCCTAAATTTATTAAGACTTGTTTTGTGTCCTAACACATGACTTAAACTGGAGAATGTTCCATGTATTCTTGAAAAGAATGTGAATTCTGCTCCTGTTGGATGGTATGTTCTATATACATTTGTTAGATCTATCTAGTCTAACATGTATTTTAAGACCAATTTTTAAATGTATTTTCTGTCTGGATTATCTAGCTATCATTGAAAATTGGGGATTAAAGTCCTGTACTATAATGGTATTGTTATTTCTCCATTCAGGTCTGTTAATATTTACTTCATATATTTAGTTGCTCTGATGTTGGGTGCATACATATTTATATTTGATTATATGCTCTTGATGAATTGACTCCTTTATAACTATATCATGTCCTTTGTTTCTTATTACAGTTATATGCTTAAATTCTATTTTGTCTGATATAAATACAGCTATCTCTGCCTTTTTTGTTTCCTTTTGCATGGAATATCCTTTCCCATTCTTTTATTTTAAGTTAAGCATGTCCTTAAAGCAGGAGTCTCTTGTATGCAGCATGTAATTGAGTATTGTTTTTTAATCCGTTCAATGAATCTATGTCTTTTGATTGGAGAATTTAGTTTATTTACATTTAAAATAAGTATGGACTTACTGTAAGATCCTGTTAATTGTTTTCTGTTTCTTCTGCCATTCCTTTATTCTTTTCTTCTTCTATTGCTCTCTTCCTTTGTGATTTGATGATTTTTTTGTAGTGGCATGCTTTGATTCCTTTCTGTATATTTTTTGTGTACCTAGTGTAGGTTTTTACTCTGTGGTTTCCATGATACTTATAAAAAACAACTTATACTAATAATAGTCTACCTTAAGCTGGTAACTTCAAATATATAAAAAAGCTCTACATTTTTACATGCCCCCTCAAATTTTATGTTTTTGATATCATATTCACATGTATTTATACTGTATATCCATTAACAAATTATTTTGTTAGAGTTATTTTGAGTCCTTTTGTCTTTTAACCTTTACACCACACTTTTAAGTTATTTACCCACCACCACTGTAATATTAGAGTATCCTGAATTAAACTATATACTTACTTTTACCAGTGAGTTTTATACTTTCATATGTTTTCATGTTACAAATTAGTATTCTTTTATTTCAGCTTGAAGAACTCCCTTTAATGTTTCTTGTAAGGTCAGTTAAGTGATCTTCAGCTTTTGTTTTTCTAGAAGAATATTTATCTCTCTTTCATTTCTGAAGGACAGCTTTCATGGGTAGAGTATTCTTGTTGAGTCTTTGTTTTTTTCCAGCACTTTGAAAATATCATCCCACTGCTTTTAAGCCTGCAAGGTTTCTGCTGAAAAATCTGCTCATAGCCTTAAGGGTGTTATTTTCTATATAACAAGGTTTTTGTTTTTTTTTTTTTTTGCTGCTTTTAAGATTATCTCTTTGACCTTAACTTTTGCCAATTTAATTATAATGTATCTTGTTGTGGGTCTCTTTAGATTCATCCTATTTGGTATTGTTTAGGCTTCCTGGACCAGGATGTCTATTTCTTTTTCCAGGTTAGGCAATTTTTCAGACATTTTTTCTTTGTATAAGTTTCCTACTCCTTTCTCTTTTCCCTTTGAGACTCTTGTAACATATATATAGTCCCATAAGCCCCTTAAGCTATCTTTACTCTTTTTCATTCTTTTTTCTTTTTTCCCCTTTGATTGGATGAATTCCATAGCAGTGTTTTTGAATTTTCTGATCCTTTCTTCTGTTTGTTCTAGCTGTGCCTCTACTGAATTTGTCAGTTCACTTATTGTATTCTTCACCACTATGATTTCTGTTTATACTTTTCTCTCTATTGAAATTCTCATGCTCAGTATTTGCACTCCTGACCTTGGTGAACATGTTTATGACTGTTAAATTGAACTCTCTGTTTGGTAAATCACTTATCTCTGTTTTATTAATAATGGTTTCTGGAGATTTATCTCTTTATTTTGTTTGAAATTATTTGGTTGGCCAAAAAATTCATTCAGGTTTTTCCATAAGATAGTATGGAAAAACCCAAACAAACTTTTGGCCAGCCCACAATATATTTCTTTGTTTCTTGATTTTCCTTGATGCTCTGTGTTAGTTTCTGCACAATGGCTCAAACAGTCACTTCTTCCAGTCTTTATAGACTGGTCTTGCGCAGGAGATGAACCTTGTCAATAAGCTAGCCCAGGCTCCTAGTTGCTGCTCAAACCTTTGTAATTGTTCAAGCCACGGTTCTTGTTCTTAGTGGCTGCCAGTACTTGAGGGTGTCCCAAGACACCACAAGACCTTTCAGTGTCCCAAAGGGGAGGATTGCAACAGCAATCATAGATGCAGGCTGATTAGAAGCCAGACACTCAGGCAGTAGCTGGGCACATGTGCAGTTGACTACACAGCCCTTCCAGGCAGAAACTGGGAGATGAGCATTTTGCCCACTCCCTCTGTACGGACTCTTTGTGGTATAGCTGTGGCAAGTGCTCACATGCCCATTAACAACTGCTTCTTTGTCATAATTCTGTGTGGCTATGAATGCAAGCCCCACTGGCTATCAGAGATAAATTATTTGGAAGCCCATTCGTTGAATGGCAGCTGTAAAAGTTGGACCCTGTATGTATATAGTTTCTTTCCTGATATACTGAGGTATTTTCCCGAGGTACTGGTAACTTGGTTTTATTGTTGGAATGAGCTTGAGGGAGAAGACAGGAAAGTGCCCACCCACTCCCCTGGTCTCTGAGGGGGATCACATCCAGTACAGTGTGAAGATGCATGCTCATTAAAACCTGGACCCTCAGGCAGCAGCTTGTAATGTTGCAGTCAAACCCCTTCCAGGGAAAGACTGGGAGATGGTAGTGTTTGCCTGCTACCTCTGTGCTGAATCTTGGGGGAATAGCTGTGGCAAGTGCTTGTGTTATTTTAAGAAATGCTTCTTTGCTTGGTATAATAGTGTGGGACTCATGAATGCAAGTCCTGTTGTCTTTCAGAGCCAGGTGTTTTGGGAGCCCATCCCTCAGATGGGGGCTTTAAAAGTTGGGGCACCATATGTGTGGTCCAAACCCTTCACTCCCAGAGAGAAGCTGGGAGTTGGGGGTTCCTTTCTGATTGTATGGCACTGTGATAGGGGTGGGGTTTATAGTCAGTGTGTCTCAGGTTTCCCTATGGATTTAGGTGTGTGATTTTCTTATTCACCCCATGAGAAGGAGTCAGTCAGCTGGTTTCTGGATTTCTCTCAGTGAATTGCTCCATGTAAAGCTGTGTGCATTCAGTGCATACGTGAGAGGAGGGAAATTTAGGAGCCTCCTATGTCACTGTCTTGGTCCTGCCTCTTAAAACCTCATTTAAACTGAAAAGTTTATATACTTCTAGTTGTTCAAGTAAAATTTAGATTAATTCTTAAGTTATGTTTTGCCACAGCAAAAACAGGTATTCTTTTTTTAAAAAAAAATCTTTATTGGAGTATAATTGCTTTACAATGGTGTGTTAGTTTCTGCTTTACAACAAAGTGAATCAGTTATACATATACAAATGTTCCCATATCTCTTCCCTCTTGCATCTCCCTCCCTCCCACCCTCCCTATCCCACCCCTCTAGGTGGTCACAAACCACCTAGCTGATCTCCATGTGCCATGCAGCTGTTTCCCACTAGTTATCCACCCTATGTTTGGTAGTGTATATATGTCCATGCCACCCTCTCACTTCGTCAGAGCTTGCCCTTCCCCCTCCCCACATCCTCAAGGCCATGCTCTAGTAGGTCTGTGTTTTTTTCCCGTCCTACCCTGCGGGAGTCCAGCTCCTGCAGGTCCAGGAATACCCGAGGGATGGACAGCGTCGGCGAGGGGAGGTTAAATAAATCCATAACACTCTGTATGTGCAAGCATGGTCTCATATTTTATTTTCTCACAGTCAGATTTATATACCCTAAGTGATTGCAACATCAGGTGCCTAGCTAAAACTTCAGAAGATATTTATAATAGATTGTACCTAATATTTCTATATGTACTTTTAAAATAATTCTAAAGGTTTTCAAAACATCACTACAGCCAGCATTGTTCTCAATGGTGAAAAACTGAAAGCATTTCCACTAAGATCAGGAACAAGACAAGGTTGCCCACTCTCACCACTCTTATTCAACATAGTTTTGGAAGTTCTAGCCACAGCAATCAGAGAAGAAAAAGAAATAAAAGGAATCCAAATAGGAAAAGAAGAAGTAAAGCTGTCACTGTTTGCAGATGACATGATACTATACATAGAGAATCCTAAGGAGGCTACCAGGAAACTACTAGAGCTAATCAATGAATTTGGTAAAGTAGCAGGATACAAAATTAATGCACAGAAATCTCTGGCATTCTTATACACTAATGATGAAAAATCTGAGCGTGAAATTAAGAAAACACTCCCATTTACCATTGCAACAAAAAGAATAAAATATCTAGGAATAAACCTATCTAAGGAGACAAAAGACCTGTATGCAGAAAATTATAAGACACTGATGAAAGAAATTAAAGATGATACAAATAGGTGGAGAGATATACCATGTTCTTGGATTGGAAGAATCAACATTGTGAAAATGACTCTACTACCCAAAGCAATCTATAGATTCAATGCAATCCCTATCAAATGACCACTGGCATTTTTTTCAGAACTAGAACCAAAAATTTCACAATTTGTATGGAAACACAAAAGACCCCGAATAGCCAAAGCAATCTTGAGAACGAAAAATGGAGCTGGAGGAATCAGGCTCCCTGACTTCCGATTATACTACAAGGTTACAGTAATCAAGACAGTATGGTACTGGCACAAAAACAGAAATATAGATCAATGGAACAGGATAGAAAGCCCAGAGATAAACCCACACACATATGGTCACCTTATCTTTGATAAAGGAGGGAAGGATATACAGTGGAGAAAAGACAGCCTCTTCAATAAGTGGTGCTGGGAAAACTGGACAGCTACATGTAAAAGTATGAAATTAGAACATTCCCTAACACCACACACAAGAATAAACTCAAAATGGGTTAAAGACCTAAATGTAAGGCCAGACACTATCAAACTCTTAGAGGAAAACATAGGCAGAACACTCTATGACATAAATCACAGCAAGATCCTTTTTCACCCACCTCCTAAAGAAATGGAAATTAAAAGAAAAATAACAAATGGTACCTAATGAAACTTAAAAGCTTTTGCATAGAATAGGATACCATAAACAAGACCAAAAGACAACCCTCAGAACGGGAGAAAATAGTTGCAAATGAAGCAACTGACAAAGGATTAATCTCCAAAATTTACAAGCAACTCATGCAGCTCAATAACAAAAAAACAAACAACCCAATCCAAAAATGGGCAGAACCTAAATAGACATTTCTCCAAAGAAGATACACAGATTGCCAAAAAACAGGTATTCTAAAATATTGTTTTTGAGATACTTACCTATAATATAATATGTAAATAATATTTCCCTTAGTATCTTTGCATATCTATTTTAGCTAAAAAGAGTACTTAGTAACAAATTTTTCTCTGTTTATTTAAAATCATCTCCTTCAGTCACAATATAAATTACAATTAAAGATAAGCATGCCTGTTGTTAATTTTTGATAAACATGTTTTCTTCTGAAAATAAGTTGAATATTATATCTGTGAGGTGATATTATTCAACCATATTTTGCTTACAGTTTATATTTTTTCTTATATCAGGTATTTAATAAATACAAAGTATTTTTCCAAAGTATTATTTTTTAATATGTTGATGTTTTGAAGCAGATATCTGGTGCTTTGCTATGCCATTGAAAAAGGATGTCGTCTGTATACCCAATGGAAACCTTACCATGGTTGGTCATTAGCTTGGAAGAGAGTCCTGTAATTCACTAGACTTCAGTGGTGGACTTTGATTACATTTCCATTTTCTGAAGGGCAGTATAATTTTTTTTAATATATTTCTTTGAAATCAGTTTTTTTAATGAGAAAAAAATTACTATTACTGAACCAAACTTGGGTCTGTTCACCTGCATGCAGTAAAGCCAATCTACTGACACCTGGCTGTGGTGAGGGAAAGTGCAGGATTTATTGCAGGGCACCAAGTGAAGAGTCCAGAGCAACTAGTACTCCAAATACCGGAACTCTTTGATAGGTTTCATGAAAGCATTTTTAAAGGCCAGGTGAGGGAGGGGCGGGGGGTCACAGGGTATGTAATCAGTTCATGCACAATTCTCTGATTGGTTGATGGTGAGGTAACAGGACAGTGTCATAGGGGTTAACATTACTGATTCTTAGGCTCCAGTAGGTCTGGGGGCTATGTGCTCATGGTCATCAAGTAGTTAACATCTTCCATTTCCTGGGGGCTTTAACATCTGTAAAATGACTCTGGAAATGTGCATCAGATACTATTATGTAGGTACTTCAGAGCGGAGCTAAAGTAGAGGAAATGGGGGAAGGGTCTGTCCTGGGAAGGATCTTGCTCAGTTACATTACCTGGTTGGGAATTGGGAAGCAGAATTAGTTCTCATAAGTAGTTTCATCAGCATAGAAATGTTGTAAAGAAGGGTAACTTTTCCTTAGGCATATTTCTTCTAGGTTAAAATGATTCCTGGTGAAATATGTTTCAGCCTAGCACAGTACACTTCTCTAATGATAAAATTGTGTCCCCACAATCTTGCGTCTTCTCCCCTGATGACTGTTGTTCAGACATATGAACAATTTCCTTGCTGGGAAAATCCTTATATTAATAAATATTTACTTCAGATTTGTTAATATGCAGTAATTAATATAACATCCATGCAAGCAGGGATTTTGTGTGATTTCTTCACTTAATGAGAGTCAGATTGGTGACTGGTCAATAGTGACTGACACATTGTAGATCCTCATTAAGTATGTTATTTTTTTGACTGAAAAAAAATGCACAACCTAAAAGTTAAGAGTTATGTTTTGTTCAGTGGGAAAATCTGAGAAGTTAGGCCTGGGATGCAACATCTAGATAATGATGAGAAACTGTTCCGAAGAGGAAGTGGGAGGAGCCAGGATATATAGGACTTTTGGCAACAAAACCAGATGGTTGGACCGTCAAATATTACTGTTAATAAAATTAAACCAGATATCTCAAGTTAAGGAATTTAGTGCTTTTCTATGTATGCAAAGATGCATGAGTCTGGCCTCACTGAAATCATTCCTTTGATATGCACCTCAGCTATCTGGGGCCAGTATCCTGTGTTTTATCATCCTGAGTTTCCTCAGGGTGCACCGTGAGGGGTGGCTGCAGTTACTGACTGCTAGATGGGCTTGGCAGTGGGCAGTCCCTTTGTCTCCATCCTGAATTTCCCTCAGGGCTCACTGTCTGGGAGGCTGTAATATGATGGCTTGATGGCTGCAACATCCTTTGTTTACAGATATAGCAGGCAATATTTTGGTTCACAGTTCACATATGCATGAATGGATGCTTGACTGACTGAATGAATGAATGGAGTAAAACTGATCCAATCTAACCATTGGCTCTCCACAATAGAGATGTGGATGATGTTTCTATGCTGAATACAGTTGTGTTTTTCCTTATTTCAAATTAAGGGGTACATCACTGTTCCCACCTATCATGGAAAACATAGAAAATTCTGTAAACTGTTCCTTCATTTTTTTTTTTAATTCCTCTTGGTGATATTTTTATTCAATATTAGAAAATGTTTTTTATTATAATCACTATTTAATTGAACTTTTTTGTATAGGGAATTCTCTCTTCATTAAAGAATTTATTAATCTTACAATCAACTTGATAATATAAACTTTTTTCTTCTTATAACAAAATTAATTTTAAGTGATACTATCATGTTTCTCATAACGCAATCAAGTTGTAGAATTCATTAGTCTTCTGCTAATGTGTTTCCTTTGGAGGCTTAAACAAAACTCATTGATTCATTTATCCATTCATGAATTGAGACATTTGTTGAACACCTACAATATGTGAGTCATTATACTGAGGCCAAGAAATGCAATGGCTCAGATGTCTCTGTCCACAGATGTTCAAAGTCTAGTAGGGGAGGGAATAACTGTGGTTAGTGAGTTAGGTGCTTAAGCATGGGGAGCGTGTAGGCAAGGCACCAAAACCATACCAGGAAATCCTAGAGTTTTCTGTAGGAGTTGGTGAGTCAGATGATTTTTGAAGAGACAGCTCCATGCTGGCTATATAAAAAACATGGTTGTTCTGGAACAGTGATGGCAGGTATACAAGAAGAGCAAAGAGAATCTGTGAAAGTATGGAGAAATAAAATAGACATAGTGAATAGTTGTGGCTATGGCTGATAGTAGTACATGTAAGTCAGGAACTCTCTATTATATAGCAAACATTTGTGTGGTAGAATGGGTGGAATGGCTTCTTCCGCTTTTTATATTAAACTCTCCACCTAGGTAATTTCATTCACTCCCAAGGGAAATGCACATGTTTATCAAGAATATATGAAACACTAAACATGCCTATTGGTGGACTATAAAGTTAGCTTCAACATATTAAACAAGTTTTCATGCAGAAACCATTTTTTGACAATGCAGTCAGTTAGAAGTAAAAAAATAAAGAAAAAACATTTTTGAACATTTAAAAGCATGCTTCTAAACAACTCAGAGATTACAAATAAATCATTATAGAAATGATAAAATATGAACTGAATGAAAACACATACTACCTGTCATTCCATGTGGGTTACAGCTGAAGTAATGCTTTAGAAAAACAAATTTATAGCCCAAATGCTACATTACAAAGAATAAAAGTTAAAAATTCATTATCTAAGCATTCAACTTAGAAAATAATAGCCAAATATATCCAAAGATTTTAGGAAGAAGGAAATAGTGAAGGTAATTCATAAATTAATGAAGTAGAAAAAAATAAGCATATGATATAATAAACATAGAATAGAGTGGATCCACAAAGACTTATTCATTTTAGAAAGGCTAATAAAAATAGACAAAACTTCGGTAGGATTAATAATTTAAAAAAGGAATTACACGATTACACTGGAAGTAGAGATGTAATTTTTATTACTACAGAGATTGAATCACTAATAAGAGAATATTATTAACAACTTCATGCCAGTAAGCTCAGAAAGATGGACTGGAACAATTTGTAGATCACTGCAGTGGCCTCAAAATCAGTCTTCTAGACTTGGTTCATAAGTCCTCTCAATTCATTATCCACACAGTAAAGTGATCAGTTTACAAGGAAATCCAATCATGCTACTCTTCTGCTTCAGTATAAGCCAAAAATAATTTCTTGCTAGTCTAAGGGGAAAGTATAAAATCCTCAATGTTTCCTGCAAGAGACATCATCTTGCTTCCACCTCTCCATTTTTATCCGTTTCTGCTCTGTCCTTGCTTACTGCTCTCCTACCACATTGTTTTCCTCTTCCTCTGTTCCTAAAATGTGCTGAATTCCTTTCTATCTCAGGCTCTCCACCCAACCTATTCTCTCCATAAAGGCATAGTTTTTCACCACATTCTCTTGAATAATTCTTCCTTAGCTTTCAGATATCAGCTAAATGTTACTTCCTCCATGAGAGCTTCCCAGATTCCATAATCCCAGATTAGGTTGCACTAGTACAACCTTTCACATTATTCTGTGCTTTTCTTTGACAAATTCAATCCCATTTAGGTGTGATTATATTTTATTTATTTTTTATTATTCATTACATGTACATATACATTTCATAATGGCAGGAATCATGTCTGTTGAATTGACTGCTTTAATCCCCAGTGCCAGCCTAAAATCTGCCCCATTGTAAATTTTCAGTCCACTCACTCATTCATTCAGGAAAAAATGTTTATTGTATATTTTTATGGACTTGGCCCCCCTAGAAGTTATGGCAACTCAGCAATGACCAAAACAGACAAAGTTGCTGCCCTTGTGGAGTTTAATTGTATCTACGTGTATGGGGATGTATGGATACCAAGCAAAATAAATGAGTGAAGTGCTGTCGGATGGTGATAAGTGCTGTAGAGAAAAATAGAGATGTACTTTTAGAGAGTATGGACAGGAAAAACTTCACTGGGACGTTTATTTGAATGATGATTTGAGAGTCTTCTCTAATACTTCCAGAAAAAAAAATATAATTAATCCTTCCTCAGGGCTTTTAAATTTTTACTTATAACAACTTCATTACAATTTGTTGTTTTATTTCATGTTGCTTGCCCAGCTTTGACTGTGGCTGCCTTAAGGAATCTTTTAATTCCCATCATGCCTATATTTTCCAATTAGTACTTTTGAACAAATTAAAGGATACTTGAATGAATGAAGATGTTTAAAGGTAGACTGCAACTTATTTATTTTACACAGAGCTTTTAAAAATGGCTTTATCGGGCTTCCCTGGTGGTGCAGTGGTTGAGAGTCCGCCTGCCGATGCAGGGGACGCTGGTTCGTGCCCCAGTCCGGGAGGATACCACGTGCCGCCGAGCGCAGTGGTTGAGAGTCCGCCTGCCGATGCAGGGGACGTGGGTTCGTGCCCCGGTCCGGGAGGATCCCACATGCCGCCGAGCGGCTGGGCCCGTGAGCCATGGCCGCTGAGCCTGCGCGTCCGGAGCCTGCGCTCCGCAACGGGAGAGGCCACAACCGTGAGAGGCCCGCGTACCGCAAAAAAAAAAAAAAAAAGACTTTATCGATATATAAATAACATACAATAAACTGCACATATATAAATTGTACACTTTGACAGGTTTTGATGTATGTATAAACTCATTTTGTAAACATTTCTTCCTGCCTGTCCCCCCAGTCCCAAAGCAACCACTGAACTACTTTTTGTTAGTATGGGTTAGTTATCATTTTATTGAGTTTTATATAAAAGGAGTCATTCTGTATAAACTCTTTTGTGTCTGGCTTCTTACATTCAGCATACTATTTTAATACTTATCTAGTTGTGTGTATCAATACTTCATTCTTTTTTATTGCTGAATAGTATTCTATCACATGGATGTAACAGAATTTATGTTTTCCTTGTTGATGGATTTACACAGGGTTTTAACCATTTGTCTGTGACTTACCCCTCCACAGACATATTAGTAGTAATAAAGTCTGCACGGATTAGGGGTAAGGAAACACCAAATATTAAGGTTGAAGATAGAGGTACAAGTGTAAAACTATTTATTCTAGATATTTTCAAATTAGTAGACATTTGTGTATTATAATATAGAGGTCTGAAAATTACCTGTAATCATTGGCATGCTCTTTGGCTACAACGAAGATTAAAGAAATGCTTGAATATTGGTAGAATCACTACTTGCTATCTCTATTTTAAAAATTATAGTAACTATAAAACTGTATGTTTAACTTCTGCATTGGAAATCTTCTAAAACTATAGTTAAAACCTCATACAGACAGTGTGGAAAAGAAAATTGTATAATCACTTTGCCTTTGCATGAAAAAAATATTCCTTTTAGATTAATCTGTCATTTTCCTATTATGACTGTTAGATAAAAGGGGTATGAAAAAGTAATCTATTATTTTTGTATATGTATTATGTTTAATGTCATCACTTTTTTCTGATGTTAAATCTTAACCGTAAATTAAGTGATCTTAAGTAAGGACATACTGCATCTTTCTTTTTTCTTAGTTTTGAGTTTAATTGGCTTAAAATGCATCTGTCTATGTAGGGATACATCTCTCTCTCTCTCTCTAGCTATTGGCATCTATCAACATTTTTTTTAGAGTAGTGCTAGTCCAAAGAATAATTGGGAAAAGAATGAAAACAAAAGTTCTTCACTGTACTTTCCCTTTCAATGCACTCTTCTAGAAAAGGCCTCTCTGCCAGTGTTTTTGGACTGGTTTGAGGAAGGAGAGAGAGTCATCCAAATAAAAAGTGTTCACAAAGATGTTAGAATTTTCATATAGATATAATCTTTTTTTACAGTAGACATATAGACTTGTAAAAACTTACTCCAAATGCAAAGAAAAAATATTTTAATGTCAGGCATTGGGGCTTGGCTGAGAGAGACAACTGATAGGGCAATGCCACCAATCTCTAAGATGTCAGCTTATCATGCCTGCAAGAAGGGCCAGTTCAGGCATCTTTGGTAGAGCTTTAAATACAAAGAATTCAAAATGTTAAAAATAGAAGTATGGAGGAGAAATTGAAAGGGAATCCAGAAAAAAGGAAATATGACAATATTGCCTTGTTTGTAGGTAATTGACAATTGATTCCTAGATTTTGTCCTCCAATAATGGAAGCTGCTTTAGCTGTAATTCTAACTTTTTAAACTGAATTGTTTTGATGTATTTTCTTTTTTTTTGGTGTATTTCTTATCTCCCATCATTTAAACTATTTTATTTCTGGAATGTAGTATTGTGCAGTGATTAAAAATATAATCAGAAAAATCTGGATTTGAAGTTCTTCTTTCTCATATTCTTATTTTTAGGATTATTATTGAATTATTTAACAGCTTCCTCTTCAAAACTCAGTGACCACATCTAAAAATGAGAAATTGTAATTTTTTCAAAATTTCTGTGATTTTTGGGATATTAAATGAGAAATACACATTAATGCTCTATCATAATGCCCAGTGCATAGTATGTGCTCAGTTAGTGAAGATTAATGGTAGCACCCATAATTATAAGTTTTGATATTCTTCACAATATCTTCTTCCTTATCACTTACTCTTTCCTAGACACTACCCCTATATTGAAGTTAATAATGTGAAGATAAAGAAAAGGGATACCTTCTCAATGAGGCTGTGCTAATAACTAATATTTAGTTTATAAAGCACTATATATACATCATCTCATATAATCATTTAAAAATGTGGAAGTATATATTATCACCCTATTTCATATAGTAGCAAACTGAAAATGCACAAAGAGAGAGAGAGATTTTAAGGAATTTGTTCAAGCAATCATGGAGGCTGCCAAGTTCAAAATCGGCAGGCCACTGAAGACCCAGAGAAGAGTCAATTTGGCATCTAGAGTCTGAAGGCAGTCTAGAAGCAGACTTTTGTCTTCCTCAGGAGAGGACTCTTTTTTTTCCTCTTAAGGCCTTCAACTGATTAGATGAGATCTATCTACATTATGAAGAGTAAATCTGCTTAAAGTTTATTGATTTAAATGTTAATCTCATCTAAAAAATACCTTCACAGCAACATCTAGACTAGTGTTTGAACAAATATCTGGGTACTGTGGCCTAGCCAAATTGACACATAGAATCAACTCTCACAGCTGGTTAGTGATAAGTTGACTTTTAGGTCCCCAGGATACAAGTTGGAGGTCACTTCTGTTCACTTCCCATACTCCTCCTTCAGTGCTGCATAATGGACACCTTTCAACAGCTTTTTTTGCCACTAGGTGAAGAAGGTTGTGTGCCTACCAACAGTGTGGGCCTTGTGCAGTCCTGTGAATGTAGTCTCCAGGCATGTAGTACAAAAAGATGGAGAATTTGTATGTAGATCACCTAAGTTAAATTTGCAAAGTAAGGAATTTCTTAATAAATCCCCAACATTTTTTACCCATACTTTAAAAAATGCATAAAAGGGCTTCCCTGGCGGTGCAGCGGTTGAGAGTCCGCCTGCCGATGCAGGGAACACGGGTTCGTGCCCCGGTCCAGGAAGATCCCACATGCCGCGGAGCGGCTGGGCCCGTGAGCCATGGCCGCTGGGCCTGCGCGTCCGGAGCCTGTGCTCCGCAACTGGAGAGGCCACAACAGTGAGAGGCCTGCGTACCGCAACAAAAAAAAAAAAAAAAAAAAAAAAAAAACATAAAAGTAAAGACCATTTTTTATTTTTATTCAATGTATAATTTCTATATCTGATTTTTGAGTGAAAAATTGTAATCTACTCAGTGTTAATTTTTTACATTTTTCCAACTGAATGGAAAAATAAGCAAAAAAAACCAAAAAATATGCAACAGTGGTGTAAGTTTTTATAGTTAAAATAGTTTTAATTAAGGATTTCTGCTATATCATCATCTGATTTGTCCTCTTCATCAGAAGGACTATATTTGAAAAGCAATAGGCACTTTAGAAGAAATTCTTAGTATTTTAGTAATCATGTAAATGTGCTGTTTACACCTGTGGAAGCAATGTCTTTTGTTTCTCTTTAGTGATCTACCTACATTTTCTCCCCCCCTTTCTTCATTCTTTCTTTTCTTTCTTCCTTTTCTTTCTGTCCTTTCTTTTTTCTTTTAACACTCTACTGTTTTCAGAGAACAAATGCTAGATACTGAGATAATGGTTTGTATTTTTACCAGTGTACCTCAAAACTTTTTTTACAATGATGTGAGGTAAACATAATTAATATTTATTTTAGTAGAATACAGCAATGATAAAGATTAAAACTTGAAGCTGACCTTTTTAAAAAAGTAAACAAGCCAATCAAAAAGAAAAAGAAGATTTTTAATATTTTTTGAAAATTTCATTTCTTCTATCACAGTATTTTCTCATTGGCTAAAGCAATGGCATAAACTTTTAAACATGCTTCAAAATATTACAAAAGTTATACATGCATGTGGTATGAAAAATACTGATGGATAGAAGATAAAAAGTAAAAGCCTTATACATGGTCTCCTTTGATATATGAGTTTTCCCTTTACAAGTGGCCCTGATGATCTAGATCATTGTGTGTATAATGCAGAGTATGGTGAGGAGACAGGCAGGATGGCCCTCCTACGATGGGCTCACATCTCTAAACAACTCATCACACTATAATTAATTTCTTTTTACAAGGCTGGAGGGAATGCATGTTACTTTGAAGTTCTTCCTGCCTGCCTCAGTTTTCTCTGAGAGAGTGAATGGCATACTGTTTCATGTGCTATGTTACTTATAGTAACTAATAGAGACACTAAATAGATGAAATCATTTCCAAGATAAAAGATTAATCATAATGATAGAGTAATATGCCTATGGTACCAAGGCATACATTTTCAGTCTTTGAGAACAAGCAAATGTACACACAAACAGAGATAACCAATAACACCTTTATCCTCTTTAGCAAACACTTCATTCCATGTCCATGTAGTAGGCAAGATACAATTAAGAAAAGCTGAATTCAGTAATGTGAATTTGAATCAGCCCCATTATTAGCCAGATGTCTTTGAGCAATAATGTATATGTCCATGCTTTTGTTTCTTCATCTATAAAATAAGACTGTTGAACTAAAAGAGTTTAAGGTCTCTCCACCTCCAAAACTCTTGTCAGAATTTTTATGGAAAATCTTATGGGAGATGATCTTGTCAGTAAAATGGAGATGATAAGATTTAGGAGGATTATTCATTACCAAACAATCTGATGCTTATATGCTCATTTAAAATTAATTTATATAAGACTTTGAGCAGTCTTTGAAATAAATCTTTCATCTCTGAAAATGGAGATATTTATAACCTGGACTGACTTGTCTATATCACAGGATCTGTAAAGTATTATATCAATATATGATTTTTTAAATTACTACCAATACTAATTCTGCCTTAAGTACTATATAGTGTGAGAAATGTTGAAAGAGATAGCTGGGAGTGAGTGTTAGAGCAGGTGAGATCAGTGGTGGCCCAGATCTGAACAGTGAGTCAGCAAGGAGAGAGAAGACAACAGTCTCAGTCCTGGGGTCAGTTTTAATTATTTATGTTCATGTTAGGCAGGACATTCTTCCATCACAATTATCGTCACCAGCAACTAATATCATCAGCAATTAACAGTTGAGGAGTGCTTATTGTATGCCGGGCACTGTTTTAAGTTCATTACATTTAATCCTCACAAAAGTTAAATGGAATACATATTTTGGGGTCACACCACTATCTATAAAATGGCAGATTTGGATTCCATTTCAGATTGTTTGATTCCACAGTATGTGCTCTCAACCATTCCACTGCACTACCTCCTAATTTCTCTGTTCTGTTTCCTCTGTTTACATGCTCTTTGTATGCTTTCTACTTCCAATTTCCATCCCTATACACAGATTTTTCACTTTATGAAACCCTTATTTTTCCAATAAAACATCAGTTTCAAGGTGAAAAGTTGGTGGTTTAGTTTACTGCTTGTGCATTCCTGCTAAGATATCCAATTATTTGACTAAAGACACCTAAGCCCATGTGCCAGTTGCCTGACTTGGTTGTTATGGGTTTTGAAAATAAAACATGTAAAACTTCTTTAAAAAGTCATTTGGATGTAACTCAATATGTATTTTAACACATATGTTATTATTTTTTATCAGTGATTCTTAAATTTGGGGGTGATACAGAATCCTTAAAGAAGTTGAGCCTATAAAATCTTTATTCCAAAGGAAAGAAAGAAATGTATATCAACACACTTCGTGAAAGTTGGGACTGCCTGAAGCCTTTCCTAGGGCCACAGGTTAAGAATACCTGATCCATGGTTGAAGCTTTATTTATCCACACATAGTAACTTTAGTAATGCTATAATCTTATTATATTAACTTCTGAAAGACATTTAAACAAGGAATGAGTAAATGGAATAAAAGGCAATATATACTTTGGGGTTTTAAAAGGCAACCAACTCCTTTCCTCCATTAGTCTTTGACCTTTCTTTACTGCCTTCTTTACAGCAAGTCTGCTTTACTGAGTTACCAGAATTAAAAGGGCCTAGCTCTAATTGTGTCTGTAAGTACAGGTCAGAGCCTAACCCTGAATTTTCTATATTTGTTCTAATAGCTTTTGAAAGAAACAAAGGATCTGCTGCAGTTAAAGAAGGGTCAAGGAAGAAAAGTTAGTTAAATGATTAAATCAGAAAGCAGTTATTAATTTACAGACCACTGCTGGGGAGACCCATGGAACCCTGAGCCATTAAATCAGAAAGAGCTTGCATACATAAGTCCCAAGGCCAAAACTATTCCTGAAGTGGGTGGGTAAGAAAAGTGATTATGTACACTTTATTTGGATTATATCATACTCTTGCTGAAATACTTTAACTTTTATTAAACTCCCAGGAAAACATGAATACCACATTTTAGATCTGTGGCACATCTATAATTCTATTTTATATTTCAGATGAAATCAGTGCTTCAAGATGACAGACTCAAATATGAATAAACATATTTGGTTAATTAAATGAGTTTCTAAGTAATCCATCTGCTATTTGGTAATATGAGCACAACTCCACTTTATGTTGTTTTATTAAGGATAAGTGATTTGAGGTTTTTTCCATCTCTAAAAAATGAGCATAAATAGATTTTATTTATTAAAGCATCCACTCAATGAAACACTGATTTAATCATTCGTTGCTAGGTTAAAAAAAAAAAATCTTTAACTGAATAATACTGTTCTCCAGAAGCTAGACTTAATTTCTTGAAGTTGTACATAATATATGTCAGTTTGCACGTTTGGCCATAAAATATAATCATTACTGTGAAATAACTAGACTTGACACCCACTTTGGGGACAATTTAAGGAAAGCAATTGAATAATATTGGAAAGTCCAGTGCTTTTGTATCCTGTACATTAAATATTGGTTCAATGTGAATAAACATTGCTGTATGAGAAGTTTCCATGATAGGGGCAGGCTGTGTCCCAACAAGTCTCCTCATTCATCATTATTCAGCATTTATTTCAATATGTGCAGGCAATATGCTGGCAGCTTTGTCATTTAAAGGAGAGAAAAGCCCCATCTCTGACACCGAAGAGCTCAGCTTTGGTAGTGGAAGGTGCTCATCTGCCCAGATGGAATGTACTCTTGGAATTAAAAGGAATCATACTTGTATCATATGAGAATTAGTACTTGGATTTGACCATCAAGGAACTGAAATTGATAAAGGAAAAGTGGGATGAGAAGGGCATTTGAGGCTGATCAAAGGAACTACTTAAAGGTGGAGAGATCTGGGGATAATGCAGAAAAGGGCATACCATCTGGTCTGGCTGAAACATGGATTGCCAATAGGAAAAGTGTAAGGACAGAAATCTAGAAGAGCAGCTGTGCCATAAAGTAAAAGGGCTTGAATTTCTGGCTTAGAAGCTCACAATTTATTTTGATAGGCAATTTTAAGGCCTAAGGGGTAGGGGTAGAATTAAAATAATATCTCATATTTACTGAACATTTACTAGGTACTGAGTATTCTGGCTAGGAATTTTCATATTTTATTTAATCCTATGGAAAATTTAAAAGTAGGTGTATTATTTTTCCCTATTTAATAGATGAATAATCTGTGTCATAGAGACATTAGGTAAGTTGTCCAAAGTCACTTACAATAAATGTCAGAGCCAGGGTTCAAACCTGGATCCCTTTGACTCGAGTCTAACTCTCTTATTTACTATACCATGATTTGACTTAGACCTTAGGAAGATAATTCTAGAAACACTGTATAGCTTAGGTCATTGAGAGAAGAAACTAGGGACTGTGAAAAAAGGAATGAGACACAAAATCAAGGTACTACTGCTAGGAATGCATGGAATGGGCCTTAACATCAGTGCAAAGCTCAAAGCAGGGAACTTGGCCCAGATGTTACTGTTTCCAGAGGAAGGATCTTCTTTTTTAACTAGAGTACACTTAGATGACACCTTTAATCCGTATGATCCAAAATATTTACCAGTTATTCATTACTGGCCTGTATTAATCACTGTTTTTTCTCAAGTTGTTTTACATACGTAAATGCTTCATTTCTTTACGTAGATTCTAAATTCACTGAAAACAAGAATTGTCTCTCTTACTATCAAGCCTATGCCACACAGCCTTAACTGGATGCTAAATAAAGTTGTTGCTCAAAAAGAAATTGTCCACTTATATTGAGAGTCTGTTTGCTGTTTATATTGGCAGTATTTGATTAATTTCACCATGTGAGATAGTTATTGCTGACTTTCATTGGCTCCATTGCCAGAGAAAGTATGCTTACACATTAATCATATATTTAACTATTAGTTTGTAAACTGGCCCTCATACGCAGAGGACAGTGAGAGACCAAGAAAAGAGGCAGACCACTCCAGATTGGTAGGTAGCAGTTTTAATGAGTAAGGGAACTTAATTATGAGGCTTGCCATTGGTGGCCTCAAGACAATAGAGCTCATCTCCAGACAGTATATCTTCATCATCAGAATCTTAAAAGTTTGTATAGAGGCCTTAACTAGATTCAGTCACACACGCAGTCTGGATAGTCTCAACATCACATGTCTATCTCAAGGCTGTGTCCTTGGGGCAACTTCTGGGAATACGGAAGGCACATTCCTAGGACAGAGGAGAACATGGGGAGCCTCGAATTGCCCAGGTCCAGCACACAGTTTCAACTGGTGATCTCTTGATGACCTCCCCAACTTTAACATCAGATGTGTAGGGGCATTGAGTGCATCCTCTTAAGACTGAAAATATATAGAAAACTTCAGTATATACTGTGACTGTGTGTATCTGTGAAGAGTGTCAAATCACAGAACCATGTGAGGATCACTCAGTCTGTAATCCTGTTTTTGAAGCGGCCCTGTGGCATTTCTGTTGAAAAAATTATGAGAAATGATCTGATATGTAGTAACAAGAACTCACAAATATATAGTCCATTCAATATGTAGTAAATGTATCAATAGTTCTGTGGAATTTGGAAAGTATTTGGCCAGTTTTACATGCTAAGAAGTGTCTTTTTTCTGGATCCCTGATTCATTGGAAGGTTGCTTCAATTTTCTCACCTGTAAAATGGTTTTCTATGTAGTCTATGGTTAAGTCAATGCAATTAAAGAAATATAACATAGTTTCTTATAAAAAGCACTTTGAAATCTGAAATGAAAGCTATTTCAGAAGTTCAAATTGGCACTGAATATCTATCAAGGCTTAAATTGACGATGGGGACCACTTCTTTGCTTGCCCATATGTGAAATATGATCCTCATAGATCAGAGTCTGGAGAAGTAAATGAGTGATAACCTCCAGGTTTCCTCCCCACTCCAATCACTCTTTTTATGGTTTGATATCTGTGCAGAAAAATAAACCCGGAATTTTTAAATGTCTTGATTTAGGAAGAATCCTTAGCACTGTTACATGTTAGAATCTGGAATGTTTTAACACATTTTAGATAAGAAGATGAATCAGAATATGACATTTTCAAAGTTATAATCTAAAACTATGTATATATGTTTATCACATTAAAATATTTTGGAGAAAAAGTTTTTAAAATGGCCACATCCTAATACAGAACTTGTTTTAACTTTAGCATATTTGAAAATAAGGAAGTTAGAATCATTTTGGTGAAGCTAATATTTTTAGATAGAGGAAAGAGAGAACCAGCCAGTTATTTTCACAGGTGTTATTTAAACTGTATAAGACTTGGGAACCTTTAACATTTACAAGCTGGTTACCTGGGTAACCTCCCAGTGACCTTTTATGGCTCTCATGAGCTTTAGTTGGAGAAAAGAGCTGCATGGTTTAAATATGACATGTAAAATGATTGTTTTGCTTTCTGTTACCACTGGACTTTCATTTCTGGATTGGTAGAATGTGAGTTCTTTAAGCACTTTCCTGTGCTAACAGTTTCTGCCCAAGGATTTTAGGTAAGGAGAAGCTGGATGATTTTATATTCTACTTTATCAAATGAACTGCAGCAAACACTGGAAATCTCATAATGACTAAAGAATTAATAATTTTATGCCTATATTGGGTTAAGTAATGGCTCAGTTTTGAGTTGGATACACCCCTGTTATTTCAATGAATCATTATAGAATCTATCCACTCTTTCTGGCCTGTTGATTCCACTTTCTTGTCTCAAGTCTACTGTGAATACAAAGAAGGATCAAAAAGGAAATTTTATAACTGTTTTCAAGATGGTATCATAGATATTTCAGGTAAAATATCAGATAATATTTATTGAGGACCTTCTTTATGTTGAGCACTGACATATATATCATCTTTCAATTCAGCAATATTTGGAAGATGGAAGTTTTAATCCCCATTTTAGCAATAAGTATACTAAGACCTGGAAAGGTTATATGACTTCCTATTTCTGCACAGGTAGTAAATGCCAGAGGTCTTTTACTAGATGACTTGGAGTGACTTGATTTCTGAGTTCTAGGATTTTGTAATTTATATAATTTATGTAATTTATGCAACTTCATGTAACTCCCAGAGTAATCATGGATAATTTACATCAGGTGGCATATTTGAGAATAAGAAAAACTGTGTAGCTTGTTTATCCAGTATTTATAAAATGGCAGAGTAATCTTATAAATCATGATCACATTTCTTAGAAGACATTAATGTTGCTTTTTATTATTGATATTATTATTATTTTTTTTTTAATTATTATTTTTTTTGCGGTACACGGGCCTCTCACTGTTGTGGCCTCTCCTGTTGCAGAGCACAGGCTCTGGACGCGCAGGCTCAGCGGCCATGGCTCACGAGCCCAGCCGCTCCGCTGCACGTGGGATCCTCCCGGACCGGGGCACGAACCCGTGTTCCCTGCATCGGCAGGAGGACTCTCAACCACTGCGCCACCAGGGAAGCCCCGATATTATTATTGAAAAATACAAACTCTAAGTAGCTCACATATTGTCTGACTTTCTAGCCTTCACCCCATAAACTGGCTCATTACGTATTGAGAATCAATATAGTAAATGGAAAATTTAATTATTAATTATTTTCCTATTGCTTTCATTTCTATCTGTCACTAAAAAATAATTTGATCCAGTGACTATCTAGTGGTAAGTATTTAGATTCAGTGTGAAATAGCAGTCTAGGTTCTCTGGACCTCAGTTTTTGATGACTAAACAATGAAACATCACAGGTTCAAACTGCCATTTTTTTCTTCCCATTAAAGGTTGTGTGTGCAGACTGCTCCAGAGTTATATTTTGAGACATTAGCCCTTGACTATATTTCATTTAACCTCAGTTACTTAAAATAGCTTCTCTTTATTGTTCCTAAGGTAATGTGGTTCTAGGGCAGTGGTTCTACAACTGCAGTCCCCAGACCAGCAGCATCAATGTCACAAGGGGTCTTGGAATTGCAAATTCCTGGCCCCGCCCCAACCTCCTAAATCAGATCTTGGGGGTAGAGATCAGCAATCTGTGTTTTCAAGAAACCCTCTGGATGACTGTAAGGCACTCTAAAGTTTGAGAACCCGTGTCCTAGAGATATGCCAAAATGATGAATATTACAAATAGGTAATTCCGAGGTGTGTGACCCTCAGTTTCTGTTTCTGTGTAAATTATCAGGTTGTTGATTACATTTTGTTTCTGAATATAAGTTTTCCCTGCTATGGGAAAGTAAAGCATTCCTCTGAAACCTTTTGAAAGCTGAAGCGGTGTAAAGCAAAGAAGCAATTACCTTAGGATATATCTTGCTAACGATGCACAAAATAAATGGACGTAAAACACAGATGCTCACAAGACATAGTTCAAAGCTATGCCGGCTTGATGCTGAGCTGCTGAGTGTAGTTCCAGGAAAGGAGCTTGATGGTGCCACTCTTGTTGCTCTGGTGCATGCTGCCTCTATAGCTCCATTCAAAACAAATATTGAACACTATTTTTGCTTTTGGGCTTTTTTCATAAAGGCAAAATTCCTGTTTGGATTTCTTTTGTTTAGCGAGAACAGATACTAATGTAGGTCTTTTGTAAAAGTGAAGTGGCGTAAAGTGTACTTTAGAAAAGTGGGGAATACCTGTATTTATTTACTTCTATTGAGAAAAGGATGTGTATTTTGCCAGGATAATTTTGTACAAGGATGAAAAGACAGAACTACTCTGTCAAAAAGGGAGATGTGGGCTTCCCTGGTGGCGCAGTGGTTGCGCGTCCGCCTGCCGATGCAGGGAACCGGGTTCGCGCCCCGGTCTGGGAAGATCCCACATGCCGCGGAGCGGCTGGGCCCGTGAGCCATGGCCGCTGGGCCTGCGAGTCCGGAGCCTGTGCTCCGCAACGGGAGAGGCCACAGCAGAGGGAGGCCCGCATACCACAAAAAAAAAAAAAAAAAAAAAAAAGGGAGATGTAAGACAAAAAATTAAACTATATTGAATATTCTAACCAACTCTTAGATATATCATTTCTGCCACTTTGTGTTCTTGTATTCTTTGTTTTAATTTTGTTTTTGTTTGTTTGATATTTTCTCCTAGTTTTATTGAGATATAATTCACATACAGCACTGTATAAGTTTAAGATGTAGAGCATAATGATTTGACTTACATATATCATGAAATGAATACCACAATAAATTTTGTGAACATCCAGTATCTCATATAGATACAACAACAAAAAATAGAAAAAAAAATTTTCTTTGTGATGAGAACTCAGGATTTACTCTTAACAATTTTCATATAAAATGTACAGCAATGCAAATTATATTTACCATATTGTACATGACATACCTGGTACTTATTTATCTTATAACTGGAAGTTTGTACCTTTTGACTATCTTCATCCAACCCCCCACCCCCGACCCATCCCTCAGCTCTGGTAACCACAAATCTAAACTTTTTCTATGAGTTTGTCTGTTAGATTTTGAAGTATAATTGATCTACAACACTATTTTAGTTCCTGGTACATACAACAAAGTGATGTGATATTTCTATTTCAAAATGATCACTATGATAAGTCCAGCTGTCATCTGTCACTATATAGAGATATTGCATAGTTACTGACTATATTCCCCATGCTGTACATTTCATACCTCTGACTCAAATATCTTGTAACTGGAAGAATGTACCTCTTAATCTCCCTCACCTATTTCTCTCTTCCCTCCACCACACTCCTCTTGGCCACCACTTGTATGTTCTCTGTAACTATGACTCTGTTTCTGATTAGTTATGTTTCTTCATTTTTGATTTTTAGATTCCACATCTAAGTGATATCATACAGTATTTGTCTTTCTCTGTCAGACTTATTTTACTTAGCATAATACCTCTAGATCCATCTGTGTTTTCACACATGGCAAAAGTTTATTCTTTTTTATGGCTGAGTAATATTACATTATATATATGTGTGTATATATATATATATATATACATATACACACACCCATATTCTTGGTTGTAGGATTTTCCCATTCATCACTTTAAATATATCATGCCATTCCCTTTTGTCCTGCAGATTTTCTGCTGAAAAGTCTGTTTACAGCCTTATGGGAATTCGCTTCTACATAACTAGTTGCTTCTCCCTTGATGTTTTTAATATTCTCTCTTTATCTTTAATTTTTGCCATTTTAATTACACTGTGTCTTGGTGTGGTCCTCTTTGGGTTGATCTTGATTGAGACTCTCTGTGCTTCCTGGGCCTGGGTGTCTGTTTCTTTTCAAGGTTAAGGAGTTTTTCAGCTAGTGTGTCTTCTCATATGTTCTCTGCCTCTTTCTCTCTTTCTTCTCCTTCTGGGACCGCTGTAAAATGAATATTATTGTGATTGATATTGTCCTAGAGGTCTCTTAAACTGTTCTCATTTTTTAAAATCTTTATTTCTGTTTTCTGTTTAGCTTGAGTGATTTCCACTACCCATCTTCCAGCTCACTGATCTGTTCCTCTGGATGATCTTATCTGCTGTTGTTTTCTTCTACTGTACTCTTTATTTCAGTTATTGTATTCTTCAGCTGTTTCGTTCTTCTGTAGATTTTCTAACTCTTTGTTAAAAACCCCTAACTGTTCACACTGTTCATTTATTCTTCCCCTGAGTTGAGTTCTTTGAAATTCTTTATGATCATTACCCTAAACTCTACTAGGTAGGTTGCTTATCTTCACTCCACTTAGTTCTTCTTCTGGGGTTTCAACTTGTTTCTTCTTTTGGAACATATTCCTCTGTTGACTTATTTTGCCTACCTCACTGTTTTTATTTCTTTGTGTTTGGTAGGTTGGTTATGTTTCCCAATCTTAGAGAAGTGGCCTATGGGGCCCAACAGGATATCTCCCCTGTGGTCACCAGAGCTATATGTGCTAGGGATATCCTCTATGTGGGCTGCCTGGGTCCTTCTATTGTGGTGTGCTGACTACTATGTGTGGTCTTGTAGGTGTGACTGGCTCCCATTATGGTTGTTTCCAGACACTGCCTTGTGCAGAGTGTACTGGGCACTGGTGTTTGGGGCTGGGTCATAAGGTGGGTGGCTGTGGAGGCCCAGGAAGTCTTGGGGCTAGTACTGGCCCACTGGTAGGTAGAGCTCAGTCCTGAGGTTGCTAGCTGTGGGGTTGGTAATCCCGGAGATAGTGTGGCCTTCAGGTGGGTGGGGCTGGTTCCTGATATGGTTAGCTGCAGAGACCAGGGTGACCTGGAGCTGGTGACATCTCACTGATAAGTGAGGATGGATTTCAGAATAGCTGGCTGAGGTGTTCAAGTTTTCCTGGAACTGGTGTTGGTTTGGTGTTGGGCGGGGCCAGGGCCCAGGGAGTTCTGGGGTGGTGCCAGCCTGCTGGTGGGTGGACTAGGTCTTGACATGGCTACTTGTGGGGCCACAGAAATCCAGGGACTGGTGTTAACCCACTGGTGGGTGGTGCCATGTCTCAGGGGGCCCAAGGGCTGGTCCCCCTCCCACAAGTAGGTGAAGTGGTATTCTGGGTCTAGAGCTGGCCCATTGATGGGTGGTGCCAGGTCCTTTGATCTCTGGTGTTCAGGGCCACATCTCCAGCTTGCTGGAGTATCACGGGGTGCTAGAGCAGTGGGCCTGCTGGTGAAAGAGGCTGTGCCTCTGCCCAGCTAGCTGCTTAGCCTGGGGAGTCCCAGGACTGATACAGCCTGGCTGGTGGGTAGGGTCATGTCCTGTCACTAATAAGCTAGAGGGAGGATGTCAAAATGGATCTTACCAGCACCAGTATCCATGTGGTGGGTTGAGCTCCCAGATATGGCTGCTATCAGTGTCTGATGTTCTTAACATGCGTCCCAATTGCTTTCTGCCTCTCCAGGAGGCTCTCCAAGATCAGCAAATGGGTCTGACCCAAGCTCCTTTCAAATTACTGTTTCTGCCCTTGGTCCCAGGTGTGTTAGATTTTGAGTACGCCTTTTTAGGAGTAGAGTCTCTCTCTTCACCACAGCTCTCTAGCCCTCCCAAAAGTAAGCACCACTGGCCTTCAAAGCCAAACATTCTGAGGGCTTGTCTTCCTATTGCAGGATCCTCAGGCTCAGGAGCCCAGTGTGGGGCTTGGACTTTTCACTCCTTGGGGAGAACGTCTGCAATTTTAATTATTCTTATGTTTGTGGGTAGCCTACCTGGAGATGTGGTTCTTTACTATATATTGTGTCTCTGCTCTTCCTACCCATCTTGTTTTGATTTCTTCTTTATACCTTTAGTTGTAGATCTTTCCTACTAATCTTCAGGTCATTCTCATTGATAGCTGCTCTGTAAATAGTTGTAATTTTGGTGTGTCTATGGGAGGATGTAAAGTCAGGGTCTTACTACTCTGCCATTTTCTCCCTCCTTTGTTCCTATATTTTTTAAATGCCAAATTATTTCTTCTCAAACTCATATAGACTTGAACACACATCTGCAAGACTTGCTTTCATCTCCCTATTACCCACATCTATTGGTCTGTAAATTCAGCAATTTTACCTTCAGAGTTTACTCAAGTCCGTTCTCTTTCTTCCCACAATCACCACATCATTAGGTAATGGCTCTCTCCCCTTAACTGATCAGGTGCCTATAGTATTTTTTAATCTAATATAATTTGTACAGATAAAAGTCACTAAAATACTACTCTGATACTGTAGTTCATCTGTAAATAAAGAACAAATTAAATATAACAAACTTTTGCTTACCTCATAAAAGTCAAATGTCTTATTCTTGCTAAGACTTCTCTGTAATCTAGTTATAACCAGGCTTTTCTGTTCTACCTTCCCTCTCCCTACCATGTTTTCTAGTCAAATTGAGATTTGAGAACATACTCTATTTTTTTTAATTTCCTGTCTTGACATTGTTTTCTCATGCTTTAATTTACTCTAGAATATGTGTTCTCATAGAATGTGGTCATCTATTAGAACCCTTAAACTCATTCACATTTTTTCACATTTTTTCAGCTTTATTGAGATGCAAATGACAAAAATTACATATATTTAATGTATACAACATTATTATCTACTCTTTCAGAAAATTCAAAGTATTTAATACAATACTGTTAACTATAGTCACCATGCTGTATATTAGATTCCCAGAATTTATTCACCTTATAACTGAAAGTTTGTATCCTTTGACCAGTTTTCCCCCCATTTTTAAAATATATATTCTGGAAAACTCAGAATATATAAAAAATGTACAGAACATGAGTAGCAATAATCTCATGTCACTTCATTCTTACCACTTTTATATGGATGATTCTATTATTTATCCTCTTCTTTTGTATATTCTCATCATTGTAACATTATTGTGTATTTTTTTTTGTAAACAATTTTTAGAGCATTTTTAAGTTCACAGCAAAATCAATGGGAAGATAGAGATTTCCCATATAACCCCCACCCCTACACATGCATAGTCTCCTTATTATCAACATCCCCCATTAGAGTGGCACATCTGTTGCATTTGATGAACCTACATTGGTACATCATAATCACCCAAAGTCCATAGCTTACATTATAGTTCACTCTTGGTATTATACATGCTATGGGTTTTGACAAAAACATAATGACATGTATCCCTCATTACAGTATCAGAGTATTTTTACTACCCTAAAAATCCTCTGTGCTCCACTTGTGCATCTCTTCTCACCTCAACCCCTGGCAACCACAATTCTTTTTACTGTCTCCATAGATTTGTCTTTTCTAGGAAATCATATAGTTGGAATCATATAGCATTTAGCCTTTTCAAATTGCTTCTTTCACTTAGTAATATGCATTTAAGTTCCCTCCATGTCTTTTCATGGCTTGCTAGCTCATTTCTTTTTAGTGTTAATAATATTCCATTGTCTGGATGTACCACAGTTTATCCATTTACTTACTGAAGGACATTTTGGTTGCTTCTGAGTTTTGGTAATTATGAAGAAAGATGCTATAGACATATATCTGCAGTTTTTTGTGTGGGCATAAGTTTTTGGCTCCTTTGATAAATACCAAAGAGCATGATGGCTGGATCATATGGTAAGAGTCTGTTTAGTTTTATAAGAAACCACAAAAATGTCTTCCAAAGTGGCTGTAACACGTTGCATTCCCACCAGCAATGAATGAGAGTTCCTGTTGCTCCACATCCTTACCAGCATTTGATGTTGTCAGTGTTCTGGATTTTAACCATTCTAATAGGTATATACTATCTCGTTGTTTTAATTTACATTTTCCTGAAGACATATAATGTGAAGCATCTTTTCATATGCTTATTTGCCATCTGTATATCTTCTTTGGTGAAGTGTCTTTTGAGGTCTTTGGCCCATATTTTCACTGGGATGTTTTCTTTTTTAAATTTATTTTAAGAGTTCTTTGTATATTTTGGATAATAGCCCTTTATCAGATGTGTTCTTTACAAATATTTTCTCCCAGTCCGTGCCTTGTCTTCTCATTTTCTTGAAGTATTCAGTTTTGTGTAGTGCTTACCATAAAAACTTTTAGGCTATTTAATTTTTGCTTTTAAAAATAATTTTATTAACTCCACAATAGCCTAGCAGGAATGTTCCATAGTTTATCTGATAGTTACCTGCTGAATTAAAATGCAGGCTATTTCAGGCTATATTCATGGGGGTAGCGGTAGCTTTTATGAATATTGGCCTAAAAAATATCTTTGTATATCTCCAGTTTCCCTATATTTTTGGTATTAAGATTGATTCTCAGAAATGAAGTTATTCCATTTAATGTTATAAATACATAAGTAAAAATCACTTGTAATGTGCCACTTAGGAGGAAATACACATTATATTTAAATAAAGATTCTTACAATCTTTTCTTATGCAATCATTTTTTATATGTAATTGGTACCACACATATTTTACTTGATATTTTTAATATTTAACATAAGCATTTTATCATGTCATTAGAGGTCATAAAAATCATTTTAATGGCTGTGTAATATTTCATTTAAAGTATATCAGTATTTAATCATTTCAATCACTATGCTTATTTTGATATGTCTATTAAAATAATTTATCAGGAATAATTTTGTACAAATGTATCTTTCTAATCTCGTTTTCTTAATAATTTCCTAAAAGTGCATCAAAGGGTATGATCATAAATTAAAGTTCTTGAAACATCTTGCCAAAATTTCCAGAATGGTTTGCCAATTATATAATTGATATTAGCAGGGCATGATCTTGCTTGATTCAGTGCTCCCTTTTTAGGATTGAAGATGATAATATTTTAATCATTGCTGAGTTTATAAGGGAAAACAGCATTTTGTTTTTATTTGCATTTTTTTGATTAGTCATGTTTGAATGTTTTCAAGTTCATTAGTCATTTGTATTCTAGGAATATTTTGTATATAGTCATTACCAATTTCTTAATTGTGGTTGTATGGTTTTCCATTTGATGTTAATGATATTCAAACTTTGTTAATTAAAGTCATTTTATAAAATAATATGACAATTATTTTTTAAGTTCTTACATATTTTATGGAGTTTTCTCTTCAAAGTTAACTTAAACAGATTGATTATTGTACTTCAGAAATGAAGAGTCTGCTTATGAAGTACTTGTAGACCACATGTCAGAAATCATACTTTATTCTATAGATATTGCAGAGTCTTTTAATTCCTTTGATCAAGACTGGAAAACACAACCAGATTTATATATTGGGAACAACAAACATAGAGCCTGGGGAAAGTATACTAGAGTTGGGGCAAGACTGAAAAAGGAGGCAGCCACTTAGGAAGCTGATTTATAATGTGGGTGAGATTTCTATCACCTGACGTTAAGAAAAGGGAAATGAGTAGAATCAAGACACATACCCAACTAAGACTGATACATCTTTGTCACATTTTCCTAACAGGGTTATTTTGACTTCATAAAATTTCTTTATGTTTGTAATTTTCTATACCTTTTTTGAGGCTTTGGAGTTATAAATTTGATGATATAAAAATATCATTATTTCTGTGGTAATTTTCTATCCTCCCTTATGAGTTATTAAATAAGCATTTCTTTACAAAAATATAATTTTCTGTTTTACAATCTCTTGTAATTATGCTATATGTATATTGTATGAATTTAAATTATTTTCTTTTTCCTGCGAGTTAACCGATTGTCTAAAAGTGGTGGTACTTAACTGTCTACGTGAGACAAATTGTGATCTGACTGACTACACCTAAATAGCATTCATTTTAATTTTCTTGTCCATCTACTTTATAGGACGTTTTCCTTAAAAATATATTTGACTGATTTGTTTATTCTTTCTAGATTACTTTTATATATTTATAGGTAGGAGGAAGAGGAAATAGAGCAGAGCAAACTGAATATTGAATCTCTAGTTGTTTTACTGTTCTTAAATATTTTTGTCTACTTATTTCTATGAAAAAAAATAATAGTAGGCCCTTTGAGTATCTCTTCCTTTAATATATTTCAGGAAACAAATTTGTCCTGAATGTTTTTTATAGGGACTGGGTTTTTTAAAGCATCTATTTGTGAGTTGCCATGAACACAATTGAAAGGCAAAAGTCTTAACTAAGAAAATATTTTTAATTTTCATAAAAATGTTTTCCAACTTTAATATAAAAATTATGTAAGAAAATAGGGGACACACCAATTGGAAAAATGGACAGAGTATGAATCTGCAAGTCACACACACACACACACAGAGTCCAGTTTTGCTAATAATCTAATAAATATAAATGGAAAGATTAAGATACATTTTTCCTATGAAATTAACTAAAACAATTATAATCAGAGTGTTATCAAGAGACTAGAGAAATGTGTGGTCCCAAACATGGTATGAGAGAAGTGAAAACAGTGCAACTTTTCTAGAGGGCAATATGACAGTATCAAGCTTTAAAATGTTTATTCATGTTGATTCTACTTTGGCACTTCTGGAATTTTCACAGGAGAAAAATCAGAATTACACAAAAAGCTTTTTAAAAGCTTATTATGATAATGACTAATTTCAAACAACCTAAATTTCCAGCAGTAGGGAAGTAGGGGTGGCTTAATTGATGGTAAACTTATGCATAATAATCCAATGCAACCACTATACTTCACGTGAAACAGAAAAAATATTCATGAGATAGATTGGAAGGATTAAAACAAGTCTATATTCAGCATGAGCCCAATGCACAATTAAGAGTGCGTATTTGCATGTGTTTGTGTTTGGGGAAGGTTGGGGTGTGTGTTTGTGTATTTTGGTGTGAGTGTATATGGTAGAGTATGAGGTTTAGTATGTATTTAAGTGATATGTTTGTGGGTTTGGGTGATGATAGTGGGTTGGAGATGTGTTTATTATGTGTTGGTGGTGTGTGTATGGATTTGTCGATCTGTATGTGTATATGGTAGAGTATGAGGTTTAGTATGTATTTAAGTGATATGTTTGTGGGTTTGGGTGATAGTGGGAATTTGGAGATGTGTTTATGTGTTTGGGGTGTGTGTATGGATTTGTCGATCTGTATCGGTATCTGTGGGTGTGTTCATGTGCGAACAAATATGCAGAGATGAAAGAATTCAAAGCCAAACATTGAAGTGATCATATAGTTATAGTTGAATAGGCAGGATTAATTTTATTAATTATATTTTTTCTCCAATAAATGTATTTTCATGTGCGAATTAATGTATTCCATTATACTTAGAGAAAGATTAACACAATTAATTAAAACAAAAATATTTTTCGTAACTATAATGAAGTATCTCTTAGGATTATAAATAACCCCCCAATTCAAATAAATATGGTAAAAACTTCTACTTGGATAAAACAACCTGGAAGAATTTTAAGGGCAAAAAAGTGGAAAAGCAACAATTTGTATACATTTTTACTATGCTATGGAAATATTTCATGTGAAGTGTGAAGTTTTAATTTGAACTAAATAATTTTAGTGTGAGCTATTCTGTTTTCTCTCAGTGCATTTTTATCCATTTCAAACACATAAAATATCTTATGGATGTTTCACATTAAAGCTATTTAAATTGAAATTATATGGTTTCAGAATGTATTTTTGATTTGCAAGAGATCCTTTATGCTTCAATGTAAAATGAAAGTTAGTATTTGAAATATTTAAACAGGTGGTGCTTGTTCATAAATGATTTGAAGTGTTTGGATTTATTTAACACTTCACTCAGGAAACATAGCAGAAAAGATCAGATGTTAAACTAATCCTTTAAGCCAGAGACTCTCAAATTGTGTTCAGAGATGTTAATGGGTATTCTGGAAAAAAAAATACATATATTAAAAGTTGTGTGGTCAAATAAGGTTGGGAAATGCTGTCTATTATAATCCTCTCTTGTTGATTTTCTGTTCATATTAGCTCTCTGAGATCCAACAGAAAAAAAGCTATTTAGCTTTGTTTAATTCAACATTTACCACATAAATTTGACTATGGAATTATTTTTTTGTTTTTTTTCATGGCTTGCCCATTAATGTGTCATGAAAGTAGAATTCTATAATTTGAGAAATAATGTGCTAAATTCTTCAGTTCAAGCATAGTAACAGATTTACTTTCAGGTCAAAATAGCTGTTTCCAACAGTCTTGCATGGTTGATTCATTCAGATCATCCTCAAAACAAGAACAAAATATAGCAGTAAATAGTTTGAGGTAAAGTCATAAAACATTATTTCTAAGAACTTGATATACAAATGTCATAGTTGATAAATTTTATAAACTGCCTAAAGAAAAATCTTTTCACAGGCAATAAACATATGTATATTAGGGAAAGGCAATTATTGATAGATAAAATTTAACCCCCCAAAATCTATTTATGGTATATGTAGCTATTTTTGCTATATTTTGAGTCCCTCCTAGATGATTACATATATTCTAGTCAGACATATGGTTCATATTAGATACTGTCCAGAATCCTATAATATATTATTAAAGAGCAACTAAAGATAAAAATGGACCTCAATTTTTTTATAGCCTAATGTGGATGCATAGAATGAGAACAGACCAATTTCCTTCTTAGTAAAATCTACCATTATATACAAAGGACCAATACTAGCATTTTAAAGTTTTGAAAGTATTTTTAACATTCAGATAATAATAGTACTTTCCTCACAATCCTCCAGAAGCCTAATTCATGTTTTTATCCTTTTGATTCACTACCACTCTAATTAGTTTCTCTAATGACTTTCCCTTTCACAATCTATGCATCTTGGACCTCATGTCCTCTGTCATGTCTGTCATGCTTATTGCCACTTCTTTTTGACTATTAAAATCTGTGGTTTCTAGGTCCCTATCAAATGCTTTCTGCCTGGTAAACATTTTCTGATTATCTTAGACTTAATTAATTTCTTTCTTATGCAGGTTACTATTAATAAGTTTTTAAAGGTCTCACCTCCACTCAGTTGTAAGCTCTTTAAAGGGAAGTTCCATGTCATCTACACATGGGTCTCCTCTACAGTACCTGGTATTGTGTGGAGGGGACAGATCTGGAAAGATCTGTTGAGGTGAGAATGATATACTTGCTTGCATTCTATAATTACTCTATCCTAGTAATAAAATGCTATTTCAGTATGCATAGATTTATCAACTATTTTATCAAGATTTAAAAATCATGAAGCAAGAGCATGATTTTCTCCTTCAATCAAAAAAATAAAAAAAAATAAAAAGATGGATGTTTTGTAATACAGCAAACCAAAAACTTCCTAAAGCCTTAATGGAAAAGAAAACATAATCTGATTTGTACTTGTTTAAAATAACTATATGTTTACAGGCCTTTAACTTCATATAAATCTCAGTGACACATTGGATAGGAGTGTAAAACACGAGTAAAACTACTCTTTTCTTGACTTACTTTCTGAATTTTGTTAATCATTGTTAGAACTTTTTTATTTACTCCCCTGATATATTAATATTCTCTACTATTTTGAATTCATTTTTATTTTTTGAAGATTATTTCAATTCATCCTATCTACTGATTATATTTTATTGTAGTTTGACAGTAATACGTATATTTTTTACTTTCCCAGGGATTTTATTTTTTGCTTCCTATTTCTTTTTTTCTTTTCATAGGAATTCTCTTTTCTTTGAGGGTATTAATTATAAGGATTTTGTTTTGGTTTGTTTTTTGACAGTTTTTGTATGTCTGACAGTTTTTTGTGTTTTGCTTTCTCTTTAATTCTTTTTTTAATATTATGTTATATGCTTTTTGCCAATTCTCAGTTTGGAGGTTTTCTTTAATTATCTAGCAATCTTCAGCTATCTGTACCTGTGTCAGACATAGGCACTAAAAAGCTTGTTGAATATCAAGGCCAGGCTTGCCAATTGGGGGTCTCACTGTATACAGTTGTGTAGTGATCTGGCCTCTAGGCTTTCATCATTTATAGAATTTTCTTTTAGCATTTGATTTCTCTAGAAGACTGTTCCTGCCTAAGGAAAATAATCCTGCCTGCCAGCCTGGGACCCAGGTGGGAAGGACAGAAAATCTCACCATTTAGTGTGCAGACTGTCACTCAACCAACCCTCCCTCCAGTAGCCATTCCAGTGCCTAATCTTTGTGCTTCACCCCCAACTTCTACCATGCCTCCCATCCCTCAGTTCTGAGGTGTTTTGGTTAAATTTTCTTAGAAACTAATCTCATCTAGGTGCAGGATAGTCATCTGGGTGCACAGATGACCCAGATTGGATTCTTGAGAATCTGACTGATCCTTATACAACTTTTAGACAATCCTTTGTGGGATTGTTTTCTTATTTAGTAGAGTTTCAGGAGGGGGCAATATAAATGCATATGACTCAACCTGCCAGAAATCTTAAATATGTCACTTGTACATATGTAAAAAGTTAGTATTTTAAGTTATTGTACATAATTTTGATATGTTATAGCACTAAAAGCAAATTGGTCCATAACATCCACCTCATATTGACCTCTCCGAAGTGACTTTTTTCCTTTTGTGATATCACTTATTTTTGATTCTCACAGTGCAGATAATTATTCCTCTAAGAAATAAAGATCTTGAAACTCCTAACAAATAAGTAAACCTAAGTAATGATTATCAATGGATGATTCTAGCTGAAAAAAATATTATATACACACAATCTGAATGTGAACATTCCTCTACCAACTTACAAGATACACATGAATTGACTTGGGACTGTGATAAATGACAACATGAAGATGTAATCAGTGGAATCTAGGCATATAACCTAAAATACTTAAAAATCACTATGTACAGAACCTATCTAGATTCTGGTAAAAGCAAACTATAAAAATAAATTACAAAACAGGGAAATATGGAAGCTGAATGGATATTTGAAGATATTATTAAATTATGGTGAATGTTTTAATGGTAATAATGGTAATGTAATTCTTAAAAGTAGGTACTGAAGTAAATTATTAGTGAAATGATATCATGCCTTGTGATGTCTTGGATTTGCTTTACCATAATCTGGGGGAGGAGGAGGTAGGGGTAGAGATGAAACAAGATCAGGAATATATTGATAATTGTTGAAGATGGTATGTGTATATTAAGTACATTTACCATTCTCTCTACTTTTGTCTGGTTTGAAGTAAAAAAAAAAAAAAGTCAAGTCTGTTTTTACTCCTTTCAAAAAATGAATGTATGTGCTTCTGAAAAATTCAACTCAGAATTCAAAGCTCTTCTAATTCAAAACAAGAAAATGGCATTAAGGATGCTAGCCTACAATTTGTAACACAAAGCTCTGCATATTAAGCTACTATATCTGCAATGAGATATGCATACTTATCAGGTTATTGAAATAAATAACCCTGGAATATTGTAAGGTTGTGTTTTATTTTTATTTTAATCCAGTGAACATTGTCATTGTATAAAATATTCTATTAAATAGCTATTTTTCCCATAGCTTATTGTGTCTCTGTGTTTTTAGTGTACCAGAGGGCTGGCTCTACAAATTATTAAAATGAATGAGACTCTGAACCCAAAAGGCTACTTTAACAAAAGTTCTTATGGGTGAATAAAGTCATAGTCTTTCCTTCTTATTATGTGTCAATATTACTTCAATGCTCATCACCTTCTAGTGGTCCATGATCTTATACAGAGGAAAAGCCAAAGTCCTTAAAATAGCCTGCATGTTCTAACATTTCTTGGTTCTCTGGAAATTTTTTTGACTTTATCTCTTATTGCGTTGCCTTTTCTTACTCTATTCCAACTCTAAAGACATACTCTTGCCTATGTCCTTGACAACTGTTAATTATTACTTCTGCCTGGATCTGCATAAGTCCCTTTCTTCACCTTCCTCCAGTCTTTACTCAAAATGTCATTTTCTTATTGAGGTTGTGCTTTCCTATCCTGCCACTATTTGGGCATTGTCCTCCCCTATCCTCCTTTATTGCTTTTTTTTTTTTCCCTGTGGCTCTTATCTCTATACAATATTCTATATATTTACCTTTTGTCATCATATTTACTGTTTGTTTGTTATTTTTTTCACCTCACCAGAATGAGAACCATATGAGGGCCAAGATTTTTCTCCCTTTTATGGTCTGCTCTAATGCCAGAGTGACTTGCCATAGTTGGTACTCCATAAATGCTTACAGATTTGATTCAAATGATCTAGCCAATATGGGCTACAAACTATATAACTTAGATAATCTTTAAGGGTTTCCAAAATGTAGCAATCATAAACTATTATTGGTTCTTTTCTGCAGTTTACTTAGGATGTCAATGCAACATCATATTATGAAGTTTGACTGATGTGCAATGCAACTCCTAAACACGTGTGAAGCCACAAGGACATTCTATCAATTTTCTGGATGGATACTTGACATCCGGCTACCATTAATATTTTCTAGGTTTAGTGAGGATTCTCAATTGACGGCATTCTTGCTTTGAATTTAAATTGTCCTAATTTAGGTTATTGAGATTTCCTTACTTCCTGTTCATCATAAACTGATGCATATTTGCATCAACAGTGTCTTTGGTCCATACTTACCCAGTAGTAAACTAACAAATAAGAATGTACTGTGTCTTAAATATTAATATTCATGCCTTTATTCCTAAAGGAGATGTGTACATAACACCCCCCTCATTTTTTTCCTTAGAGATGCTTTTCTTACTAAAATTAGCCAGGTAATAAGAGTAGAAGATCGTAAGATTTTTTGCCTGATAGTATGGACCATAAAAAAAGTGAATAAACTAAACAATAAAAATAAATGGTATTGCCAATCTTCTATCTTCTCTCAATGCTTTTTCGTGCATATTTGAAAACCAAGGTCAGGGCAGCAGTTGGGGGACAGAAGATGGAGAGACCAGTTCACATAGACACAGGCATTCCCTGTGAAGGAGATATCTTCAAGTATCTAACTGGCTCAGCCAGCTGATTTTTTTGAATTTTCCCATAAACAATTATGTAATTTACAAAAAAAATGTTATTTTTCTACTTGTTTCTTACTCATATTTTCATATTTATTTTTATTTTTTGCCTTATATGAATTAACTGAAAATGATGAAAGTAGAGATTCTTTTTTTTTTCTGATTTTAAATATAATGCCTCTAGATCAAATTATCTGTGGCATTGGAGTAGGAGGTAGAATTGGTGCTGATGGAGATATGAGCTTGGTTATGTAGAGAGGGATTGATCATATAACTGAATATTAAGTTAATATTAATATTAACTGAATGTTAAGGGTGATGGAATCTAGTTTTCATATTGGCAAAGAAGGGTGTTAGAAAGGCAGAAAGAGAAAAAATTGTTTGACACCCTGTGGTGGATTAATATTACTGAGAACTGTGTTAAGGAATGGTTTTAAACACATATGTAGATAGATTTAGAGATATAGATTTAAATCTATGTGAGTATGTGAGAGAGAAACATAGTAATAAATATTAGTGTAAACATCTGTGTGTATGTGAATATGTACGTACACACAAACACGTATGTGCATATACATACATATATTCCCTGGTTTTATACATTGAGAGAACTGAGATTAGAGTCAACCCAATAACAATCTTTTCCTCAGAGATTACCTTCTAAATATTATTCACTAATAAAAGCAACTGCAACTCTTTAGAAAATGACTGATTCCAGGGCAGAGGCTGGGAAAGTATAAGAATACCATTGAACATCTTATTTCACTAGAATAAAAGAAAGTACTTAAACAATTGTGGGAACATGTCAAAAGGACACAAATCATAGCTTTAAGGCCCTCCTACTAGTCTAACATTAAAGTAAGTAATAATAGTAACAGATTAAAATCCATTGAGTAAAACAGTAAATCATGAGTCCATACAGATGTAATTTCATAAGTAAATAATTTGAAATTTCATGAGGAACAGGATATTTACATAGTTTCAGAATATACCATTAATTTATAGTGGAGGAACCTGGCAGACATGACCTAATCAAGTGATCCAAGTAAACGTCATCATTAATGGGACAAATTTAAATAATGTACCACTTGATGGATGCACACAGAATCATTTTGAGATGTTCCTGCCAAAGTACATAGCCAAATCTAATTATGAGACAATATTAGGCAAACCATAGTTAATGGATACTTTCCAAAATAACTGGCTATTAGTCTCCCAAAATGTCAAGATCATGAAAGTGAAGAAAGGAGTGAGGAGATATTCCAGACTAAGGAGACTAAGGTGACATCAACAGGTAACCCAGGCTTTTGAACTGGATCCTTTTGCTATTAAAAACCTTATTGAAAAATCTGTAAATGAAACCACCATATGACACAGCAATTCCAATCCTAGGTATATATCCAAAAAATAAAACCACTACTTAGAAAAGATACATGCACCCCAATGTTTATAGCAGCACTGTTTACAATAACCAAGATATGGAAGCAATGCAACACAACTGTCCATCAACAGAAGAATGGATAAACAAGATGTGAGTCATATATATATATATATATATATATATATTATATATATATATAATTTATTTATTTATATGCCATACAAAATGAATGAAATTTTGCTGTTTGCTACAACATGGATGGACCTAGAGGGTATTGTGTTTTGTGAAATAAGTCAAACAGAGAAAGGCAAATACTGTATAATATAACTTATATGTGGAATCTAAAAAAGTAATACAAACAAGTGTAAATAGCAAAAGAGAAACAGACTCACAGATACAGAAAACAAACTAGTGGTTACCAGTGAGGAGAGAGAAGCGGGGAAGGGCACATTAGGGGTATGGAATTAAGGTATACAGACTACTATGTATAAAATAAATAAGCGAGATTGTGGAGACTGGTTCAAGATGGTGGAGTAGAAGGACATGCTCTCACTCCCTCTTGCAAGAGCACCAGAATCACAACTAACTGCTGAACAATCATAGACAGGAAGACACTGGAACTGACCAGAAACGATACCCCACATCCAAAGACAAAGGAGAAGTCACAATGAGATGGTAGGAGGAGCACAATGACAATAAAATCAAATCCCATATCTTCTGGGTGGGTGACTCATAAACTGGAGAACACTTATACCATAGAAGTCCACCCACTGGAGTGAAGGTTCAGAGTCCCACGTCAGGCTTCCCAACATAAGGGGTGGCAAAAGGAGGAGGAATTCCTAGAGAATCAGACTTTGTAGCCTAGCAAGATTTGATTACAGGACTTCAACAGGACTGAGGGAAAGAGAGACTCCACTCTTGGAGGGCACACACAAAATAGTGTGCACATAGGGATCCAGGGGAAGGAGCAGTGACTCCATAGGAGACTGAACCACACCTGCCTGCTAGTGTTGGAGGGTCTCCTGCAGAGGCGGGGTGTGGCTGCGTCTCATCTTGAGGACAAGGACACTGGCAGCAGAAGTTCTGAGAAGTACTCATTGGCATGAGGTCTCTCAGAGTCCACCATTAGCTCCAGCAAAGAGCCCAGGTAGGCTCCAGTGTTGGGTCATCTCAAGCCAAACAACCAACAGTGAGGGACCCAGCCCCATGCATCAGCAGACAAGCAGATTAAAGTTTTACTGAGCTCTGCCCACCAGAGCAACAGCCAGCTCTACCCACAACCAGTCCCTCCCATCAGGAAACTTGCATCATCCTCTTAGATAGCCTAATCCACCAGAGGGCAGACAGCAGAAGCAAGAAGAACTACAATCCTGCAGGCTGTGGAACAAAAACCACATACACATAAAGATAGACAAGATGAAAAGGCAGAGGGTTATGTACCAGATGAAGGAACAAGATAAAACCTCAGAAAAACAACTAAATGAAGTGGAGATAGGCAACCTTCCAGAAAAAGAATTCAGAAAAATGATAGTGAAGATGATCCAGAACCCTGGAAAAAAAATGTAGGCAAAGATAGAGAAGATGCAAGAAATGATTAACAAAGACTTAGAAGAATTAAAGAAAAAACAAATAGAGATGAACAATACAGTAACTGAAATGATAAATACACTAGAAGAAATCAATGGCAGAATAACTGAGGCAGAAGAACGGATAAGTGACCTGAAAGAGAGAATGGTTGCATTAATTCCTGCAGAACAGAATAAAGAAAAAAGAATGAAAAGAATTGAATGAAGACAGCCCAACATTCGCATTATAGGGATCCCAGAAGGAGAAGAGAGAGAGAAAGAAAGGACCCAAGAAAATATTTGAAGAGATTATAGTAAAAAACTTCCCTCACATGGGGAAGGAAATAGCCCCGCAAGTCCAGGAAGGACAGAGAGTCCTATACAGGATAAATCGAAGGATAAACATGCCGAGATGCATAGTAATCAAATTGGCAAAAATTAAGACAAAGAAAAATTATTGAAAGCAGCAAGGGAAATATGAGAAATAATATACAATAATAATATACAAAAATAATATAAAATAATATACAAAGGAACTCCTATAAGGTTAAGAGCTGATATCTCAGCAGAAACCCTACAAGCCAGAAGGGAGTGGCATGACATATTTAAAGTGATGAAAGGGAAGAACCTGCAACCAAGATTTCTCAACCCGGCAAGGATCTCATTCAGATTCAATGGAGAAATCAAAAGCTTTACAGACAAGCAAAAGCTAAAAGAATTCAACACCACCAAATCAACTCTACAACAAATGCTAAAGGAACTTCTCTAACTGGGAAACACAAGAGAAGAAAAGGACCTACAAAAACAAAGCTGCAAAAATTAAGAAAATGGCAATAGGAACATACATATCAATAATTACCTTAAATGTGAATGGATTAAATGCTCCAACCAAAAGACACAGGCTTGCTGAGTGGATACAAAAAGAAGATCCATATAAATGCTGTCTACAAGAGACCCACTTCAGACCTAGGGACACATACAGACTGAAAGTGAGGAGATGGAAAAAGATATTGCATGCAAATGGAAATCAAAAGAAAGCTGGAATAGAAATACTCATATCAGATGAAATAGAATTTAAAATAAAGAATGTTACAAGAGACAAGGAAGACACTACATAATGATCAAGGGATCAATCCAAGAAGAAGATATAACAATTATAAATATATATGCACCCAACATAGGAGCACCTCAATATATAAGGCAACTGCTATCAGCTCTAAAAGAGGAAATCGACAGTAGCACAATAATAGTGGAGGAATTTAACACCTCACTTACACCAATGGACAGATCATCCAAAAAGAAAATTAATAAGGAGCACAGGCTTTAAATGACACGAGACCAGATAGATTTAATTGATATTTATAGGACATTCCATCCAAAAAAAGCAGATTACACTTTCTTCTCAAGTGTGCATGGAACATTCTCTAGGATAGATCACATCTTTGTGCATGGAACATTTTCTAGGATAGATCACATCTTGGGTCAAAAATCAATCCTCAGTAAATTTAAAAAAATTAAAATCATATCAAGCATATTTTCTGACCACAATGCTATGAGATTAGAAATCAATTACAGGAAAAAAACTTAAAAAACACAAACACATGGAGGCTAAACAATACGTTACTAAATAGCCAAGAGATCCCTGAAGAAATCAAAGAGGAAATAAAAAAAATACCTAGAGACAAATGACTATGAAAACACGACCATTCGGAGATGGAAAAAGATATTGCATGCAAATGGAAATCAAAAGAAAGCTGGAATAGAAATACTCATATCAGATGAAATAGAAGACTATGAAAACACGACCATTCAAAACCTATGGGATGCAGCAAAAGCAGTTCTAAGAGGGAATTTTATAGCAAAACAAGCCTATCTCAAGAAATAAATTATGCCAAATAAACAATCTAACCTTACACCTAAAGGAACTAGAGAAAGAAGAACAAACAAAACCCTAAGT
>NC_041228.1:49196152-49243044 GCF_002837175.3 Physeter macrocephalus
CAGAAATAAATGAAATAGAAATGAAGAAAACGATAGCAAAGATCAATAAAACTAAAAGCTGGTTCTTTGAGGAAATAAACAAAATTGATAAACCTTTAGCTAGACTCATCAAGGAAAAAAGGGAGAGAGCTCAAATCAATAAAATTAGAAATGAAAAAGGAGAAGTTACAACTAACACTGCATAAATACAAAGTTTCATAAGAGACTACTACAAGGAACTTTATGCCAATAAAATGGACAACCTGGAAGAAATGGACAAATTATTGGAAAGGTATAACCTTCCAAGACTGAACCAGGAAGAAATAGAAAATTTGAACAGGCCAACCACAAGTAATGAAATTGAAATTGATTAAAAATATTCCAACAAACAAAAGCCCAGGACCAGATGGCTTCAGAGGCGAATTCTAACAAACATTTAGAGAAGACTTAACACCCACCCTTCTCAAACTCTTCTAAAAAATTGCAGAGGAAGGAACACTCCCAAATGCGTTCTATGAGGCCAGCATAAGCCTGATATCAAAACCAGACAAAGATACTACAAAAACAGAAAATTACACACCAATATCGCTGATGAATAGAGATTCAAAAATCCTCAACAAAATACTAGGAAACAGAATCCAAGAACACATTGAAAGGATCATACACCATGAGCCAGTGGGATTTATCTCAGGGATGCAAGGATTCTTCAATATATGCAGATCAAACAATGTGATATACCATATTAACAAATCGAAAAATAAAAACCATATGATCATCTCAATAGATGCAGAAAAAGCTTTTGACAAAATTCAACACCAGTTTTTAAAAACTCTCCAGAAAGCAGGCATAGAGGGAACCTACCTCAGCATAATAAAAGCCATATATGACAAACCCACAGCAAACATCATTCTCAATGGTGAAAAACTGAAAGCATTTCCTCTAAGATCAGGAACAGTACAAGGATGTCCACTCTCACCATTATTATTCAACATAGTTTTGGAAGTCCTCACCATGGCAATCAGAGAGGAAAAAGAAATAAAAGAAATAAATATTGGAAGAATAAAATACCTAGGAATAAACCTACCTAGGGATACAAAAGACCTGTATGCAGTAAACTATAAGACACTGATGAATTAATTAAAGATGATACCAACAGATGGAGAGATATACCGTGTTCTTGGATTGGAAGAATCAATATTGTGAAAATGACTATACTATCCAAAGCAATTTACAGATTCAATGCAATCCCTATCAAATTACCAATGGAATTTTTTATGGAACTGGAACAAAAAATCTTAAAATTTGTATGGAGAACAAAAGGCCCCAAATAGCCAAAGCAGTCTTGAGTGAAAAAAAACAGAGTGGGAGGAATCAGACTCCCTGACTTCAGACTATACTACAAAACTACAGTAATCAAGACAATATGGTAGTAGCAGAAAAACAGAAATATAGATCAATGGAACAGGATAGAAAGCCCAGAGATAAACCCACGCACCTGTGGTCAAGTTATGTCTGACAAAGGAAGCAAGCATATACAATGGATAAAAGACAGTCTCTTCAATAAGCAGTGCTGGGAAAACTGGACAGCTACATGTAAAGAATGAAATTAGAACACTCTCTAACACCATACATAAAAAGAAATTCAACATGAATTAGAGAACTAAATGTAAGACCAGATACTATAAAGCTCTTAGATGAAATATAGGAAGAACACTATTTGACATATATCACAGCAAGATCTTTTTTGATCCACCTCCTAGAGTAATGGAAATAAAAACAAAAATAAACAAATGGGACCTAACGAAACTTAAAAGCTTTTGCAAAGCAAAGAAAACTACAAATAAGACAATAAGATAACCCTCAGAATGGGAGAAAATATTTGCAAATGAATCAATGAACAAAGGATTAATTTCCAAAATATCTACAATGAGGTATCACCTCACACCAGTTAGAATGAGCATCATCAGAAAATCTACAAACAACAAATGCTGCAGTGGGTGTGGAGAAAAGGGAATCCTGTTGCACTGTTGGTGGGAATGTAAATTGATACAGCCACTATGGAGAACAGTATCAGGGTTCCTTAAAAAACTAAAAATAGAATTACCATATAACCCAGCAATCCCACTACTGGACATATACCCAGAGAAAACCATAATTCAAAAAGACACATGCACCCCAATGTTCATTGCAGCACTATTTACAATAGCCAGGTCATTAAAACAATGTAAATTCCCATCGACAGACGAATGGGTAAAGAATATGTGGTACATATATACAATGTAATATTACCATAAAAAGGAACGAAATATCAGCCATAAAAAGGAACGAAATTGGGTTATTTGTAGACACGTGTATGAATCCAAAGACTGTCATACAGAGTGAAGTAATTCAGAAAGATAAAAACAAATATCATATATTAACTCATATATGTGGAACCTAGAAATATGGTACAGATGAACCAGTTTGCAAGGCAGAGATTGAGACACAGATGTAGAGAACAAATATATGGACACCAAGGTGGTAAAGCAGCAGTGGGGGTGGTGGGTGTGTGATGAATTGGGAGATTGGGATTGACATATATACACTAATATGTATAAAAGTGATAACTAATAAGAACCTGCTGTATAAAAAAATAAATAAAAGAAAATTCAAAAATTCCAAAAAAATTTAATAAAAAATAAATAAAAGACAAGAAAAATAAAATAAATAAATAAGCAACAAAGATAGATTTTATAGCACAGGGAATTTTAGTCATTACCTTGTAATAATTTTTAATGAAGTATAAACTATAAAAATTCTGAATCACTATGCTGAAACTAATATAATATTGTAAATCAAGTATACTTCAATAAAAACAAAAACATTATTGAGACAACTGGATAACTTTGAACGGGGTCTGATGATTAAATGATAGTAGTACATTGATGTTAAATTCCTGACATTGATGGTTATATTTAGCGATGTTAGGAAAATTTTCATATTTATAATAAATACAATATTCAGGGTAATGCTTTATAATGTCACTGGCGACTACTTCTCAATGTTTCAGAAAAATAAAGTTCTGTATTGTCTCTGAAATTTTTTACAAGTTTATGATTATTTCAAAATTTAAAAACTGGATTTTAAATTCTTTACCTATAATGGATCAATATTTCTGTAAAATGCAGTAAAAATATTATATAATGTCAAAGTGTTATAATAGTTTTTAAAAGTTTACTACTAATGTTTGTACTTTACCTTGTAATAGATAGTCAGAAACAGTCATGACTTCAGATCTGTGCCAGTGTGTGGACCACACTTTGCAGAGCATTGCTCTGGATTACATACAGTATTTTGTGATAAAATATGTACTCATTACTTTAGGAAAATGATTCTAGGAAATTGGCTTCAGGTTGCACAAATGTGTGTGACATAACAAATACTTATGAACATGCATGGGCATTATGTAGTTTTTTTAAAGGCAGTCAAGATGGAATATATATTCTGTTCAATATATTCTATATTGCTGCTTTTTTCTATTCATGGAATAAACTCAACTTGGTATATGCATTAGTCATACATATCAGTCAGGATCCTGGCAGGAAAAAAGTGGCACTCTAATCCAAAAGAATTACATTAGAGGACCATTTTCTGAGATTTAGGGAGGGTTAAGGGAACCTACAGGACACAGTGAGGGACCCTGAGATTAGCAAAAACAGGCAGTTGTTACTATTTTTAGGATTAGGAGGGCAAATGGATGTGATTCAATTTTCAGAGCCTGGTGAAAGCTGCAGTCATGGAAGAATCATTGTCCAACTGATGTGTGACCATAAAGAAATGCACTGAGTGTAGTGGAAGGAGCATGGATATCTCAACTTCCCCTTTCATTGGTCCTCTGTTCTCCACAGTTAGAGTCTCCTTTTGCACAATCCAACTGAAAATCAAATGGCAAGGGAGCCTCAGTGGTGCAGTCCATGGAAGTCAGCCTCCAAGGGTACAGGTCAAAGGGAGATAGAAAATGGATTATAGAGAGGCAAATGAAAAATAAACCATATAGCATTTTTTAGAAATGTCTTTAGTTCAGTTGCTATTATTTACTTTAAAGTTTTCTATCTGTTCAGTCATGAAATTGTCTCTAATTTTCTATCTCTGTGTTTCTTTTGAGATTTAAGTATTAGAATGATAGTTCACTCATTGAATGAGTCCAAATGAATTCTGCCCACTTATTCTATGGTCTCTTCTTCAAGTGTTTGGAAGGTTGCTGACTAAAGATTATCACACTAATAATAGACAGGAAGTTGAATCAAGAGCAGAATCAGGGAGACACTTTATGAGGTCATTATTATTTTTCAGTTTTAAAAGTTTGAGGTCACAATCTAAGGCTAAGGATGGAGAGATGAAAATGGGTCTGAGATGTATTCACTGTGCACAATCAGGCAGATGTGTAGACTGGCTGATTGGTTGAAAGAGATAAGAAAAAAAAATATGTTGAGATAACTTCCAAATTTGGAGTTTGGTTGACTGGATGGTATCATTTACCTCAATAATTAACATAAGGCTGGGCAATGTTTTCCCTGCACTGGGAGCCACATGAACAGTGATGAAAGGTTCAGTTTTAAAGATGGTGACTGATGTGTTATGGAGACATCTAAATGCAGATGTTTGTGAGAAAATGTGAAATACATTTCTGGAGCTCTGGAGGGAGAGCTCAACTGAGGTTACAGATAAAGGAGTCATCAGCATTTAGTTATGGTTTAAGATATTATTATTATTATTGTTTTTGTTATTATTAACAGCCTTCATATGTTGAAAAACCACAATATGCCAGGAGCTTGGTAAAATCAGAGAAGTTCAGTAACTTGTTTCCTTAGGAGAAGATGAATTCTCTAAGTGTAGAGAAATTCAGAAGTCATATTTTTATAGGGGTGGGGAATAGTGGGAAGGAAGAAGCATCAGCGAATAGAAAATTTAATTTTTTTTCCAATTTGATATACATTGTTGATATTAACTATTCTAAGTGATTTTTTTTTCTAAACTGATTTTCTTTGGTCTGTAATAATGAGGCTAAGTACATAGCCTCAGGGTCATATAGTCACAAAGTTCATGAGAAAAACAACACCCAGGATTAGGACTAGGAAAAAAAATAAGGTCTTTCTAAAGCAATCTTGTGGCCGTCATAATTGATCTTATAATTGAACATTTTTTCTGTCTTTGCTCTGAAGTTTAGGAAATCCAGATGAGTTGGGTGTATGACACCTATACAAGATATTAGAGTATACATAATCTATATTAATTTCGCCACTGGCATTATCTCAATGTCAACTCTTTTATCCCTAAATGTGAATGTTTTCTATTTTACTCCTATTCAATATATTTCTGTGAGCAACATTAAATATCAAATGAGGTAGAATATTTTTTAAATGAATACAAATGTAATCATGTAATTCTGTTTCACAGAGCAGTTTTCCGAATTCTCAAACCATTTGGGTTTGCAGGGTCGACCCATTTCAAATTTTAATTTTCAGTATTTATCAAGTCAAAATAACATTTTAAATTAAACCCAAATGAGTAACGTATGAGAGTCAGTGTGGAAGATCTTAACATAATGTTTACTGGATAAGTGCTCTAATGATATTGCTACAGAAGTACAGAACTCATTATGTTTAATCAGTACAATACAGCCCCTGATATTCATTTAAAATATATTGTTTTAAGCAAGCTTCAAGAATTATGTGGGATATCATATGTTATACACTAAAAGAATTGCTTTTAACCAGAGTTTACCTCTGAATTTTCATATATTTACTAAGTCTTTTTAAATTATAATCACATAAAAGTTAAATACTATGGAAATTAAGTCTTCTGTTTCAACTCTTTACCCACAGGTTCCACTCATAAGAAGTAAACATGCTGAATGATTTTTTAGAAACATGTACAAATTTAAAATGCACATGCAAGCATAATATATAGATATGTATATACATGTGTTGTCACTAATAATTTTCATTCACCTCTTCCTATCTGTTCATATGGGTCTATTTGATTCTTCTTTATAAGTATATAATATTCTGTTATAACAATTTGTCCACTCATTCAATATTTATTGCGTACCTAATCCATGCCAGGGACTTTTCTATATGCAGCTTAATAGGATATTCATGGTCTCTGCCCTGATGGAGCCTAAGAGTCCAGAAGGTGAGAGACAAAAAAGTAAATTAAATATCTATTTTGGAATTTACTTTAGAGGAATGAAATATGTTATGCAAATATAAAGTAATAGGAGAGATGTATTTATTTAGGATGATTTGGAAAGTCTTCTCTCTGAGGAGGTGCCATTTGAGCTGAGACCTGGAATACTGAACAGAAGCAACCAGACACCAAGAGAAGGTCAAAGTCTCTTTTCCACACTCTTACATAGTATTCCATTGACATATTATACCACAATTTATTTATTCATTACCTTCTCTAGTTAGAAGTTTTCTTTTTTCTCTACTAGAAAAATACTGTTATAAACATTTGTGCACAAGTCTCTTGGTATACATGTGCAAGAATTTCTCTAAGGCATATACCCAGAAATAAATTTGCACAGTCATAGATATTTATATATACTTTAATATATTCCAAATTATTTCCCAGCATATTGTGAATATTTACATTCCCATTAGCAGTATGGAAGTAGGCCTATTGTTCGACAATTTGCCAGTACTTTGTAATGCTATTTTTTTCTTAAGTAATATTAGTCTTAAGGGATATGACCTAAAATAATTCCCTCTCAACTTCAGTGACATTCTGATTCTTCCTACTTCCTGGTATTTCCACTGTCACTTTTGTTGGTGTCTTTCCATTTGTGCCCCTTAAGTGTTGGTGTTTCATACTTCTCTTTTGTGTTCTCTCTCTCTCTGTGTCCTACTTCTTATTTCCCTCTCTCTGTCTCACTATTACCCTCAAAATGCACAGCCCTTATAATTTTGCTATTTTTGTTATATCAGTATTCACATTGCCAGGGAGTGTATGATGACAAAGATGTAGCTTACCTGCCACATTACCACAGAGAAGTCAATTAAGGTTGAAGGAATGCAGACACAGTTGATGTGTGTAAGTAACACTTGATCCATTAAAAGAACTATCCATGGATTGTAAAATGAAGGAAAGGTAGCAATTTGTATAGATAAATGCAATTAGGGACATGTCCTCAGAAGAACAGATGATAAACTATCATTGATGCCTGTTGCAGATTTTGAGCTAGTGTCTTAAAAGTATTGTAAACATAAATTTCAAGACATGGAAGGAGGCAAGAGGAATCCAGCAATTAAAAAACAGAATTTACGGTAGAGAGTGGATACGGCTCCTACTTAAGAGGAGGAGATCCCAGAGAGGCTCATGAGATGTTCATCAGTAATGGCACGTGGTAGCAAAGGAATGGTTTTGATTTGTTTTGTGGTTTCTTCTTAATGGGTATAGACATCACAGATATTTTGTCAAGAAATATATCTGTTACCTAAAGTTGTCATGTATTCTTCAGATATTTTGGGAATATAATTATGTTATATAAATAAATATAACATGTACAAATGTAATTTTTTATCTATTATTGTTGAACTATAATATTTTGTGCTATACCTTGTGCTAAGCACTCTTGTACGGATTTTTTTTTTTAACCCACATCACAACCCTATGAATTAGTGATAGTATTATCTCCATTACAGATGTACAAACTGAGACTTACAAAGACTATTTACTTTGCTCAAGATCATAACTTGTAGGTATCTGATCCAGGCTTGAACCTGTGTCCTACAGACTCAAAGGCTATACCCATACCTACAACATACTGTTACTTATCAGTGATGACTTAAGTGCCCAATGAGCTGTATGCACACTAAATGCTATGAGAGGCTAGAGAGGGATATAAGGAAAGATAAAGACTTCAAAGAAGATGGGGACTTGATCAGCCAAGGCACTTCGCTATATGCAGGAAAATAGTGGTATGGGGCTAGTGTAAACATAGGCAGAGCCTGGGAAACACGTTCTATGGCCCATAAATAGACCAGTTTGGATAATATCCAGGGAATATATAGGTTTTTAGACAGAGTTGAGTTTGCAGAAGTAGATATGTATGAAATTTTAGAGTTTATTAGATGCAAGGATAACAAATCTTAAACCAGTATAAGAAGTAAATGATAGAAATCATAGTGTCTTTAACAGGAAAGTTAAAAAAAGAAAATAATATTTTAGGATAACTAATATTTCAGTACTAAGTAGGGTAAATCAAGATGGAAAGAAATGGAGCCGGGAAATGAATTAGGCAATTAGGAAGTGTCACATTATTAAGCCTGGCCTAGGGAAGTAACCTTGAAGATTGAAAGGGGACAGAGGATCCTTTTTATAAAAAATTTAAAATGCTTTCAAAGTTGTGTTTAAATACTATAACCATTACCCAGTGAGGTTTAGGAGCCCTATTCATGTACCCCTATAGTGTCCATACAAGATTCTATCAGAATATCTGCTTGTTTCTCTGATGATTCTACTATGAAGCTCCTTGATGGCAAACAGTTTGCTATTTCTTTCTGTCCTAGTGCCTAGCATTCTGTACAAAAAAAAAAAAGAAAAAAAAAGTGAATATGCACCAAGCTTAAATAGGATAGTAATAATAATAATAATACCTGTAACATACTTTACAGCTTGCAGAGTTGTGTCTACCTTTGAAAGATATCATGAATTCATCTACTTACCCATCTCCCCAGCTACTGCCAGAATTGCATTTATTAACTGCTCCACTTGCACTTATATTCCCTTCAATTCATTGCCTATACAGCAGCCAGAATGATACTTTTCTAGTACAGATTTTATAGTATCACTTAAAGGCTTAAAACCATTTTCTGCTTTCAAATTAAAACCCTACAAGTTGTTGCATAATCTTGTCATATAACTCTCTTTTCTAGATTCATTCCCTCTCAACCAGAGTAGCTTTCTTTCAGTTTCTTGAAAACTCAGAGCTCTCTCATGATGCTCCAGTTATCTATTGCAATGAAACAACCTGCCGCAAAACTTAGTGGTTTAAAACAACAACATTAATTTTGCCCACGAATCTGTAATTTAGGCAAGGCTCAGCAAAGGGAGCTTGTCTCTGAGAGTACTACTCACAGGTTAGGAGCTGGAATCACCTGAAAGCATGTTATTCACTTGTTTGGCAATTGATGCTAATTGGCTTAGGCTTTAGAAGAGGCCGTCAGTGGTAACATCTATATGTGGCTTTTACATGTGGCTTGTGCTTTGTCACAATGTGGAGGCTGGGTTCCCAGGGTAAGCCTCTCAAAAGAGAGACAACCAGGCAAAAGCTGTATCACATTTTCTAACATAGACTCAAAGGTTGGGCAGCATCATGTCCATCATACTCTGTTAATCAAAAGCAAGTACAAGGACTAACCCATAATCAAGTGGAGGGGAAATTAGACTCCTTTTGATGGGACAAATGTCCAAAAAAAATTACATCTTTTAAAACCACTACCCATGCCTCGGGGCATTTTTACCTGCCTATCTGTCACCTTAATATGAACTTTTCTTTCTTTTCTTTTCTAACTTTTATACTTCAAGTTTCAGTTGAACTATCAGCTTACTACATGTGCCTTCTTATCCTCTACATCTAAATTAGGTTCTTTAGTTAGACTTCCACAGCACACCATGTTCTTTTAAAGTACTCGTTACCATCTGAAATGACATATTTACTTAATACTTGTCTTGCCAGCCATCAGTCTGTCAGTTCCATAAGACCAAAGATTACTCATGTATTATTCACTGATATGACTGAAAAGCCTAGTCAAGAACCTGTACATTATAGTTTTTCAGTAAATACTTGTTTATTAGTGCACAATGCACAATGGAAGAGGTTTGCTTGTTTTTAAGACCCTTATTCTTTAGAGGAACTTGGAATAGGGCTTCTTACCCTTGAGAAACTTCAATTAACTTATTAACCCTAAAGCATATATATTTTTAGAATACAGGTAACCTTATTTTGAAAATAAATGTTCTTAATGTCACAAGGCATTCAACCTTTTAATTTTCTTAGGTATTGTAAATGTTAAACTCTTTCAACCCTCAATGCTATGCTATTCCCGTAAAAAAACAAAAAAAAAAAAACAAAAACAAGTTTTACATTTCCAAGAACTATATACCCTCAGGGGCAAAGGATGTTTCAAACTTTTGAAGCACAAGATTGTCCCTGGAGAGATAAATCTGTTTTGTGAGAGCACCCAGTACTGAAAATTGAATGCATGTGTTTTTGTTGTTTTTAAGTATTATTTCACTGTTCACTGTATCATCTGGAGTTATATCAGGAGAATCTCTCCTCATTAACTCACCTCCCTGAATCAAATTAACTTTATGTTTAGTGCTTCCAAAAGTACAATATACAAATGGATTGGCAATATAAAACCTCTTTTCTTACCATTTGGCAGAGATCAGAAAGAGATGGGAGACACCTCTCCTTTGCCTTCAGAGGACTCTGCTGTTTTGAAGAAAAACTTTTACTTTTAGAAAATTTAATTTTACTTTCAAACTTTTACTTTTAGAGAATCAAAATAATTTCTAGCCTTCTGAGAGCTGCTCACACTTTCTCTTTTGTAACTGGTAACATATGGGTTCTGATGGGCAGTTAGGTAATGCTTATATGTGCTTATCACTTGTTTTTGTTTGTGTTTTGTTTTTTACAGTAAAATGGCCCATCTTCCCACTGATGGGAGTCAGCTGTGTGAAACAAGACAGCTGATTTCTGACCTAGAATGGCCTGTGTAGATCATCCTTAATCTTATAAAGGCTAGGTCTGCTAAAGACTCACTCTTCTTGCCTTTTTGTCAGTTGTTAAGATCCAGAGCCATTTTATATCCACACTGAGACTTGTATTCCTGGATATCACCGACCTGCTCTGAGGTTGCCCTGAGCAAGTTGATTAACCCTTCTCAATCTATTTGCTCACCTGTAAGGTGAAGATAATAATACCAACCTCACAAACTTGAATAGCTTAATATAGTAGAGAGATTAACACAGTGCCTGAATTAATAAATATTAGTGTTTTGTGTGTTGTTTACACTGAATATCAGTGTTTTCCTAATAGCAAATTTCAAGTAGTAAAAAGAAGTCCCCATTGATGTTTATCTCGAGGTATGAGGAGGGAAGGTAGAATCTGAACAGCCAAAGAAAAACCTAAAAACTGCTGTGTTCTGTTCCAACAGTGACCCAAGTGGTCACTCATATTTTACCTTGTTCTGTATTTCCTAGAGCTTATCTAGAGGTGTCTGGAAGTTACTAACTTTTGCTATGAATCTGATAAACTGAAGTTTGTTATTGATGTTTGAGGCACTTAATGTGAGTTTGAGGACTCTCATTTGGGGCCTAGTTGTGTGTGTCAGGGTGGGGAGGGGATGAATAATTGGGTAGTTAACTAAATAGCAGAAAACAGCAAACAGCAAAAGACCATTTGTAAAGTTTCAATTGTGATATCAATTGGGCATTAATGTATGGGTTCCTCATTTAGATATCCTCATAATTCTATTACCCAAGCTCAGAAAATACCAGAAACAGTTAGGTGTTGTGCCTATCCTGTTAAAGGAGAACAGAAGGATAAAGAACAAATATGTAAAAAACAAAGCTCCCATGTAGTGATTATGATAAATGCAATGAGAGACTTAAATGGGATGCTATGTGGTGTTGGTGGTAGTGGTAAAGTGGAGTCAGGGAAGATTTCTATGAAGAAGTCTAATTTGAACTAAATTTATAAATATGAAAATAAATGTATTTTTGTATTTCATACATAGGAAAAATAAATTCAGTGCCCTAAGGCAGAAAATAATTTACCTTGCTCCAGGAACAGGAAAAAAAAAAAAGAAAAAAAAGACCATGTGCTTGGAATATTAAGAGAAGATACTAGGAAAATAATTTAAAGGGACGTGTGCTCACTCCGTTTTGAGAGCACAAAACCACAACTAACTGCTGAAGAATCATCAACAGAAAGACACTGTAACTCACCAGAAAAGATACCCTACATCCAAAGACAAAGGAGAAGCTGCAATGAGATGGTAAGAGGGGCACAATCACGATAAAATCAAATACCATAACCACTGGTTGGGTGACTCACAAACTGGAGAACAATGATACCATGGAAGTTCACCCACTGGAGTAAAGGTTCTGAGGCTCACGTCACGCTTCCAAACCTGGGGATCTGGCAATGGGAGGAGAGAATTGGACTTTGAAGTCCAGCGGGATTTGATTGCAGGACTTTGACAGGACTGGGGGAAACAGAGACTCCACGCTTGGAGGGCACACACAAAGTAGTGTGCAAACCAAGACCAAGGGGGAAGGTCCAGTGACCCCATAGGAGGCTGAACCAGACCTACTTGTTAGTGTCAGAGGGTATCCTGCAGAGGCAGGGGGCAGCTGTGGCTCACCATGGAGCAAGGACACTGGCAGCAGAAGTTCTGGGAAGTACTCATTGGCCTGAGGCCTCCCAGAGTCCACCATTAGCCCCACCAAAGAGCCTGTAGGCTCCAGTGCTGCATTGTCTCAGGCCAAACAACCAACAGGGAGGGAACACAGCCCCACCCATCAGCAGACAAGTGGATTAAAGTTTTACTGAGCTCTACCCATGAGAGCAACACCCAGCTCTACCCACAACTAGTCCCTCCCATTAAGAAGCTTGCACAAGCCTCTTAGATAGGCTAATCCACCAGAGGGCAGACTGCAGAAGCAAGAAGAACTACAGTCCTGCAGCCTGTGGAACAAAAACCACATTCACAGAAAGACAGACAAGATGAAAAGGCAGAGGACTATGTCCCAGATGAAGGAATGAGATAAAACCCCAGAAAAACAACTAAATGAAATGGAGATAGGCAACCTTCCAGAAAAAGAATTCAGAAAAATGATAGTGAAGATGATCCAGGACCTTGGAAAAATAATGGAGGCAAAGATCGAGAGGATGCAAGAAATGTCTAAGAAAGACCTAGAAGACATAATGAACAAGTACCTAGAAGAAATAAGAACAAACAAACAGAGAAGAAGAATACAATAACTGAAATGAAAAATACACTAGAAGGAAACAATAGCAGAATAACTGAGGCAGGAGAACAGATAAGTGAACTGGAAGACAGAATGCTGGAACTCACTGCTATGAAAAAGAAAGGAAAAAAAGAATGAAAAGAGATGAAGACAGCCTAAGAGACCTCTGGGACAACATTAAACACACCAACATTCGATTATAGGGATCCCAGAAGGAAAAGAGAGAGAGAAAATACCCAAGAAAATATTTGCAAAGATTATAGTCGAAAACTTCCTGCACATGGGAAAGAAAATAGCCACCCAATTCCAGGAAATGCAGAGAGTCCCATACAGGATAAACCCAAGGAGAAACACACCAAGACACATAGTAATCAAATTAACAAAAATTAAAGACCAAGAAAAATTATTGAAAGCAACAAGGGAAAAACAACAAATACCATACAAGGGAACTCCCATAAGATTAACAGCTGATTTCTCAGCAGAAACTTTGCAAGCCAAAAGGGAGTGGTAAGATAAAGTGATGAAAGGGAATAATCTACAACAAAGAATACTCTACCCAGCAAGGATTTCATTCAGATTCAATGGAGAAACCAAATGCTTTGCAGACAAGCAAAAGGTAAGAGAATTCAGCACCACCAAACCAGCTATACAACAAATGCTAAAGGAACTCTAAGTGGGAAACACAAGAGAAGAAAAGGACCTACAGTAACAAACCCAAAACAATTTAGAAAATGGTAATAGGAACATGTATATGGATAATTACTTTAAATGTGAATGTATTAAATGCTCCAACCAAAAGACACAGACTGGCTGAATGGATACAAAAAGAAGACCCATATATATGCTTTCTACAAGAGATGCACTTCAGACCTAGGGACACATACAGACCGAAAGTGAGGGGATGGAAAAAGATATTTCATGCAAATGGAAATCAGAAGAAAGCTGGAGTAGCAATACTCATATCAGATAAAATAGACTTTAAAATAAAGAACGTTACAAGAGACAAGAAAGGACACTGCATAATGATCATGGGATCAATCCAAGAAGAAAATATAACAATGATAAATATATATGCACGCAACAAAGGAGCACCTCAAATGCTAAGAGTTGTAAAAGGGGAAATCAACAGTAACACAATAGTGGGAGACTTTAACACCTCACTTAAACAAATGAACAGATCATCCAGACAGAAAAGTAATAAGAAAACACAAGCTTTAATTGACATAATAGACCAGATAGATTTAATTGATATTTATAGGACATTCTATCAAAAAAACAACAGATTACACTATCTTCTCAAGTGCACAGGGAATATTCTCCAGGATAGATCACATCTTGGGTCACAAATCAAACCTCAGTAAATTTAAGAAAATTGAAATTGTATCAAGCATCTTTCCTGACCACAGTGCTATGAGATTAGAAATAAATTACAGAGAAAAAAAGTAAAAAAGCACAAACACCTGGAGGCTAAACAATACATTACTAAATAATCAAGAGATCACTGAGAAATTAAAGAGGAAATCAAAAAATACCTTGAGACAAATGACAATGAAAACATGATGATACAAAACCTATGGGATGCAGCAAAAGCAGTTCTAAGAGGGAAGTCTATAGCAATACATTCCTACTTCAAGAAGCAAGAAAAATTTCAAATAAACAATCTAACCTTACACCTAAAGGAACCAGAGAAAGAAGAACAAACAAAACCCAAAGTTAGTAGAAGGAAAGAAATCATAAAGATCAGAGCAGAAATAAATGAAAGAGAAACAAAGAAAACAATAGCAAAGATCAATAAAACTAAAAGCTGGCTCTTTGAGAAGATAAACAAAATTGATAAACCATTGGCCAGACTCATCAAGTAAAAGAGGAAGAGGATTCAAATCAATAAAATTAGAAATTAAAAAGGAGAATTTACAACAGACACCACAGAAATACAAAGCATCCTAAGAGACTACTACAAGAAACTCTATGCCAATAAAATGGACAACATGGAAGAAATGGACAAATTCTTAGAAAGGTATAATCTTCCAAGACTGGACCAGGAAGAAATAGAAAATATGAACAGACCAATCAAAGTAATGAAATTGAAACTGATTTAAAATATTCCAACAAACAAAAGCCCAGGACCAGATGGCTTCACGGGCGAATTCTATCAAACATTTAGAGAAGAGCTAACATCTATCCTTCTCAAACTATTCCAAAAAATTGCAGAGAAAGGAACACTCCCAAATGCATTCTATGAGGCCACCATCACCCTGATACCAAAGCCAGACAAAAATACTACAAAAAAAGAATATTACACACCAATATCACATATGAATATAGATGCAAAAACCATCAACAAAATACTAGCAAACAGAATCCAAGAACACATTAAAAGGATCATACACCATGATCCAGTGGGACTTATCCCAGAGATGCAAGGATTCTTCAATATATGCAAATCAATCAATGTGATACAACGTATTAACAAACTGAAGAATAAAAACCATATGATCAACTCAACAGATGCAGAAAAAGCTTTTGACAAAATTCAGCACTCATTTATGATAAAAACTCTCCATAAATGGGCATAGAGGGAACCTACCTCAACATAATAAAGGCCATATATGACAAACCCACAGCAAACATCATTCTCAATAGTGAAAAACTGAAAGCATTTCCTCTAAGATCAGGAGCAAGACAAGGATGTCCATTCTTGCCACTATTATTCAACATAGTTTTATAAGTTTTACCTATGGCAGTCAGAGAAGAAAAAGAAATAAAAGTAATACGAATTGGAATAGAAGAAGTAAAACTGTCACTGTTTGCAGATGGCATGATACTATATATAGAGAATCCTCAAGATGCCAGCCAAAAACTACTAGAGCTAATCAATGAATTTGGTAAAGTAGCAGGATACAGAATTAAAGCACAAAAATCCCTTGCATTCCTATACACTTAAAACGAAAGATCAGAAAGAGAAATTCAGGAAACAATCCCATTCACCATTGCAACAAAAAGAATAAAATACCTAGGAATAAACTTACCTAAGGAGGTAAAAGACCAGTACTAAGAAAACTATAAGGCACTGAGGAAAAAAATAAAAGATGACAACAACAAATGGAGAGATATACCATGTTCTAGGATTGGAAGAATCAATATTGTGAAAATGTCTATATTACCCAAAGTGATCTACAAAACCAGTGCAATCCCTATCAAATTACCAATGGCATTTTTTACAGAACTAGAACAAAAATCTTAAAATTTGTATGGAGACACACTAGACCCTGAATAGCCAAAGCAATCTTGAGAAGAAGGAAAAAAAAAAAAAAACAAAAACAGAGCTGGAGGAATCAGACTCCCTGACTTCAGACTATACTACAAAGGTACAGTACTCAAGCCAATATGGTATTGGCACTAAAACAGAAATATAGATCAATGGAACATGATAGAAAACACAGAGATAAACCCATGAATCTATGGTCAACTAATCTATGACAAAAGGCAAGGATATACAATGGGGAAAAGGCAATCACTTCAATAAGTGGTGCTGGGAAAACTGGTTATCTATATGTACAAGAATGAAATTAGAACACTCCATAACACCATATACAAAAATAAACTTTAAATGGATTAAAGACCTAATGTAAGACTAGACACTATAAAACTCTTAGAGGAAAACATAGGAAGAACACTCTTTGACATAAATCACAGCAAGGTTTTTTTTTGACCCACCTTCTAGAGTAATGGAAATGAAAACAAAAATAAACAAATGGGACCTAATGAAACTTAAAAGCTTTTGCAAAGCAAAGGAAACTATAAAAAAGATGGAAAGACACGCCTCAGAATGGGAGAAAATATTTGCTAACAAATCAAAGGACAAAGGATTAATCTCCAAAATATATAAACAGCTCATGCATCTCAATATCTAAAAAACAAACAACCCAAGCAAAGAATGGGCACAAGACCTAAATAGACATTTCTCCAAAGAGACATACAGATGGCCAAGAGGCACATGAAAATCTGCTCAACATCATTAATTATTAGAGAAATGCAAATTAAAACTACAATGAGGTATCACCTCACAACTGTTAGAATGGGCATCATCAGAAAATCTACAAACAATAAATGCTGGAGAGGGTGTGGGGAAAAGGGAACCCTCTTGTACTGTTGGTGGGAATGTAAATTGATACAGCCACTATGGAGAACAGTATGTAGGTTCCTTAAAAAACTAAAAATAGAATTACCATATGACCCAGCAATCCTACTACTGGGCATATACCCAGAGAAACCATAATTGAAAAAGACACATGCACCCCAATGTTCGTTGCAGCACTACTTACAATAGCTAGGTCATGGAAGCAACCTAAATGCCCATCGATAGATGAATGGATAAAGAAGTTGTGGTACATATATACAGTGGAATATTACTCAGCCATAGAAAGGAACAAAATTGGGTCATTTGTAGAGACATGGATGGATCTAGAAACTGTCATACAGAGTGAAGTAAGTCAGAAAGAGAAAAACAAATATCGTATATTAACGCATATATGTGGAACCTAGAAAATCGGTACTGATGAACTGGTTTGCAAGGCAGAAATAGAGACACAGATGTACAGAACAAATGCATCAACACCAAGGTGGGAAAGCGGGGGGTCGGATGAATTGGGAGATTGTGATTGACCTATATACACTAATATGTATAAAATAGATAACTAATAAGAACCTGCTGTATAGCACAGGGAACTCCACTTCGCTGTTCAGTAGCAACTAACACAACATGGTAAAACCACTATACCCCAATAAAAAAAAATAAAAATAAAACATTAGAATTATCATTAAAGAATAAAAGACTAAGAGATAAGTTCTGTGTCTGATACAAAACAATCTCAATAAATATTAATTTCCCTTTAGCTCCACTAGTTCCAAAAAAGAAAAAAAAGTTAAAGGGCTAACCATGACTGTGCATGTACTCGTAGGCCACAGTAAGGAGTTTGAATTTTATATTCAGTTGGTGGGTAACTCTTAAAGGTTTATAATCAAATGAATGATATAGGTTGATCTACTTAAAAAGACAGCTCATGCCACTTCACACACATTAGGATTACTATTATAAAAACAATAATAAACAGAAAATAACAAGTGTTGGAGAAGATGTGGAGAAATAGAACCCCTTGTGCATTACCAGTGGGAATGTAAAATTGTGAGGCTTTTGAGGAAAACAGTATGAGAATTCCTCAAAAAATTATACTTAGAATTGCCATATAATCCAGTAATTCCACTTCTAGATATAACCCCAAGAAACTGAAAGCTGTGATTGAAATAGATATTTGTACACCAGTGTTTATAACAGTATTATTTATAATATCCAAAAGATGGACACAACACAAATGTTCATCAACGGATCAATGGATAAATAAAATGTGGTATATACATTCAGTGCAATAGTATTCAGCTTTAAAAATTACATTTGTAATATCACATGTTGTAACACAGATGAACGTTGAAAACATCCTAAATGAAATAAGCCAGACACAGAAGGACAAATACGTATGTACCACTAATGCAAGGTACATAGAGTAGTCAAATTCATAGACAGAAAGTAGAACAGTGGTTACCAAGGAATGGTAGAAGAGGAGGATGAGGAGTTATTGTTTAATGGATACAGAATTTCAGTTTGTAATTATGAAATAGCTCTGGGGATGGACGGTGGTGATGGATGCTTAACAATGTGCTTAATGCCACCAAATTTTACTGTTGAAAATGGTTAAAACGGTAAATTTTAAGTTACATATATTTTATTGTAGTTAAACAAAAAACACACTACTTGGGGAAGGAGAGAGAATAGTAGCAATATGTAAAGCACAGAGGCCAGTTGGAGAATCTTGTAATTTCTGGGGGGTGCCCTGGACAAAGGAGTGGCAGCAGAAATAAGAGTTTCCATTCAATGTAAAATTGGAGCTAAGGCATGATGATGGATTGAGTATGAATGGTGAGAAAAAGGAGAATTAAGGATGATTCCTATATTTTTGGGTTAAACAGCAGTGTGATAGCAGAGTCTGGGCATTAGGGTGAGGCCAGGATTAAAGGGTTAAAATGGTGTGCCATCAACATGTATATGGTATTTGAAGGATTAATTTTAGAAGAGATAACCGAGGAAACTGTAGATACAGTTGACCAGAAACACTGAGACTTATTGTAGTCTTATTATTGTAGAAAGTGCTGGGAAGTAATTAATGAAGTGAGAAGAAAGGTTAATTCTCTGGCAAAGATTGTTGTAGTGGTTTTTTAAACTATGAAACAGAAATGGCCATAAGTATTCTGGCATGGAAATAAGAATATTAGTTGAGCTGGGCAAATTGGACAGTGCAAGGCTGTTTTGCATTGGCAATTAGAGAAGCCCTCAGAAGTAGGAGCTAGTGTTATACCCAGAGTATAGGCAACAACAGCTCCTTTCATGATGTAAAATGGAATGTTCTGTTTGCGTAAAAACTACAAAAACTCACAGTTATTGTAGATATGTTTTCAGACGGTCTGCCTTCTCATTTTGAAATGTGAATAGGGTCTCCTAGCATTTCCTAGGATAAAGATAGGCAGCTGGGTCTTCCATGTCTAAGAGGCAGCCTTGAAGAACAGACAAAGTCAACCTTGGGTGTAGTCGGATCTCTATTTGAATACTGATTACTCCTCTCTTATTGGTGTGTCCCTGGGTAAGTTATTTAATCTTTCTGGGGTTTTAGTCTGTCATTTATAAAATAGAGATAATAGAGATAATAATGCTTAACTCGCAGAATTGCTATAAGATAATGCATGTAAATTGCCTAGTACCTGGTGGGCAGTAAAGGACTGGAAGCAGTTGTTATTATTATTGAGGTCTGTTGGGGGTGAGACTGAAATTTCAGTGTGACCAAAAAATGGATTCTATGCAACAAACTAGCCACTAGTTTGTTCTCTGTATCTATGAGTCTGTTTCTGTTTTGCTATATTTGTTCATTTGTCTTTATTTTTGGATTCCATATATAAGTGAAAATATACAGTATTTGTCTTTCTCTGTCTGCCTTACTTCACTAAGCATAAGATCCATATATTTGTAATATTATTAAAAATTGCCATGGACAAAAAGACACCTCATAAAGATATGTAAATGCAACAGAAAAAGCTATGTCATTAGCTAACTACAAATCACTAGGCTCATTCTATAATCTTATTCATCAGTTATGCAAAGGTTTTTCGGCAAAATTCAGATGGTAAATTCTCATCTTCCCTGATGTCTATCAATTGTTCTTAAAAACAAATCGAAAGGTGTTGTATTTTCATATTTTTAACAAATGGACTTACAACCTACTGAAATTATTCTTTTGGCAGGTTATTTTACAGGTGGAAAATTCTGTTTCTGGAATTTTAAAGTAGGAAATTCTGAGACAGTTTTAATAGGTGTGTATTTATATCTTTTGAGTACAAATTCATTTGATAATGGAAACACTTCCAAACATGCATCTTTAAAAAAATAGTCTCTATGTGGGACATATTTCTTTCAAAAGCATTTTTTTCTCCTAATTGCTAAAACATCACTTTTATCTTAATGAGACAGATTATATGTTCTTTTTATTCATACTCCCAACGTAGCTATTGAGTAGTATAGTGCAGTTGACCCTTGAACAACACATGTTTGAACTGTGCAGGCCTGCTTACATGCAAACTTTTTCAATAAATGTATTGGAAAGTTTTTTTGAGATTTACGGCAATTTGAAAAAACCTTGCAGATGAACAACATAGCCTATAAATACCGAAAAAATTAAGCAAAAAGTATGTCATGAATGTATAAAATATATGTAAATATATACATACTTACAAATTATGTTATTCAACTGTTTATGTTGTCGGTAAGGCTTCTGGTCAACAGTAGGCTATTAGTAGTTACATTTTGGGGGAGTTAAAAGTTATACTCAGATTTTTGACTGCATGCGGGGTCACCACCCCAACCCCCACATTGTTCAAGAGTCAACTGTATTTGCAACCTCTTGTCTTTATAGAAAAGGACAGCACTTTTTTCTTTTTGTAAAAGAAATGCAAAATTTATGTGTGACAACTTTTTAAGTACTTTGCCCTGAGATAAGCAGGAAACATCTATGTGGTACAAAATATTTTCTTGGTCATTCTCCATCACATCACAAAGTATTACAAAATTTCTTCTTTTTAAAATGACTAATCCATAAATCCATTTAAAAATAGCTGTATTTGGCAATGTGCTGGAATCAAGCTAACTATTGAAGGTGACACACTAAACCTGATTGTACTGTGGAACTCCATCTCCTCCCTCAGGACACCTGCTTGAACACAGATGACGAATGTATGAAGTCTGTCCAAGTGAGGGAACCAGAATCAATCTGTGCATTAAATAAAAGTGAAGTTTAATTTTTCTTATTTTATAGATAGGAGAGTTCATGCATAAATGTGTGGATGTGTGTATTAAATACAATGCTCTGGTATTTTGTGCCTAAGTTTCAAAGACATTGTGTACCTCTACCTCGAAGAAGCTAAATCTGCACCCCACCCCCACCCCAGCCCAAGAAAGGCAAGTTCAGTCTATCATCCACATGACTTAGGCTCAAGTAATGTCTTTTAGAAAATTCACAGTAAAGATAGATAAGGAGACAGTGTATCGCAGTACTCTAACTTTCCAGCACAATAACTAACATGTAATGGAATCCCATTAAGGGCTGTTGTCTTTTTGTTTGTTTGTTTATTTGTTTGTTTTTATCACTAGAGTTCAGCCATTATTGAGAGGCTTCACTCCCACAGTTGGTAAATATAACATACAATTCACTTTATCTTTAAAAGTATTTTTATTGGAGTATAATTGCTTTACAATGTTGTATTAGTTTCTGCTGTATAACAAAGTGAATCAGCTATATGTATACATATATCTCCATAGCCTCTCCATCTTGCATCTTCACTTCTATGCAGAATGATAAAAGTCTCCTTAACCTTTACATCCTAAGTTTTTAGTTTCTATCATAAATTAGAGAATCTCATGTTAAGGTGAAAAATATGGTCATGATGATCATTATAACTTTTGCTAATGACCCCGGCTATTTGTCCAGTTGACAGTGTTTCTTGATTACTAAGATGTTCAGTGGAGTACCTTTTGGTCCTTCCACTGTTTCATTTTCATTTAAGAAGCCATTTAAGCGACAGTATAATTCTAAAGAAATTGCATACTATATATGAAATTTCAAACACTGATTCATTCATGGTGGGGATGGGATGGTGATTTAGAGCTCCTTTAGATTTTTGAATGAACAGAGAGGCTAATTTTTGCCTCATTAACTTATCCTATGAATTTTCAATTTGACCAATTCTGAATGACTGCTCCCACATAAGTTTTGGTTAATAGGTAGTTATAATTCATATTTATAGCCACTTTTCAGACTAGACAATTTAGGTCCTAAATTCTGCCACTCTTTATAACCAGTGAATATATGGAATGTCAGTGAAAAATGTCCTCAAACTTTTGCTAACTTTGCTGATTGTACCACAAAATAAGGGATGATCAGGTTTTAGTTGTTTATTTTGTTTAATAACAGAATTTTACAAGTATGTTAAGAAGTCTCATATTGAAAATGGAACATAACTTGATAACAATGAGAACTTAACTATTAAAAATGCATTCTTCCAGTTGCATTTTAAGAAACTCAGTTAATTATATCAGAATAGATTTAAATATTTTGTTAGTAAATATGTTCAATTTAACATGAAGCCAATAATTTTTAAAATGTATGTCCCCAAATAATAAAAAATGCATAATTATATAAATGGAAGTGATTGTTATCATAAAAATATACTTATCACCCGTTTCTTTGTTCTTCCATACTGAGTACTATAATTTGATCATATAATCACTGGGTATATGAAACTTGCATTTGGCCATACCAAACATTAGCTGAAATGAAACTATGCCTGAAATAACTGGCTCAGTCACAAATAGGAATATGGACTGGCAAAGTGATTTTTCAGGTTAAATAAAATTCCAAACCCTACTTCCCATTTCTTCCTCTCCAAGAATTTCTATAATATCTAAAATACATCCCTTCATGCCCTAATAAATTTATTATTTTAATTATTTAATTTTTTTTTCAGGCAGAATGATGTCTGTGCTTCATTTCATTGTGTTCTCTCATTTCAATGTGTTGGGTCCTGTCAGTGAGGGAGATTTAGGGTTCTTGCCTTTGTGATTCACTTGAGTAAATGAGTAGTAATATCTTAATTTTATATTAAGGTATTGATAAACTTATTAGCCTCAACAGCTGGAGGAAAATTTTCTTCTCTTGATTTCAATACTGGCCTGAGAGATTAAATAAGAATATATATTCTAAAAATGCTCTGCTTACATTTGCCATTAGACATAAGAACTATTAATGTCTCCTCCTTGTTGTTATTGCTGTTGAAAGCCATTTTTCAGGATACCACCCTGATATATGGATATGGATAGCTAAGTCAACTAATACAGGTTTTCACTATATGGTTACATGAAATGTTTGTGACAAGGACACTTTCTTAATGAGTTTACTGAAACTTTGTGTGCATGCTACTCCTTATTTATCTTAGAATCTAGTAAATGTAATATCTATTAGCACAGAATTTAATATTTAAGTGTTTGCCTTTTATTGCCTGATATATGTTCTTGCTCTGCAGAGAAAAGAACTCTTCTGGTTTTTCCTCCATTTAGGTAATCACTAAGTGTAGGAAATTGGTTTTGGCCACAAGACAGCAAAGTATTTGAATATATTAGTAACACAGAGAATGTAATTCAAGGTTAGATTTTGTTGCACCATTTGAGGTTCTGTAGTTCCTTTTTTTAGTGATAATTAGATGGGCTGCATCCTAGACAGTAACAGGAGTCAAGTTTTCCCTCAAAGAAACCTGCTTTCCTCCTAATATTTTTTCTATGCTCTCAAATGCACGTCAATCCAGTGAGCAAACTAAAACAAAGAAAACAAAATAAAAACTAACTTGCCAATTTTTTTACATTTCCCCTTTTTGTTTTGGGACTTGGGGAATTTTCAAGCAATATATGATTCTGCACCCTCTGTAGTTTCTCTTTCATCACAATTCTGACTACTTAAATCTCACCTGCATTTTCAATCTTGCCCATTCCAAGGACAAATCTTAACTTCAGTAGGAACAATTTCAAGAACTCAGAACAATTAGTAAGCATAAAATAATAATATGACTTACTGAGCAAGAATTATGCTGATGGCTTTATATATTCTCAAGCCTCACATGGACCCTACACATTCAATAACATTTCCCCCAAATGAACACATAAAGAAATTTTTCCTTAATTATCCATTAAGTGCATTTGAAAACATTGAAAAAACATCAAGTCAAAAAATAGGGATATATTTCATACAACAATGTATGAGGATGGATGTCTATGGCATAGTCTTTAAGGGATAAGATGTACCTTCAAATTTTACTTTGTAGATTTAATTTAATTTTTTATCAAATAAGATATTATAATTTAGTAGAAAACAAAAAATGTTATAAAGAAAGGTTTCTTCTATGTCACTTCTATCATATCCCAATTTCCCAAACTTATTGTTCACTACTATAGAATGATGAAATGCTAAGCCACCTATCTTGCTCTGTTTGTACAACAAACATGCTTTATTCTATAGAGTAGAATAAGGTTACTTATACCAGAGACTCCTATACTTCCTTGATGATTTTGAGCCAGTGTTTATTCCTGATCTTCACATTTTGAACCTGATCTTAATTCATTGGTAACTTTAATGTCAGTGTTTACAAAGCACTATGAATTTTGGCCAGAGTGGTTTCCTACCCTTGATCCTGAGTGTACAGTAAGGCTTGTATTTGGCTAGTTTTACATCACCATGTTGACCAAATTATTCTCATACAAAGAGCATTAGATTCTTATTATTTAGGGCTGTTTTGTACAGACTCTTTCCTATCATACCAAAAATTATTGGACTCTCAGAATTCTGTGGTCTCAACAACGTAAATGAAATAATAGAAAACAAAAGCAAACTCAAGAGAGGATATCCCTTGGTGATTAAAAAATTATTTAAGCAGATATTTGTTTCCATCGGTATTTTATACATTGGATATTATATATATATAAGCACTGAAGATAAAATTACTACTTGAAAGCATTGTAGGTATAGTTACTTGTTTTTTACCTTGACCTAGGGTAAGGTTGTCTACAGCAGGCTTTGCTTCAATAAGAAATGTTATTGAGTCCTTGCTGATTTCGTACTCTAATGTGACACCAATATAGTCATGTTTGATCTTCCACTGTTTTATGGAAAGATGTATTACAAATTTTAATTGAGAATTATTCCTGGTCAATTATTGATGATGTCAGAAAAGATTTATTGATTAACAAATAACAATGGTATGAAGAATGGACAACTCAAAGTGACCCATAATCTTATTGACATTGATTTGTCAGCCAAGGAACAGACTTTGATCATAAAATGGTAGATCCCTTAGCCTTTCTGATATTTTACAATTAAAAATAGTTATTCACTTCTTATTCATTTGGAAAAACAGCCTTTCATGATGAATGACATAATATAAAAAAGAACTTGGAGAAAAATCACCATTAATTTTTTATGTAATTCTAACTCATTTGTTTGAAAGGCTAAGGCATAAATCAAATACGTATTTTTTAGAGCATGCTATTTTTTCATTATGCACTTAATATTCACATATTTTATAGTTTTTGTATGTAAATCATAGCGTTTATTAACAATTTTTTCTTTGCTGTTCTCACAAACGTGATTGATAGTAGCTTAGCACCCTTGAGTAACCTAGCAACAAGGTTTCTTACTCTATAGAAAGTAAGAAATGGATGCAAACAAAGTGTTATGGGGAAAAAAAAAAGAGTTCAATTTCAGAATATTTGTACATGTATACTATTAAAAATCACGATGAATCTAATTTGGTTGACAATAGGTATTGAATTTCCTAGTAAATAATATATTGCCTGTGAAATCTTGTCTCCTTCATTCAGGAAAAAAAAAAAAGGTATATTTCAGACTGTACCACTGTTGACTAGGTTATTGAATATATGTATTCCCTAGCAGCCTATTCATTATAGAGTAGATGAGGAGAGTGTCTGGGCATGTTTTCACTATGTGGTAGATGAGTTTACTAGATGGAATTTCAACAGTAAACTTTCCTGACAGTGATGCATTTTCTAATCTCTTAAATAGTTTTAGAATAAATGTTTTATCTTATTTTCAAGGGGTTGTGCTGCATTTTTGGGGGATCAATTTCTTGGAAATACCACAAAAGATTCCACCTTGTGTTTTACATGTTAAGAAGCTGATATATTTAATATCTGTTTCTTTTGGTGAAATTTAACTTCTATAATTGCTGTTTATTTTCAATGAGAAAATAACTCTTTTGTGTTTTAATTGTAAGGTCATAATGGAAGTGTATCAGGTATTGGGAGAAAGCTACAACTTCATAGGATCATTATATGACGAATAGACTCAGGTGGGAGGGGAAACACATACTGGTGAATACCTTCCGTTAAATAGCACAGCTTTTATTCTGTGCCAAAGGCAGAATTACCTGGCCTTTCTCAATTTGACAGCTAGCTCACTGCACTTCAAGAAATCTTAGAGGGCTTCGCTGGTGGCACAGTGGTTGAGAGTCCGCCTGCCGATGCAGGGGACACGGGTTCATGCCCCGGTCCGGGAAGATCCCACATGCCACGGAGCGGCTAGGCCCGTGAGCCATGGCCGCAGAGCCTGCGCGTCCGGAGCCTGTGCTCCGCAACGGGAGAGGCCATAACAGTGAGAGGCCCGTGTACCGCAAAAAAAAAAAAAAAAAGAAAAAAAGAAGAACTCTTAGAGCCTTATGAAAGATTGAAGTAAGGGACAGCAGGATGGGATATGAGCTGGACATATGATTGTGCATTTAAAATGAATGCATAGAATTGTAAAACTAGAAAGCATCCGCTCTCTGGTAGCGATCCCCCCCCAAGATAAACCAAATTTTGTTTTTTTTTTAAATCTAACCTTAAATGACTTTGATTTTGGCTGTAATCACGACTGGGTGTGAGCTCAACATCAATATCTTCCTCTCACTATCATCCCAAATCTCTCTTCCCTAGGGAAGACTAGAATTAAAATCATGATATCCTTGAGGAGAGGGCCAAATATTCTCAACTAAATAGTCTGATTTTACCTGTATGTGAAAAGTTCTCTCACTTACATGATTTGGTTTGAAGTGAATCACTGTAAATAAATGAAAGGATATCCTTTACATGAGAAACAATTCCCTGTCCTTGAAGATATCTAGCTACAATTGGATAGACCAGTTGCATAGAATTCATACCCCAAATGTCATAGAATAATTGGTCTACATGTGATGATGCTACTAGTAACAGCTGTAGTCAGTGGTTAATTATTCAGGAAAATGACATTTCAGATGTGGCATATGCACATTAACTTCCCCTTCCAGCATAGATGTCTCAGTGGGGTCATATTGTTGAAAAAATATCTTCATTTCGGGAAGTTGAGTTCCTAGAGGGCAGAGATGATCTTATTTGTGATTTTATCCAGTATCTACTATAGTACTCTATACAGTGTAAGCTTGAGACAAATGATTAATCTTTTTCTTTACAATTAGAGTTTGTGTGTATGTTAGAAAGATCTGTAACAACCACTGAAATTATACTAAAATAACCTAAACTACATAATATGTGTTAAAAAGGGACAATATTAAATAATATATGCCCTTAGAAGCGGAAATAAAGTTTACAAATCAACTATAGACAGAAGTTAATTACCATAAAATTACTGTTAAATTGTGAAGTTGATCTAAAAGGAGCTGTACTTGTTATTGCAGGTTTGGTTACAGAAGTACGGCTACCTTCCACCGACTGACCCCAGAATGTCGGTGTTGCGCTCTGCAGAGACCATGCAGTCTGCCTTAGCTGCCATGCAGCAGTTCTACGGCATTAACATGACAGGAAAAGTGGACCGAAACACAATTGAGTAAGTAATGGCATCTGCACTCTTTCTTTCTCAGCTCTTGAGCCAAACTAAGTGGTCTGGAAAACCCTTAGTGAACTCCACCAACCACAAATGGAACAATTTGTCTCATGAATGTTTCTTTGGAACTTAACCTATGTTAACTCCACTCCCCTGAGATTTCATAAAAAATTAAAACACAAAATTAAGTTTACTCACCTGGACTTTAGCAATACATTTTCAAAATAGGAAAGAAAATACCAACAATGGGAGTCAAAGTAGAGGTACAGCTGAAGCCACTACTAGAAGAGTGGTGATCAGTGATGTGCTGGAGCTGGATTGTATGGCTGGAGGGAGTAGTGTGTGCACATCTCTTTCCCTAAATTATATCACAGCAGTAGCTTGAACTTGGCCAAAGTCAAAATATTGAAACTGAGGAAAGTAGGAAACTGCAAATCAGGGCTCTGTTTTTGAGGGGGAGGGAATCAGAGAGCCAGTTAATAGTTTACTAGCTTTCTGCTAGTGACAATTCTCATACTAGTTAAATCAAGGGAAGAGTTTTCACTGAAAAGTCTGTGCTTTCAATCTTTTAGTAACAAAGGGCTTATTTCTACTCTTTAATAATATTTGTTATTTTATTTATTGTTTTACCAATCATTTGTTCATTTATTTATTCAACCAGTCACTCTTTACTGGACATTTTATCTGTGGAAGAGGTATATGCAGATTCAAAAGACATAGTTTCTTCTTCAAAGGAACTTCAAGTTAACTGTATAGCTAGACACAGTCATAAATTGTTCTACCACAAGTACACTATGAAACAGCATTATTGTTTCTAGACAGCAAAGGAGGAAATGATTAATTCTTTTAGTGCAGGGAAGAATTATTTGTGTTCACTGAGTCTTTGATACTCAAAAGTAAATCTACTTCAGCATTTATAAAGATCAACACACATTAAACCTACACAATAGGGAAGATAAGAATACATTTTTCTCTCTACTTTTTCAAGTAGGAAACTGAAAGTCAAAGGCTAGTTGAAGTCCAGATTAACTTCAGAGTCCAGATTTTTTGACATTTACTTGGGGAAGTTTCCACTATACCATGCTGTGTACCTTTGAGAAATGACACATTTTTCTTAAATACCTGAAGTACCCAGACTCAGGCATATATAATTAATTCTTACATGTTAAACTAATTTAATATATAATTTTAAAATTGTATTTTGCCTTCTAATACTTAAAGTATGATGTTAGTCATACTATTTCTATTTCATCAAAACAGAAAAAACATATAACAATGGCTTGAAGATTAAACAGTTTTCAAGCAGTTTGAAAAAATAAATTGGGATAGGGAGGGTGGGAGGGAGGGAGATGAAAGAGGGAAGAGATATGGGGACATATGTATATGTATAACTAATTCACTTTGTTGTAAAGCAGAAACTAACACACCATTGTAAAGCAATTATACTCCAATAAAGATGTTAAAAAATAAGTAAATACATTACCTCTCTTAACATTTTTAATAGATACTTAAATACTGAATTTGATTTGAGTCTGTGAAAACAGAATGAAGAATTAATATAATGCATTCTGTGAGAATGAGAAATCTGTTATTAATATTGGGAATACAATTTTGATATTTTGGATCTACTGCCCTGTAATCATTGCAATTCTCTCTTAATAGTATACTATCAAAAGTTCATTTTAAGTCATAATATACCTCTTATCCAAAATAAATATAGTGTTAAATTAATAATCAAAACCTCCAGTAAGCCCTGTGTTTTGTTGCTGTGTACAATACAGAACTCCATTTATATTACACTCTTTATCCCAACAATTTAAAAAGCGCTCTGGACAAGCTTTCTTGTTCCCTAACGCAGAGCTGATAACTTCTAATTCACTTTTTTGGAAATTATGACACAATTTTTAAAAATACAATAAATGGTGACTTGGGAAACAAATTATTTTAAATATGCTTATTACTAGATACTAAAATTGAGAGAGTGGAGTCCTATAAAAGGTGTCATTTGTGTTTCCCCCCACTTTTGAAAGCCCCTGCTAATCATTGAAAAGACTCAGGATAGATAAGTTTGATTTCCTAAAATAGCTAGAAAAAGGTCTTTGTCAGGAGATAATGGAAGAGGAATGTGTGCAGGATTTATTTGGACCCTTCATGTGGAAAGGAGTCTGAACAGCAGTATGAAGTAAAAAATGCAGAGGTGCAGAGAAAGACATGGGTCTTTTCCTGGCATACAGTGGCTCAGATTCCAGACCAAAAGAAACGATTGTGTCAGTGTGTAGGTGTTAAAGTAACATTTCTGTGAGCTATAGCATTATAGAGAAAAGATCAACTAAATAAGCAGCCTTAAATTTAAAACCAACCAGTTTTTCTGCTTGCTTTCTTTTTTTTCTTTAAAAGAGTTTTGTTCTAACTCAGTTATTTTGAAATTAAACACACATCTTTCTCTTCAAAAAGAGTGTTACACTTGGTAGTTATTTCTAGGTGAACCCATTAAAGCCCTGTAGAACCCTCATCCTTTCCCTTCCTAGACTGTGAAGCCTCCTCTGCCCTCTGTGTCATTCTCATTGTCACTCATACTAGAAACCTTGCTTCATACTAGAAGCAGCTTCATTTGCTTCCTGTCTGTTTTTTCCACTGATGTATCCCCAGTCTTGGGGTATTGTTGCTCAGGGTACTCAGCTCAAATTATGTACCATTTTTGTAAGTATAATCCCTATAATCATGCTACTTAAGCAATTTTCTGTGCTTCTGTAATATTAAATGAATATGTGGTAACAATCCATGCTGAAATTGCATTCTATTATTTTACATAGTCAAATTATAAATGTATGAATTTTTTCATCTAAGTCTTATTACATAAAATATGTAGTAAAATTAGAGACCTAGAATTATTCATCAGTATTAAAATAATGTCTTAATATTCATTTTCAGATGCCATAAACATTTATCTAATTTTAGTCTTGTTGAAATCAATTGTTTTTAAATTAAGTAATTATATTCTTTTTTGGCAGACAGACATTTGATGGATTCAATCTATAATTCTTGGGTAATTAAAAGTAATGATACCAATTATAATAATCCCTATATTACATTGAAGAAATTAACCATTTTCAAGCAACAAATTTGGTTATTACCTTAAGTGGCATATTATATAGCTTTTGAATTAATTAACATCGGTATTGGAGAGATAGTAGTGGTAAATACTTATACCGTCCCCACCCAAAATTAGTTAATTATCATATTTTGCAATGGTTCTTTTAAATTATTGGTTACTAGCTAATTTTAGTAAGCAAGCTCACTTAAATTCCTTAATAAGTGAATTAATCTATGTTATGCATAAAAATGCAGTGTTTTGCAAGGACAGAAAAGGATAGCAAGGCAATAATAAGAATGAGTCTAATATGTTTTTATAATATTAATAGTAAGTATTTTAAAATTTTAGTTTATCTTTTTATGTGTGCACAATGTTATGCCCTGAAGCATATTTGATGGGATTTGTAAGGTGATTTTTCTTTTTGTTTTTATCTCTCTCTCTTTCTTTCTCTCTCTCCATATATATATATGTGTGTGCATATGTGTGTGTGTACATACGTGTATACACATACATGCATATGTATGTGTATACGCATACAAACATATATACATTTATACATATATACTGGATGATCTTAGTAATTCTGTTTAATTTATTTAAATCATGCCCAGAAATTTGTCTTAATTAAAAATTATTTTAAGACTGAATAAATAGCTTTATTCAAAGAATTATTATGAAACTGTAGTGATATTTGAACTCCTGATTTGGGAATTCAAGTATTTATTTAGATATATCAAGAGCTACAAGCTTTTTGGTTTACTTATCCAGATGTTCCATGATTTTGTTTCTTTTATCAAGTTAAGACTCTTCATTTTCAATTTGGATATAAAAGATAGGTCCATCAGTAATTAAAGTATTTTCTTTGTTATTTTTTAATATAACAATGGTACTCAAAGCTATAGCATTATAGCATGGGTCAATCCACATTTTGGTAGCTGCAGAGGGTTGTTTAACAGCTAAATGAGCAGGGTCCTTAGAGCCCCATTCCAAAAGGTAAAAGGTGAGAGGTGAAAGCTTAAGAAAGAGGTGACACTCTAAGAGAGCTTTTCTTCACATTGCAGATCATGGAGGCTTAATACACTTATTCTCTGTGCTTGGGTTTTTAAGTACTTTAACTTTGCAGTTTCAGCTTTGGGAATAGCATGTGTGTCCATGCAGGCTGCTAATGAGTTGATAGAAAAAAGAAACTCTGGACCAGAGTGAGCTATCAGGCTATCTACATTTTGAGCCCTAAGTTAATTTACTTTTGAAAAATCTTCTTCATGATTATTGAACTTGAATACAAGTAAAGCCTATGGATTTTTAACATAATAAATATAAGCATATTTTAAAATTTCTAGAAAGATTTCTTGGAACAACTATAATCATAGATATTACTCTTACCTTTCATTAGAACTTGGAAAAGTTTGGAGGATAGAAATCTGTTTAATATATTATTATGCTGATGAATATTTTTCTAAGATTACTAATGCATAAGGCACAAAATATATATTTTTGAGTATTTTTTCCCTTGGTAAAGGTAGATATATGTACACAGGGCCACTGTGTGGCACAGCCTCAACCCCAAAGGGTGGCATTCCCATCTTATTCTATTGAGGAGCTGCCTTCCTGCAGCCCCACTATAGGGGCATCAGGGGCATGGACTACAACTTGAAGGAACCTATTGGAGTCATGCAATGGGTAGCCCTATATGTTTGACATGAATGCTCAACTAATTAATTTCTTTTTTAACTGAAGCTAATGGATACTGTTTACTATATTACTGCAAACTTGCTTAGAAAATTATGGTTACTTTATTTACATAAAACAGAAGATAATGTGTCTGTTGGCATATTTGTTATCAAAATACTAGGAATATCACTGTCTTGAATAACAAAGTGCTTTATGTCAACATACAAGTCAAAGTGAACTGAAAAATGTAGAAACATAGATATCTGTATGCTGATGCTGCTTCTACAACTACTAATATAACTACTTCCTAATATTTTAAAAATAATATTAAGTATTATAAGTTAATAATAATAGCAGTTACTATCTGCCAGGACCTGTTCTAAGTATTTCACATGATTTAACTAATTTAATCCTCACATTAACTCAATGATAGTACAATCATTTCATATTATAGAAGAGGAAACTAAAGAATAGAAAGAAACAGTAGACTGACTAATGGCACAGGTCTTGTGAGTCAGTGAAGCCGGATGGGAACCCTGGCAGTCTGGCTCTAGGATCCCTGCTTACAACTTTTATAATTTAACTCCTCACAAGAGAACTGATTTTTAGATATTTTTCAGTTTTAAATTGAGTTAATTTAAACAAAGACATTAATGATCCACCAAACTAGTTTAAAAATGCTCTGTATTCTAAAGAGTTAAACCAATACTGAATATCAGTATTATATTTATGAAAATTGGGGTGGTGCCCTGACTTACAACTTGAAATTACAAAATGTCTCTCTTGTAGTTCACTGCCCCACCCCCCCAGCCCAGTGCTCATTCCCCATGTCTTTGTTTGCTTTGGAATGTCAACTTAAAATTCTTAGCAAATGAGTCAGTAAAGAAGCACAGGTATATGAGTGTGTGTTGACACACTGAAAAAATAAGTGTTTTAACAACGATACTTTCACAAAAAGTACGACTTGAAAATAACACACACATACACTTCAACACCTTTCCTTTTCATATGATGTAGTTATTACCTTGGGTGAGACAATCAATCAATTTTACTTTTGCACACAAAAGTAAAATTGCACTCTTTACTTCTGCACTCTTGTGTATAGGTAAATATGGGATTTATCAAATTGATATATGGATGGAACTAACGTTTTGGTGCATGATAACTAGAAATGAACTGCCAGACTCTACCTGAATAACAAAATTAGCATGCCAATTTTACATTTAGTATTAGACAGCATTTAATTCATTGATGAGTTCTAGTAAACACTGACCATTCTTGATATCACTGAGAACTTTAAAACTTGTAAGAGAAAGAAACAAATGCTTATAAAATTAAAGAACAAATATTTGGAATCACATAAAAATCCCAAGGACAGATTTAGCTCAGATACTGTGTGTCATATTCAGTGTCACGGTGTGCTCTGATCATATTTTTGGGATTTTTCCATATTTTGATAATTAATACCTGCTAATATCTCTGTGCCAGAATATTTGGGTACATATATTGGTGAAGTTAACATAGAGTTATCTTGACCAACCCTCATTAAGTGTTCTGTGAATTAAATTACTAGTTTATATTACATTATGCCTATTCTTATGTTTATTTCTTACACTTAAATCATCTACATTATGATTTAATTTTATATAAAGTTTCACAAAACATCTCTCTGCATAGTAAGCATTTGTTCAAGGCACAGAGCTGAAAGAGTTACAAAGTCCTCAAGAAATATATAGGATAGTAGGAGAGATCAGTATGTGCAAAAAAGATACATGAAGACAGTTCATTTGCTTCATGTTCTTCACTGGAAGCTTCCCTGGGCACCGGTCCCATACAGGGCTCTCTGGCTTGACTCGCAGGCTAGTAGAAGACAGAGACAGAGATGTACACATTGTAATATACACTATAATACATGCTGTGTTGAGATGGTAAACTGTATCTGTGGGAGTTGAATAATGAGGAGGGTTAGGATTGTCATTGTAAACAAGGAGGCAAAAGTATTCCAGACAGAGTTCACTGTATACAAAGGCAGAAAGAGGTTTGGTTCTGTAGGAACTTGTGTGGATCTTGGGAAGCAGAGAGATGGGGGGCATCCTTGCTAAGTATGCCTGAATAAGATTCTGTGTATAAAAGCATTTCATACTTAGAACATGTAGTAAATACATCAGTGTTTTGAAAAGATTTATCTTTAGGAGGTAGAAGGCACTGGTGAGAGTGAGAGATACAGAGAAGTTTTAGAGTCAGAAGAGACTACATCATGATTGATTGGATGTGAGGAGAGATCAGTGGAAGATGTTACCTGCATACCTGGCTTATGCATTAGAAAGGCTTTGGGCTGAGATAAGGTATCAGAAGAATTGGTGTAAGGGCTTCCCTGGTGGCTCAGCGGTTGCGCGTCCGCCTGCCGATGCAGGGGAACCGGGTTCGCGCCCCGGTCTGGGAGGATCCCACATGCCGTGGAGCGGCTGGGCCCGTGAGCCATGGCCGCTGAGCCTGCGCGTCCGGAGCCTGTCCTCCGCAACGGGAGAGGCCACAGCAGAGGAAAGCCCGCATACCACAAAAAAAAAAAAAAAGAATTGGTGCAAGTTTGAAGCTGAAAAATCGTAATTTTAAATTACATGTAAAATTAGAAATGATGACAAGATAGCTAGATGGAGATGTGAGAACACTTAACTAATTATATTGTTTTTTGTTTTGTTTTGTTTTGTTTTTTATCATGAATGTCTTACCTTAGACTGGGAGCTCAGCAAGAGCCCCTTGCCTTATCTTTTTATACACACATTTTTTTTTCATATATCTCTTAGCGTATTATAAAAAGCTTAAAAATATTGTAAGATAAATGGATCAGGATAGAATGAGTAAATATATAAACAAATAGCTGGAACATAAGAAAAAATTTTATGAAATGGGCAAAAGCTGAAGAAATACATAAGGAATTTAGCAGAGGTATGTTTCAGCATAGGAATCTAATGCTCATCCCTAAAACCCCTGTCCATTGGAAGATGCAATGTTTCATTGAGAAAACTTTTACTAGGTCCAACATATGCACAACTTAAAATGGAAATGTACATTAGTAAACTTAAATGTTTTCAATGGCTGTCTTCATCTTTTAACTTTATGTATTGTTAAAGTAATTTTAGAGAATATATCCTCATTGAAAACATATTTCATCTAATAATGTAACAGGATAAATACAAATTGTCAAATTTTATCCCACTATCCATTTCAAAATTATTTCTTTCCCTAGAGTGTTTACTTCAATATTTTCTTTAGCTAAATGTAAGTGTAATCACATCCACATTAAGTAAATTTATTCATATTTAATAATTATTTATTCTCACAGTACTTTCAGGGAGATGTCAGAATAAGCACTTGGTGAAGAAATATTATAATTTTTGTTGAGAGTATGATTAATGAAATACCCATTGATTAAAGCCACTTAAATTATCATTAATTAATTAATATTAACCATTAATGCTTATTATTTGTTAGTTGAATATGTATCTAGATCTTACAGAATATAATAAAAATATGTTTTCATTTAAAAAGTCCCTATCCACCTATTTATTAAACCTCTTTTAAATTCTAGGGGTTGTACAGGTACAGGAAGTATGTAGATCCCCTGTTCTTGAGTGTTTTACACTCTAGTGAAATATATCTCAAATTTAGTGATTTAGAGCAGGGGTCCCCAACCCCCCAGTCCACCGACTGTTGGGAACAGAGCCGCACAGCAGGAGGTGAGCGGTGGCTATCGAGCGAAGCTTCATCTGCCGCTCCCCATTGCTCCCTATCACTTGCATTACCACCTGAACCATACCCCCTGCCGTGGAAAAATTGTCTTCCATGAAACCTGTCCCTGGTGCCACAAAAGGTCGGGGACCACTAATTCAGAGTGGCCTGGGAGTTTTAGTTGAAAGTAAAAGGTCTCAATTCTTGGCTCCAGAGACTTCAGTTCCATAGATCTGAATAGCTTTCTAGGCATTAGCATTTACAAGACATCTCATTTGGTTTGGAGACTTTAATAAAGGGAAAGAGTGATTTCCTGAAGTAACTCTACAATGCATCATAAACTAGGATGGAGTTTGTTAAGTCTGTTAACTGCAATGTCTACATTTTTACTGGTAGCAGAAAAAAAAAGGAGAAACGTATAATGCTTATCAGAAAAGTGTTGCCTTTCTTAAAAAGTCATGCTTTCATTGTTGCATGATGTTATTCTTATGTTTATAAAAACTAGTTAGCTGATTTATCCATGTAACATGTAAACTATTTCAGTCATTTTCACGAAATGGATATCTTTAGACAGTCATCTCTGCAGTCAATTATTTTCCATTTAAAGAGTATAGAAATTATTTGATGAAATATAACAAAAATTGATTCTTTTGCTCATTTCCATTTTCTGAAGCATGTAACGCCACAAAGGTTCTGCTTCAGTTCTGTAATTTTTAAATTAAATGGGCTAATGGATGAAAAAGCCATTTTGAGTCACTAAAGAAAAACTAATAAAAATCATTTCAATCTTTTTCCTTAGACAAGAAGCAAGACTACATAGAAAACATGACAATGGTCAAATGAGACTCTCTAGAAAAAAATTTAGACAACTATATCTATATAAGTATTAAAAATCAATAAATCAAAACCAGCATTTTATTTTCCCAATGTTAATATTTAAATTTTATTGGTATCATACTAAACATTATATTCAGAAAAAAATGTCTTAAGCAGTGAATTCAGTTACTATTAAAGGTTCAAAGAATGGCTGTTATTTGAAAATTGGGGTAATGCTTAAAGTGTAAAGAAGAAAAATGTGGAGAAAGGCAAATGTTATTCTAAACAACAATTTCCTTCTATTTAAGCTAGAAGAGAGTAGCATATATCTTCTTGATTCCCGGAGTTTAGGTCATGTAGTAGATTTTTAAAATTGTTGAATGTTAAAGCTGAAAGAGACCTTAGTGATAATTTATTTTAAAAAGTCTCATTTTCTGAATGAGACTTTCCCAAGGTCATGTATCTGTTAACAGCAGATTCTAGTTAGAAGCATCAGAATACCTTAGTTTACAGCTCAAAATGAATTAGAGAGAAAAATTATCTAAAGGATATGAGTTGTAAACTAGTGATTCTTGATCATTCCGGAAAAAAAATATGCTTTCTACAATACTTAGATTCAAATTCCAAGAAAACTTACAAAATTCTCCTTTATGTTTTCCCATTTTTATTACCACTGCCATAACTTCTCAATGGATTTCTTTTTGAAATTAATGATTAGGGTTGTTATTAAATAACTGGAAAATATTGCTTTTTGCAGCTGGATGAAGAAGCCTCGATGTGGTGTACCTGACCAGACAAGAGGTAGCTCCAAATTTAATATTCGTCGAAAGCGGTATGCGTTAACAGGACAGAAGTGGCAGCACAAACACATCACTTACAGGTATAATAGCTAATGATGAATTACTGTTTCTTTTCAATTTTTCACAACTATGTATTTTGACATTTTGTTTGAGATCTTATGCACATTGACTACATGGAAACATATAGTAATGTAATGTTAACATAAAAAACAAAAATTGCAATTGAGAAGAGAATAAATTGTCCATTTGGGGTCCCTGTAGACAGACATCCCTTGAAACACTTTTGTAAACTAGATCTTCCAGCTTCTTGAATGAATGCTAATATTCTGAAAGACTTTCAGGTGAGTATTCTAACACACAATATTCTTTATCAAGTATTCATAATCTAAAAAAATATAAAATAATAAAGTATATAAATAATTGCAATTTAAACAATATATCTTTGAATTATTAATTAACTTTTGGTATCAGAGCAACCATTTAACTTTCTATCTTTTTAGCAACAATGCAAATGGATCATCCTTTCTTGTCTTCAATGAAGCATGCTTAAGGGATGAGAGTATCTTCCAATCTGGAGTGGCAATTGCTGCTAGTTCATATTCATTCATTAACTAATTGAACAACGTTTTATTGAGCACCAGTTTGGACAAAGAACAGTGCTAGTTACTGGGGATATAACAATAAATAAAACATAGGGGTTCCATCCATCCTCATGGAATTTAAAGTCATGTGGAGAAGTTTAACAATCATATAAATGTGATGCCTGTTTTGAAAGAGAAGGAACAGGATGCAAGAGAAATGTAAACCATGGTCGTTCAACCCAACTTAGAAAACCAGGGCTGGCCTCCCTTCTGTCTTGAGAGTAATATGGAGTATTGAAGGAAATTCTTTATATGATCACCTTAACAGATACAGAAATGCATTCAAGAAAATTTAACCTCCATTTATGATAACTAGGAATCAAAGCAAAGAAAGATACTTAATCAGAAAATTGTCATCTACAAAAACAAAAATTACAGCTTCATTATGTATCTCACATATAATATGACCACTATAACATGAGGTGTTGGGAAAAAAAATCGTTAAGGGAAACAACAAAAACTACCTGTTATCTCTACCTCCATCCAATAACATCGTACAACTACTTATAGTTGTAAGGTAAAAGATATAAGGATCTGTAAAGAAATAAAACTATCTTTAGTCACAGTTGTATCACTTTCTAACAGAACACCCAGAATAAACTCTAGATAATTTTTTTAGAAATAATAAAAGAATATATCCAGCTTTAAAAATAATTAGTAGATTTTATTTTTAGAGCAATTTTAGGTTTACAGAAAAGTTGAGCAGATAGTATGGGTAGTTCTCACTTCCCCCCCTCCCCCCAGTATACACACTCACATAGTTTCTCCCATTATTAAGATCTTAATTAGTATTAGATATTTGTTACAATTGTTGAGCCAGTATTACTCTATTACTGACTAAAATCGATAGTTTACACCAGAGTTCACTCTTTGTGTTGTAGTTTTATGGATTTTGACAAATGCATAATATCATATAGTATTACAGTATCATAGAATTAATTTCACTGCTCTGAAAATCCTTTGTTGCCCCTATTCATCCCTCTTCTCCTTAGGACACTACTGATGGTTTTAATGTCTCTATAGTTTTGCCTTTTCTAGAATGTCATATGGTTCAAAATACAGTTTGTAGCCATTTCAGACTGCTTTCCTTCACTTAATAATATACATTTATTTCCTCCATGTCTTTTCATGACTTGATAGCTCATTTCTTTTTTTTTACTGAGCAATATTCCATTGTATGGATGTGTCACAGTTTTCTTACCTGTTCACCTATTGAAGACTTCTTGGTTGCTTCCAGTTTTTGGCAATTATGAGTAAAGCTAGTATAAACATGTGTGGGTTGGTTTTTGTGTGGACATTAATTTTCAACTTATTTGACTAAATACCTGGGAGTATAATTTTGCTGATCATAAGGTAAGACTATGCTTAGCTTTTTAAGAAACTACCAAACTATCTTCAAAGTGGCTAAACCATTTTGCATTACCACCAACAATGAATGAAAGTTACTGTTCCTCTACAACTTTGTCAGGATTTGTTGTTGTCAGTGTTCTGGATGTAACCATTCTAATAGGTGGTTTCTCGATTTTTTAACTTGCAATTCCCTAATGCCATGTGAAGCTGAGCATATTTTCGTATGCTTATTTGCCATCTGTACATCTTCTTTTGTGAGATGACTGTTTAGATCTTTGCACCAACTTTTAATTGAGTTGCTATTTTAAAGGTTTTTTGTATATTTTGGATTACAAGTCTTTTATCAGATATGTTTTCAAATATGTTGTCTCAGCCTGTGGCTTGACATTCCATTCTTTTTTCAGTGTATTTTGCAGAACAGAAGTCAATTTTAATAAGGTAGAACTTATCAATTATTTTCTTTTCTATATTGTGCTTTTGGTGTTATATCAAAAAAACATTGCCAAACAGAAGGTCATTTAGAATTTCTCCTATGTTACCTTCTAAAATTTTAATAGTTTGGCATTTATATTTAGGTCAATTATCCATTTTGAGTTTGTTTTTGGGAAAGGTGTAAAATCTATATTCAGTTGTTCCAGCACCATTGGTTGGAAAGACCATTCTTTCTCCACTACCTTTGATCTTTTGTCAAAGATCAGTTGCCTATGTGCGTGGGTAAATTTCTGTGCTCTTTATTCTGCTTCATTGATCTATGTGTCTATTCATAAACCAATATCACACTTTCTTGATTACTGTGGTTTAGAGTAAGTCTTGATATCAGATAGTGTCAGTTTTCTGATTTTCTTCTTCTTCTTCAGTATTATGTTGTGTTTTCAGAGTCTCTTGCCTTCCCACATAAACTTTAGAATCAGTTTGCCATTACAGGCGTTCCTCAGAGATATTCTGGGTTCAGTTCTAGATCAACAAAATAAAGAGAATATAGCAATCAAGCTCATATAGCAATCAAGCGATGTCTTGAATTTTTTGGTTTCCCAGTGCATATAAAAGTGGTTTACACTATACTACAGTCTATTAAGTGTGCAGTAGCATTATGTCCAAAAACACAATGAGCATGCCTTAGTTAAAAGTACTTTATTGATAAAAAATGCTAACATTCAGCTGTTAATGGCTGCTGACTGCTCAGGGTGGTGGTTGGTGAAAGTCAACATGGCTGAGGCAAGTTCTTAAAAGAAGACAACAATGAAGTTTGCCACATTGATTGACTCTTCCTTGTATGAATAATTTCTCTCTAACATGCAGCGCTGTTTGTAGCATTTACCCACAGTAGCACTTTCAAAATTGGAGTCAACTCTCTCAAACCCTGCCACTGTTTTAACGACCAAGTTTATGTCATATTCTGAATGCTGTTTTTTTTTTGTTGTTGTTATGTCAACAATCTTCATAGCATCTTCACCAAGAGTAGATTCCATTTCAATAAACCGCTTTCTTTGCTCATCAGTAAGAACCAACGTCTCATCATTTAAAGTTTTATCACGGGATTGCAGCAATTCAGTCACATCTTTAGGCTCATGTTTCATTTTAATTCTCTTGTTATCTCCACCACATCTGCAGTTACTTCCTCCACTGAAGTCTTGAACCACTCAAAGTCATCCATGAGGATTGGAATCAATTTCTTCCAAACTCCTGTGAATATTGATATTTTATCTCTTTCCATGAATCACAAATGTTCTTAATGGCATAAAGAATGGTGAATCCTTTCCAAAAGATTTTCACTTTACTTTACCCAAATCCTTCAGAGGAATCACTATCTATGGCAGCTATAGCCTTACAAAATATATTTCTTAAATAATAAGACTTGAAAGTTGAAATCACTCCTTGTTCCAAGGGCTGCAGAATGGATGTTGTGTTAGTAGGCATGAAAACAACATGAATCTTGTATATCAACATCACAGCTCTTGGGTGACCAGGTGCATTGCCAACAAGTGGTAATATTTTGAAAGAAATCTTTTTTATGAGCACTAGGTCTCAACAGTGGGCTTACAGTATTCAGCAAACCATGTTGTAAACAGATGTATTGTCATCCAGGTTTTGTTTTTTTACCTATAGAGCACAGGCAGAGTAGTGTTAGCATAATTTTAAGGGGCCGAGGATTTTTGAAATAGCAAATAAACATTGGTTTCAACTTAAAGTCACCAGCTGCATTATCCACTAACAAGAGAATCAGCTTATCCTTTCAAGTTTTGAAGTCAGGCATTAAGTTCTCTTCTCTAGCTATGAATGTCCTAGATGGCATCTTCTTCCAATATAATAAAGCTGTTTCACCTACATTGAAAATTTAATGTTTAGCGTAACAATCTTTATTAATTATCTTGGCTAGATCTTCTGGATAACTTGCTGCAGCTTCTGTATCAGCATTTGTTGCTTCACCTTGTGCTTTTATGTTATGGAGATAGCTTCTTTCCTTAAACCTCATATACCAACCTCTGTTAGCTTCAAACTTTTCTTCTGCAGCTTCCTCACCTGTCTCAGCCTTCACGGAATTGAAGAGAGTTAGGGCCTTTCTCTGAATTAGGCTTTGGTTTAAAGGAATGTTGTGGCTGATTCAATCTATGTAGACCATTAAAACTTTCTCCATATAAGCAATAAAGCTGTTTTGCTTTCTTATTATTTGTGTGTTCACTAGAGTAACACTTTTAATTTCCCTCAAGAACTTTTCATTTGCTTTCATAGCTTGGCTAACCACTTGGGGCAGAGGTCTAGCTTTTGTCCTATCTCAGCTTTTGACATGCCTTCTAAACTTAATCATTAATTGCTTTTACTTAAAGTGAGAGATGTGTGATTTTCCCCTCACTTGAATACTTAGAGACCATTGTTAGGTAATTAATTGGTCTAATTTCAATATTGTTGGGCCTCAGGAAATAGGGAGGCCCAGTGAGAGAGAGAGAGCAATAATGGAATGTCAGGTCAGTGGAGCAGTCAGAACACAGACAACGTTTCTTAAGTTCGCTGTTTTATGTGGGAGTGGTTCATGTTACCCCAAAACAATTACAGTAGTAACATCAAAGGTCACTGATCACAGATCACCGTAACAAATATAATAATAATTTAAAAGTTTGAAATATTGCTAGAATTACCAAAATGTGACACAGAGACACAGTGAGCAAATGCTTTTTGAAAAATGGTGCCAATAGACTTCCTCAACATAGGATTGCCACAAACCTTCAATTTATAAATAGCACCATATCTGTGAGGCACAATAAAGCAAAGCACAATAAAACAGGGTATGCTGGCACCCATGAAATAATTTAGCAGGACTTTTATTGTGATCACCTTGAATATACAGATCATTCTGGGGAGAACTGACATCTTAATATTGATTGTTACCATTAATGAACATGGATATTTCCCCATTTGTTTAGGTTTTTTATTTCTTTCCTCAGAATTTTACACTTTTAATCTTATAAATCTTTTGTATATATCTTAGTCCATTTGGACTTCTATAACAAAATACCACGAGTGGCTTATAAACAGCAGAAATTTATTTCTCACAATTCTGGAGGCTGGGAGTCTGAGATCAAGGTGTCAGCATAGTTGGTGCCCTCCTCTAGGTCACAAACTTCTTGGATCCTCACATACATAGCAGAAGGGCTAAAGATATTTGTGGGACACTAATCCCATTCATGAAGGTTCCATCTTCATAACCTAAGGACATTCCAAAGGTCCCATCTCCTAATATTATCATCTTTGTGTGTTAGGATTTTAACATATGAATTTTATGGGGACAAATATTCAAACCATACTCACATATTTTGGATAGATTTATTTCTAAGGATTTCTTTAAACTTTTTTTTGTACTGTAACTTGTATTGTGTTTTAAATTTCAAATTCTAAATGTTTATTACTGATATATAAGATAGCAATTGACTTTTATATAGCAACCTTGTAGCCTAGAATTTTGCTATAAATCACTCATTAGTTCAGGATTTTTTTTTTTTTTGGTCAGTTCATTTATATTTTCTACATAGAAAATCATGTCATCTGAAAACAAGGATAGTTGTTGTTTTTTTCCTTCCCAATCTGTATAGCTTTTACTTCCTTTGCTTATTTTATTGCATTAGCTACTGCTTTCAGTGCAATGTTAAATAGGAGTGCTGGGAGCAGACATCATTGCCTTTTTCCTAGTCTTTAAGGGAAAAGCATGTAATTCCTCACCATTAAGTATAATGTAAGCTACAGGTTTTTTGTCAGATATTTAATCAAGTTGAGGAAGTTCTCCCATTCCTAGTTTGCTGAATGTTTTTACTATGAATGGGAGTTGTCTTTTATCAAACGCTTTTTCTCTATCTATGCTATGATTGTATGATTTTTCTTCTTTAGCCTTTTAATGTGATTTATTACCTTAATTAATTTTCAAATGTGGAATGAGACTCTCAGGCCTGGGCTAAATCCCACTTTGTCATGTGAATAATTCTTTATATACATTGTAGAGTTTGATTTGCTAATTTTTGTTTAGGGTTTCTACATCTATGTTCATGAGTAATATTGATAAGCAGTTTTCCTTTCTTGTAATGTCTTTATCTTGTTTTGGTAGTAGGGTAATGCTAGTTTCATATAATGGGTTAAGAATTCTATTTTCTGGAAGAAATTATAGAGAATTGGTATGATTTCTTCCTGAAATGTTTAGTAGACTTCATCAGTGAAACCATTTAGACCTAGTTCTTTCTTTTTTTGGGGGGGGAGAAGGTTATTAATTTCTGATTCAATTTATTTAATTGATATAGGACTGTTCAGATTACCTATTTCTCTTTGTACAAGTTTTTATAGATTGTGTCTTTTAAAGGAGTTGTACAGTTAAATCAATAATAGCCTTTATACTCTGCCTTAACAAAAACCTCGGTGTCTTAGACATCAGGAATTTAATTTCTCACAGTTTTGGAGCTTAGAAGTCTAAGATTGAGGTCAGTGTCCTTTTCTGGTAAGGCCTCTTTTTCTGGCTTTTAGATGGCCACCTTCTCACTGTGTCCTTATCTGGTCTTTCCTCTGTGTGTGGGTGGAGAGAAAGAGATTTCTGGTGTCTTCTTCTCTTCTTATAAGGACACCAGACATACTGAATTAGGGTCCAACCTTGTGACTTTATTTACTATCAAGTACCTTCTTAAATTCCCTATCTCTGAATACAGTTACATTGAGAGTTAGGGCTTTAATATATGAATTTGGAGGTACACAATTCAGCCCATGATATCATCTAAGTTATCACATTTATGGACATACACTTGTTCATAGTATTCTTTTATTATCCTTTTAATATTCATGGTTTCAGTAGTGATGTGCCTTCTTTCATAACTGATAGTAATTTGTGTCTTTTTTTCTTATTTAGTCTGGCTAGAGGTTTATTAATTATATTAATCTTTTCAGAGAAATGGCTTAAAACAATTTTTTTCTGTATTGTTTTCCTGTTTTCAGTTTCATTGATTTCTGTTCCAACTTTATTTTTCTTCTGTTTGCATTTTTTTTCCCTAATTTCATAAGATGGAAGTTTAGATTAATTACTTTTATCTTTTTTATCCTCCTAATATGCATTTAATGCTATATATTGTATTTTAAGCACTGTTTTTGCTGCATTCCACAAATTTTGATAAGTTGTATTGTCATTTTAATTTAGTTCAAGTAATATTAAAATTTCCTTGAGATTTTCGTTCTTTGACTCACATTTTATTGATAAGTATGCTGCTGTATCTCCTAGCATTTTGAGATTTTCCCTAGTATTCTTGGTGAATGTTCCATGTGAGATTGAGAATAATGAGTATTCTGCTGGTTTTGGATGAAGTGTTCTATACATGTTGATTAGATAAATTTGATTAATGACGCTGTTCAGTTCAACTATATCCTTACTATTTTCTATCAGCAGGGTCTGTCAATTACTGATAGAGTGGTGTTGAAGTCTCCAACAAACGGTACACTTGTCTTTTTCTTCTTGAAGTTATATCAGTTTTTGCCTCATGTATTTTTTTGCTCTGTTGTTAAACATATATATATTAAGGTTTGTTACACCTTGGAAAAATTGACACCTGTATCATTATGTAATGCCCCTCTTTATCTCTGATAATTTACTTTGCTCTGAGGAAGACTTTGTCTGAAAATAATATAGCTATTATGGTTTTCTTTTGATTAGTGTAGTGAGGTATATTTTTTATCCTCCTATTTTTAACCATCAAAATCTATATATTTAAGGTGAGTTTCTTGTAGACAACATATAGTTGGGGCTTGTTTTTTTTTTTTTAATCCACTCTTATCATCTTTATATTTTTCTTTGGTATTTTTAGGCTATTCACATTCCAAGTAGTTTTTTATATAGTTAAATTGATATCTACTATATTTGTAACTTTTTGCTGCCCATTGCTGTTGTTCTTTGTTCTTTGTTGGTGGATTTTGTTTTGCGCTTTTTTTTTTAACATCTTTTTTGGAGTATAATTGCTTTACAATGGTGTGTTAGTTTCTGCTTTACAGCAAAGTGAATCAGTTATACATATACATATGTTCCCATATCTCTTCCTTCTTGCATCTCCCTCTCTTCCACCCTCCCTATCCCACCTCTCTAGGTGGTCAAAAACCACCTGTCTAATCTCCCTGTGCCATGTGGCTGCTTCTCACTAGATATCCACCCTACGTTTGGCAGTGTATATATGTCCATGCCACTCTCTCATTTCGTCACAGCTTACCCTTCCCCCTCCCCATATCCTCAAGTCAATGCTCTAGTAGGTCTGTGTTTTATTCC
>NC_041228.1:49243316-49245564 GCF_002837175.3 Physeter macrocephalus
TTACTGGGTCATATGGTAGTTCTATTTGTAGTCTTTTAAGGAACCTCCATACTGTTCACCATAGTGGCTGTATCAATTTACATTCCCACCAAGAGTGCAAGAGTGTTCCTTTTTCTCCACACCCTCTCCAGCATTTATTGTTTCTAGATTTTTTGATGATGACGATTCTGACCAGTGTGAGATGATATCTCATTGTAGTTTTGATTTGCATTTCTCTAATAATTAATGATGTTGAGCGTTCTTTCATGTGTTTCTTGGCAATCTGTATATTTTCTTTGGAGAAATGTCTATTTAGTTCTTCTGCCCATTTTTGGATTGGGTTGTTCGGTTTTTTGTTATTGAGCTGCCTGAGTTGCTTGTAAATATTGTAGGTTAATCCTTTGTCAGTTGCTTCATTTGAAAATATTTTCTCCCATTCTGAGGGTTGTCTTTTGGTCTTGTTTATGGTATCCTTTGCTGTGCAAAAGCTTTTAAGTTTCATTAGGTCCCATTTGTTTATTTTTGTTTTTATTTCCATTTCTCTAGGAGGTGGCTCAAAAAGGATCTTGCTGTGATTTATGTCATAGAGTGTTCTGCCTATGTTTTCCTCTAAGAGTTTGAGTGTCTGACCTTACATTTAGGTCTTTAACCCATTTTGCATTTATTTTTGTGTTTGGTGTTAGGGAGTGGTCTAATTTCATACTTTTACATGTACCAGTGCAGTTTTCCCAGCACAACTTATTGAAGAGGCTGTCTTTTCTCCACTGTATATTCTTACCTCCTTTATCAAAGATAAGGTGACCATATGTGTGTGGGTTTATCTCTGGGCTTTCTATCCTGTTCCATTGATCTATATTTCTGTTTTTGTGCCAGTACCATACTGTCTTGATTACTGTAGCTTTGTAGTAGAGTCTGAAGTCAGGGAGCCTGATTCCTCCAACTCCATTTTTCGTTCTCAAGATTGCTTTGACTATTCGGGGTCTTTTGTGTTTCCATACAAATTGTGAAATTTTTCATTCTATTTCTGTAAAAAATGTCAGTGGTAGTTTGATAGGGATTGCATTGAACATGTAGATTGCTTTAGGTAGTAGAGTCATTTTCACAATGTTGATTCTTCCAATCTAAGAACATGGTATATCTCTCCATCTATTTGTATCATTTTAATTTGTTTCATCAGTGTCTTATAATTTTCTGCACAAACAGTGACAGCTTTATTTCTTCTTTTCCGATTTGGTGTCCTTTATTTTTTATTTTTTCTTCTCTGATTGCTGTGGCTAGAACTTTCAAAACTATGTTGAATAAGAGTGGTGAGAGTGGGCAACCTTGTCTCATTCCTGACCTTAGTGGAAATGATTTCAGCTTTTCACCATTGAGGACAATGTTGGGTGGGTTTGTCATATACGGCCTTTATTATGTTCAGGAAAGTTCCCTCTATGCCTACTTTCTGCAGGGTTTTTATCATAAATGGGTGTTGAATTTTGTCAAAAGCTTTCTGAGTCTGGCTAAAGGTTTATCAATTTTGTTTATCTTCTCAAAGGACCAGCTGTTAGATTTATTGAACTTTATTATCGTTTCCTTCATTTCTTTTTCATTTATTTCTGATCTGATCTTTATGATTTCTTGCCTTCTGCTAAATTTGGGGAGTTTTTTGTTCTTCTTTCTGTAATTGCTTTAGGTACAAGGTTAGGTTGTTTATACGAGATGTTTCCTGTTTCTTAAGGTAGGATTGTATTGCTATAAACTTCCCTCTTAGAACTGCTTTTGTTGCATCCCATAGGTTTTGGATTGTCGTGTCTCCATTGTCATTTGTTTCTAGGTATTTTTTGATTTTCTGTTTGATTTATTCAGTGATGACTTCCTTATTAGGTAGTGTATTGTTTAGCCTCAATGTGTTTTTAGTTTTTACAGATCTTTTCCTGTAATTGATATCTAGTCTCATAGTGTTGTGGTCGGAAAAGATACTTGATACAATTTCAATTTTCTTAAATTTACCAAGGCTAGTTTTGTGACCCAAGATATAATCTATCCTGGAGAATGTTCCATGAGCACTTGAGAAAAATGTGTATTCTGTTGTTTTTGGATGGAATGTCCTATAAATATCAATTAAGTCCATCTTGTTTAATGTATCATTTAAAACTTGTGTTTCCTTATTTATTTTCATTTTGGATGATCTATCCATTGGTGAAAGTGGGGTGTTAAAGTCCCCTACTATGATTGTGTTACTGTCGATCTCCCCTGTTATGGCTGTTAGTATGTGCCTTATGTATTG
>NC_041228.1:49245914-49247641 GCF_002837175.3 Physeter macrocephalus
TATTTTAAAGTCTATTTTGTCTGATATGAGAATTGCTACTCCAGCTTTTTTCTGATTTCTATTTGCATGGAATATCTTTTTCCATCCCCTCACTTTCAGTCTGTATGTATCCCTAGGTCTGAAGTGGGTCTCTTGTAGAGAGCATATATATGGGTCTTGTTTTTGTCTCCATTCAGCCAGTCTATTTCTTTTGGTGGAGAATTTAATCCATTTACATTTAATGTAATTATCGATATGTGTGTTCATATTATCATTTACTTAATTGTTTCAGGTTTGTTCTTGTATGTCTGTTCCTTCTCTTGTGTTTCTTGCCTAGAGAGGTTCCTTTAGCATTTGTTGTAAAGCTGGTTTCATGCTGTTGAACTCTCTCAGCTTTTGCTTGTCTGTAAAGATTTTAATTTCTCCATCAAATCTGAATGAGATCCTTGCTGGCTAGAGTAATCTTGGTTGTAGTTTTTTCTCCTTCATCACTTTAAATATGACATCCCACTCCCTTCTGGCTTGCAGAGTTTCTGCTGAAAGATCAGCTCTTAACCTCATGGGGATTCCCTTGTGTGTTATTTGTTGTTTTTCCTTGCTGCTTTTAATATGTTTTCTTTGTATTTATTTTTGATAGTTTGATTAATATGTGTATTGCCATGTTTCTCCTTGGATTTATCTTGTATGAGGCTCTCTGTGCTTCCTGGACTTGATTGACTATTTCCTTTCCCATATTAAGGAAGTTTCAACTATAATCTCTACAAATATTTTCTCAGTACCTTTCTGTTTCTCTTCTTCTTCTGGGACCTCTATAATTCGAATGTTGGTGCATTTAATGTTGTCCCAGTGGTCTCTGAGACTGTCCTCAGTTCTTTTCATTCTTTTTTCTTTATTCTCCTCTGCAGTAATTATTTCCACTATTTTATCTTCCAGGTCACTTATCCGTTCTTCTGCCTCAGTTATTCTGCTATTGATCCCATCTAGAGTATTTTTAATTTCATTTATTGTGTTGTTCATTGTTGCTTGCTTCCTCTTTAGTTCTTCTAGCTCCATGTTAAATGTTTCTTGCATTTTCTCTATTCTATTTCCAAGATTTTGGATCATCTTTACTATCATTATTATGAATTCTTTTTCAGGTAGACTGCCTATTTCCTCTTAATTTTTAGGTCTTGTGGGTTTTTACCTTGCTCCTTCATCTGCTGTGTGTTTTTCTGTCTTTTCATTTTGCTTATCTTACTCTGTTTGGGGTCTCCTTTTTGCAGGCTGCGCGTTTGTAGTTCCCATTGTTTTTGGTTTCTGTCCCCAGTGGCTAAGGTTGGTTCAGTGGCTTGAGTAGGTTTCCTGTTTGAGGGGACTAGTGCCTGTGTTCTAGTGGATGAGGCTGGATCTTGTCTTTCTGGTGGGCATGTCCACGTCTGGTGGTGTGTTTTGGGGTGTCTGTAGTCTTATTATGATTTTAATCAGCCTCACTGCTAATAGATGGGGCTGTGTTCCTGTGTTGCTAGTTGTTTGGCATAGGGTGCCCATCACTGTAGCTTGTTGGTCATTGAGGAAAGCTGGGTCTTGGTGTTGAGATGGATATCTCTGAGAGATTTTTGCCATTTGATATAACATGGAGCTGGGAGGTCTCTTGTGGACCAGTGTCCTGAAGTTGGCTCTCCCACCTCAGAGGCACAGCCCTGATGCCTGGCCAGAGCACCAAGAGCCTTTAATCCACATGGCTCAGAATAGAATGGAGAAAAAATAAG
>NC_041228.1:49247722-49248340 GCF_002837175.3 Physeter macrocephalus
AAAGAAAGAAAGAAAGAAAGAAAGAAAGAAAGAAAGAAAGAAAGAAAGAAAGAAAGAAAAGGAAGGAAGGAAGGAAGGAAGAAAGAGAGAGAGAAGGTAAAATAAAGTAGAATAAAATAAAATAAAGTTATTAAAATAAAAAAGAAAAAGTAATTATTAAGAAGAAAATTTTTAAAAAGTAAAAAAAAAAAAACAAAAAACAAACTGGGACGGTCAGAACCCTAGGACAGATGTTGAAAGCAAAGCTATACAGACAAAATCTCACACAGAAGCATTACACATACACACTCACAAAAAGAGAAAAAGCAGAAAAAATTAATATATCTTGCTCCCAAAATCCACCTCCTTAATTTGGGATGATTCGTTGTCTATTCAGGTATTCCACAGATGCAGTGTACATCAAGTTGATTGTGGAGCTTTAATCCGCTGCTTCTGAGGCTACTGGGAGAGATTTCCCTTTCTCTTCTTTGTTCGCACAGCTCCTGGGTTTCAGCTTTGGATTTTGCCCCCCTTCTGCATGTAGGTCACCTGAGGGCGTCTGCTCTTCGCTCAGACAGGACGGGGTTAAAGGAGCAGCTGATTCGGGGGCTCTGGCTCACTCAGGCCGGGGGGAAGGAG
>NC_041228.1:49255882-49284714 GCF_002837175.3 Physeter macrocephalus
AAGAAAGAAAGAAGATAAAATAAAGTAGGATAAAATAAAGTTATTAAAATAATTACTAAGAAGAAAATTTTTAAAAAGTAAAAAAAAAAAAACAAAAAACAAACTGGGACGGTCAGAACCCTAGGACAGATGTTGAAAGCAAAGCTATACAGACAAAATCTCACACAGAAGCATTACACATACACACTCACAAAAAGAGAAAAAGCAGAAAAAATTAATATATCTTGCTCCCAAAATCCACCTCCTTAATTTGGGATGATTCGTTGTCTATTCAGGTATTCCACAGATGCAGTGTACATCAAGTTGATTGTGGAGCTTTAATCCGCTGCTTCTGAGGCTACTGGGAGAGATTTCCCTTTCTCTTCTTTGTTCGCACAGCTCCTGGGTTTCAGCTTTGGATTTTGCCCCCCTTCTGCATGTAGGTCACCTGAGGGCGTCTGCTCTTCGCTCAGACAGGACGGGGTTAAAGGAGCAGCTGATTCGGGGGCTCTGGCTCACTCAGGCCGGGGGGAAGGAGGGGTACGGATTTGGGGCGAGCCTGTGGCAGCAGAGGCTGGCATGACATTGCACTAGCCTTAGGTGCGCCGTGTTTTCTCCCAGGGAAGTTGTCCCTGGATCCTGGGACCCTGACAGTGGCGGGCTGCACAGGCTCCCAGGAGGGGAGGTGTGGAGAGTGACCTGTGCTCACACACAGGTTTCTTGGTGGTGGCAGCAGCAGGTCTAGCGTCTCATGCCTGTCTCTGTTGTCCGCGCTGATAGCCGCGGCTTGCACCCATTTCTGGAGCTCCTTTAAGCGGCATGCTTAATCCCCTCTCCTCACGCACCAGGAAACAAAGAGGCAAGAAAAAGTCTCTTGTCTCTTCAGCAGCTGCACGCCAGTCTCTGGAGCTCCTTTAAGCAGCGCGCTTAATCTCCTCTCCTCACGCACCAGGGAGCAAAGAGGGAAGAAAAAGTCTCTTGCCTCTTCGGCAGCTCCAGACTTTCCCGGACTCCCTCCCAGGTAGCCATGGCGCACTAATCTCCTTCAGGCTGTGTTCACACAGCCAACCCCAGTCCTCTCCCTGGGATCCCACCGAAGCCCGAGCCTCAGCTCCCAGTCCCCGTCCATCCCGGCAGGTGAGCAGACAAGCCTCTTGGGTTGGTGAGTGCTGGTCAGCAATGACCCTCTGTGCAGGAATCTCTCCACTTTGCCCTCCACACCCTGTTACTGAGCTCTCCTCCGTGTCTCTGAAGCTTCCCCCTCTGCCACCCACAGTCTCTGCGTGCGAAGGGGCTTCTAGTGTGTGGAAACCTTTCCTCCTTCACAGCTCCCTCCCTATTCTTTTGTCTGTTTATTCTTTTTTCTTTTGCCCTACACAAGGAGCAAAGAGGGAAGAAAAAGTCTCTTGCCTCTTCGGCAGCTCCAGACTTTCCCGGACTCCCTCCCAGCTAGCCATGGCGCACTAATCTCCTTCAGGCTGTGTTCACACAGCCAACCCCAGTCCTCTCCCTGGGATCCCACCGAAGCCCGAGCCTCAGCTCCCAGTCCCCGTCCATCCCGGCAGGTGAGCAGACAAGCCTCTTGGGTTGGTGAGTGCTGGTCAGCAATGACCCTCTGTGCAGGAATCTCTCCACTTTGCCCTCCACACCCTGTTACTGAGCTCTCCTCCGTGTCTCTGAAGCTTCCCCCTCTGCCACCCACAGTCTCTGCGTGCGAAGGGGCTTCTAGTGTGTGGAAACCTTTCCTCCTTCACAGCTCCCTCCCTATTCTTTTGTCTGTTTATTCTTTTTTCTTTTGCCCTACACAAGGTATGTGGGGAGTTTCTTGCCTTTTGGGAGGTCTGAGGTCTTCTGCCTGCATTCAGTCAGTGTTCTATAGGAGCAGTTCCACGTGTAGATGTATTTCTGATGTATCTGTGGGTAGGAAGGTGATCTCTGCATCTTATTCTTCTGCCATCTTCTCTCCTCCCTTGCTTTTGTTTTTATATTTCCTCTTTTTCTACCTTTTCTGGTCGTATTGAGCATTGTATATATTACCATTTTCTATTAGCATATCAATATTCTTCTTGCTTGGATCATATTCTTCTTGCTTAGATGGTTTTTGAGGAGAAGTCTAATTGAATTGGTATCATTGTTCCTCTGTAGATAAGGTGTTTTTCTCCCCTCTGGCTTCTTTCAAGGTTTTATCTTTGTCTTTGGTTTTCTGCAGTTTGAATATAATATGCCTGCGTGTAGATTTTGTTCTCTGAAAGTCCTGGATCTGTGGTTTGGTGTGTGACATTATTTGAAATATGTCTCTGTTCATATCTCTCTTCTCCTTCTAGTATTCTCATTATGTTCTGTTAAACTTAAATGTCCCATAGTTCTTGGATGCTCTGTTCTGTTTTCCAGCCTTTTTTTTTTCCTTTGTTTTTCAATTTGGGAAGTTTCTACTGAGTTATCTTCAAGTTCACTGATTCTTCTCTTGGTTATATATAGACTCATTATGAACCTATGAGAGACATTTCTGTTAATATATATATATTTTTTTTATTCTTTGCATTTCCTTTTAATTCTTTCTTGTAGTTTCCATCTCTCTGCTTATATTACTCAGTTGTTTTTTTCTTGTCTACTTTTTCCATTAGAGCCTTTAGGATATTGATAATATTTAATTCAAATTTCTGGTCTGATAATTCAAAATCTCTGCTGTAAAGAGTCTGGTTCTAATGCTTCTTTTGTCTCTTCAGTCTGTGTTTTCTCTTGACTTTTAGCATGTTATTAATTTTTTTGTTGAAACCAGACATAATGTATTGGGTCATGAAACTGAGGTAATAAGCCTTTAGTGTGAAGTTTCATGTTCATCTGATTAGGAGTTTGGCTGTTTATTTTTTCTTGTAGCTGTAGGTGTTGGAAGCTTCATTTTCTTCTAGTGGCCTAGTTTTTGTTTCCCCTGTTGTCTCTGAATACCCTAGAAGCTCTTTCTTAAATAGACTTTGTGTCTTGCAGCTTTCTAATTTGTAATCCACTGTTAGTATACTGAGCCTTGTTGGTGTAGTGTAAAGTATTGGGGTGAGGAAGCAGTCTATAACCCTGTGATTAAATCTCAGTTTTTTAGGTGGGCTTGACTTTTGGGGATCTAACACCCAGAATATTATCATAGCCTTTTACTTCTTTTCTTCTACTATATCAGACAGGAATGATTCAGGGACTTTTGCTTCTGATTCTTCGTACTCTTCTCTGTCTCCAGTTTTGGGGGTGGAAGTTTGCCCTGTAAGTGCAATTCTCTGATGCAGCTAAGAAGCGTTGTTTAGTTTTTGTTTGCTCAGCTTTTTTGTCTTATTGTGAGGTTGGGAGTGACAACTTCCAAGCTCTTTACATGTCAGAGCAGAAACTGGAAATTTTTTACAAGATCAATATACAAAGTAAACAGGCACACACACAGAGTATAATCTTTACAAAAATGATATTTAAAGTAGACACAAAAGTATGAGTAAAAAATAAATCTACAAAAGATGTGTAAGCCCTTTAAGAAGAAAATTAGGAACTTTTATTGAAAGACATAAAAAGACCAAAAATAAATGTAGAGATATATTTTGCTCTTAATAGAAAGGCTCAATATAATGAAAGTTCTGATCTTCCACAAATTCAATGCAATTTTAACAAACTTCCCAGTAATATTTTTTATATAATTTAACAAACTGACTCAAAAATCTCTGAGGATTAGTGAAGGTCCAATATTAATCAAAATGTTCCCACTTACTAGATATAAAGACTTTCTTTAAATCAAAATAAATTAAGGCAATATGTGGTGTTAGCACAGAGATAGACAAATATCCAACAGTGCAAACAAGTGATCACAGAAATAGACCATTCATGTATTAAAAAATTGATTTATGCCAGAGCAGTCCTTGTAGATCTGTGGGGAAAGAATAGGCTATTTTACTTATTAACTTATTCTGTGATAATTGGTTATCTATATGGAAAAAAATGAAATTAGGTTCTTATCTCATACCATAGAAAAATCAATACATACCAACTGGATTAAAGTATAATCAATTTTAGACCTATAAAGCTTACACAACTATGTATATTTATATTTATTTTTTCCATTTCAGATATTATTATTTTTCTGACCTGATTTCCAAACTCTTGACAGTGTACCCTGTTTAGTATCTCTGCATCCTTAGGTACTACCTACACCATTCAATTTTAAAAGAAAGAGAGAAACTAAGAGCCATTAGGTTCAGAACTGATCATAATTCCATTTATGTTGTATCTCTATACTGACAATTGTCTCAGCTAGTTTTGAATTTTCAAATAATTAGGTTTTTATCCCTGTAAACTTCCAGATTATTTTTTAATGTTTGATTATTGATATGCACATAATGTGATCAAGAGTTTTGGAGTAAGAAAAGTATGGATTTTCATTCTGGCTCTGATACTTGCTACGTGTACCACCAGGATCAAGTTACTTATTTTTCCAAGTCTCATTTTCCCTGTGTGTAAAGTGAGTATTGTAACAATACCTACCTCACAAGGCTTAGGAGACAATTAAGTCAGATAGGAGGGGAAAAAAAAAAGAAAAACAGCATAGTGCTTGAAACACGGTGTTTAATAAATTCTGATTATTATCTTAACTCCTTTAATTTATCAGACAAATCCAAGAAATTGTTGAAAATATTATAACAGGATAAGAGAAAGTTGGGAGTGAGAGCTAAAGATATTACCTTCTAAAGTTAATATATATAAGGTGTTAAGAAGTTGCCTTGTATATAATAGGTAGTAAATAGTATCATTTGCTACTACTTTTTTTTTTTACTATATTTAGGAAAATAAATACAAAATATGACATTGGAGCTCAAAATGATTACAGAATGTGCCATTACAGAATAAAGACAGGAGTTGGAATGGGGGTGGTAGAATCTGGGTTTTATTTGATTGCAAACTCATTATGAGCCAACTGTATAATGTGGCTCAAAAAGAAAAGCTAGAATGTCCATGGTAGATTTATAGAAAACAAAGTGTTCAAAGCAGTGGAGATGCTAATTTTATCTCTTTGCTTTGTTGGCCATGCCTTGCTTGATGTATCCTTTTCTCTTTGGGCCACCACATTTTCTGCTGCTTCTTGGAAAATTAATGTACACTTCTAAAAAGAAATCAAAATACTAAGAGATCTTGAATGCAGTTTGCATGAGGAAGAGCTCAAGATTAAAGCCAAGTATTCTTAACATGATGGAAAGAATATTTAAGGGAGAAATTTCCTGTTATTTTCAAATACTTAAATATTTTTTTAATTAATTAATTTATTTTTGGCTGCACTGGGTCTTTGTCACTGCGTGGCTTTCTCTAGTTTCAGTGAGCGGGGGTTACTCTTTGTTGCGGCACATGGGCTTCTCATTGCACTGGCTTCTCTTGTGGCTTCTCTTGTTGTGGAACATGGGCTCTAGGCATGTGGGCTTCAGTAGTTGTGATACACAGTAGTTGTGGCTCATGGGCTCTAGAGTGCAAGCACAGTAGTTGTGGTGCACGGGCTTAGTTGCTCCACAGCATGTGAGATCTTCCCAGACCAGGGCTCACACCCGTGTGCCCTGCATTGGCAGGTGGATTCTTAACCACTGCGCCACCAGGGAAGCCCTATTTTCAAATACTTAAAGGCTTTAAGAGAAATCTAATATTTTGAACTATCAGAAGATTAAATCATCCATCCTACAATTCTTTTTTCATCATTGGAAACATATAAACCAGGAAATTTATTCACTTGTCAGGGAAATTAGAGAACATTTGTGGAATGGTTGGAAAGTTCGATTACAAAACTTTAAGATCTCTTCCTATCTTTAAAATGTGGGATTGGAAGGAAGTTTCTATAATCAGTCCATTTAAAGGGAATGTCTAGGCCCCTATGCCTTCCACTTAAATGACCTCAGTGTTTGATGCCTAGAAATGGGAACTTCTGAGGTTGTATCATTTACTTATTCTTAGGGATATATATAACTTTGACTGATGCATAATATACATGTTGGTTATAACTGTAATACAAGTACTGGTGACCATTCATCTCTTACTTGAATTTTTATGATCAATTTCCTTTTGACAAATTTTGCTTCTTGGATAATTAGGTGTCTTTCATTCAATAAATGATTATTGAACAGCATTATGTGGCAGAACTGTCAAAAGACAGATGAGTTAAGCTTTATGTGGCAGAACTGTCAATAGACAGATGAGTTAGGCAAGTCCCCTGCTCCCATGGAGAATGTAGTCTAGTATGGGAGATAGGTATGTAAGTGAATAATTGTAAAATAGTATATTGTATTTTACTTCAAAACCATACAGGAGCTTCATTTCATCAGAGAACATATCCATTTTATGCTCCCCAGCACCTAGTAGAGTGTCTGCTGTGTATTAGGTCCTCAAAAAATAGTTGTTGAGTAAATTAATGAATTTTTGCTAGGCTTTGGTTAAACTTTATTCAAAATAATAATAGGATCTTAATGAGTAACATCATTTTTTATCAAGTAGATATTTATTTCTCAGGTTTACTGAATATTATATAAAGTAGATTTATCCTAAGTTCCTTTTCTCTATAAAATATAAACTCCAAAATAATAATTTATATAATAAATGACCAATGGGATAGGTAATCAACTGCCAGATGCATCTATTTTAAAAATTATAGTATATTAATGAGTATTCATAATATATTAATGGATCTGATAGTATTATGTTATATTATATTAAATTAATTTGTATTGACTTTTCTAGTAAATTCTTCCTTTAGCTAACCTTGATTTTAAATCCATGCATCTGTGACTATTAAGGATACAACCCTAGAAGTTATTATTTTACTTTAACAATATATGCAGAGAAAAGAAAGCTAGAAATTGCAAAAGAATAAGAAGTTCCTCCCCAGAAACGTTTCTCACCATTCTCTCTAAACCCAATGAGCTCACTGAACTTGATTATCCTATTGACAAACTTGTGTATCCAGAGGATACACAGAAAGCTGAGAAACAGAAACTATTTAAATAAGACCCAAAGTAATAAGTACCTAGGTCTGTCCTACCTGGAAAGCTAGCATCTTTGGAAATAGTCAAATATTTAAAGTTAGCTTTCCTAGAGGGACTCCATAGTCAATCTCCACTGTGATGATTTCTTGTATTTAAAAAAAAAGTGAAGTCACATCAACTATACAAACATAATATGGATAAAAGTAAATTAGTCTATTTAGTTCTCCTCTGATAGCACATTTTAATACATTCTGAATAAGGATCTGCTAATAATTTAAATATGTAGTTTATTATTTTTACTCTTTTATATTCTTAGCAATTGTCTACTTTCCTAGTTATGATAAATTCCATTTAGTTGCTAATCATTTTTAATAAAATGTTAGTATGCTTTTCTGAACAACTATTTTTATTTATTGAATTGAGTAAATGGTATTTAACCCTGGTCATACCAAAATATCTTGACATAAGTATATCATATAACTTCTGTATCTTAACTAAATACCAAAGTATTCAGTTTTATTTTTTCTTACTTTGAAAATTAGAGATAAAACAGTACCCAAAATTTGAAAAAGATTTATCACTGTATCAAAATTTTAGGGGGAAAGAGTCATTATTAGTATGTAGAATCTTTATTGAAGAAATTGGTATGCATCCAATGATATTGAAACTAGAGAATTCTGACTTTACATAGTAATTTTAGGCATTGGGTAATATGTACTGTCTCCTGAATACCTAAACAGAGTTTACTTGATTTGAAAATGATGAAACCTTTGGCAATGTCCTTGTTACACATTTCCCATAACTTCTATTCAAATGAACAAATATTTGATAATTTTACATTTCATATTAATTTATTTTACAGAACTAATGAAGCAAAATAATTCTACAGTTCCATAAGTAAAGAAAACACATACATACTTTGGTAGAGTTTTGTTAATAAGCCTCTTTCTCCCCAGATTTACTGTTTCTCTAAATGTCAAATTCTCAGACTTTTTAAAATTACCCTAGAAATAGTTAAGTAAACTTAATATCTCACTTATCATGGAGAAATTTATGTGTTGCTATTGAGAACTGTAAAGCAGAGTTCAAGCTTCTTTTAACTTTGAATATGTAATACCAAACACCAAAATATTTAGTTTTTTCCTTACTTTCATGTTAGAGATAAATTAATACTCTAATTTTGGAAAACAGTCATCACTCTATTAAAAACTTGAAAGGGAAATACTCCATTATTAGTACATAATTTTTTTATTAAATGAATTGGTGGTGATTCAATGAAATTAAACCTAGAGAATCCTGACCTTACACAGTAACCTTAAAAACAAATTAACATACTTTGCCTTCAGTACCAATTATTCTGATGAACAACGATGTCTTGAATTTCCCACTTCATCAATTTTATTATGCAGGGTTGTATAAGACATGATTGTTAAAGATAATATTTATGGGACTTCCCTGGTGGCGCAGTGGTTGAGAGTTCTCCTGCCGATGCAGGGGATATGGGTTCATGCCCCGGTCCAGGAAGATCCCACATGCCGCGGAGTAGCTAGTCCCGTGAGCCACAGCTGCTGAGCCTGCACGTCCGGAGCCTGTGCTCTGCAATGGGAAAGGCCACAACAGTGAGAGGCCCACGTACCACACACACACACAAAAATAATAATAATAATATTTTTTATTTTTTTAGGTAAATGTTACAAAATTTACCAAACTGAACGTTTAAAAGAATCAGTGAAATAGTATAATGAAAAAAACCAATAGAGAATTCAAAAAATGGAAACAATTGTCTTATTAAAATGGAAAATATGTTCACTACAACCACTCTATTTCCACAAAAAAAGACAAAGTAAAAGCACTTTAAAATTAAATTAGTTTGTTTTTCAAATATAACCTTCATTTTATTTATTTTATAGTATTGTTTTTATTTTGCAAGTATATATTAACAATTTTGTGTATTACATATTAGAATATTAAGAATAACAATGTTTACTCTTAATATCATATGATGTCTCTGTGCTCTTTATTATTTCAGTTATTAGTAAATACAAAACATCTCTCAATGGCATAACATTTCTAAGTTGGTTTTTGTGTGTACCTAATTCAGAATTCCAGCTCTAACTCTGAAGTACACTAATGTATCTTGTATTTTTTTTTTAATTTTTACGGGAGTATAGTTGATTTACAATGTTGTGTTAGTTTCAGGTGTACAGCAATGTGAATCAGCTATCTACATATGTATGTATATCTGTTATTTTTCAGTTTATTTTCCCACATAGGTCACCACAGAATACTGAGTAGAGTTCCCTGTAGGTCCCTATTAGTTATGTATTTTATACATATCAGTGTGTATATGACAGTCCCAATCTCCCAATCTATCACTTCCCCCATGTTTCTCCTCTGGTAACCACAATTTTGATTTTCAGGTCTCTGAGTCTGTTTCTATTCTGTAAATAAGTTTATTTGTATTATTTTTTATTATATTCCACATATATTTGTCTTTCTCTTACTTACTTCACTTAGTATGATAATCTCCAGGTCCATCCATGTTGCTGCAAATGACATTATTTCATTCTTTATTATGGCTGAGTAATATTCCATTGTATACATGTACCACATCTTCCTTATCAATTCTTCTGTCAATGGGCATTTATGTTGCTTCCATGTCTTAGCTATTGTAAATAGTTCTGCAATGAACACTGGAGTGCATGTAAGTGGGACTGTAAATTGGTACAACCATTACGGAGAACAGTATGGAGGTTCCTTAAAAAACTAAGTATAAAACTACCGTATGATCCAGCAATCCCACTCCTGGGCATATATCGGGAGAAAACTGTAATTTGAAAATATACTTATGTCTTGTATTTATTAAAGACATCACAAATATTGTAGTTAAGCACATTTTGGAAATTCATCAGTATATAGCTTTGAAAAACAGAGTGATGTGTTTTCAAGTCAAAATGGTACTCCACATTTATTATTTTTTATTATATTATATTACTTCATTTTTCTCAGAACCACCATGTACTTATATACATATCGTACTAACATGATTTCATTTTTCTTTGCTGTAAGGTTACCCTTCATTTGAATATAAAATGATTTCTCCATTACACATTGAATCCAACACTAATTCCTATTAACAATATCCTCAGAACGTATACTGAATTTGTCTAATTCTTCATTTCTCCATGAGAGCCGCTCTAGTACATTTCTCTAATTTCTCTTGCTCAAACTTCCAAAATGTTTTATTGGTTCCAATCTTGTCCCCCTAGTCTTTTTTCATCAGAAGCAGTGATCTTTGTAAACTGGAAAAATACCAGGATATGTCTCTGCTTAAAACTCTCCAGTGATTTCCTTTCACAGAACATAACCCATTCCCTGCCAATTATCTTTCATCTCATACCACTGTTCTGAGCATTCATTTTGCACCAGTTCACAAAGCAGTCCCATTCTCTGAACTGGCCACGTTTGTTTGTGCTGCTCACTATTCCTTTTGGCTGGAAACTCAGTGCTAAGCATGCGTAGCTCCTTTTGTCATTGAAATCCCATTTATCATCTACTTATCTCACCTCCTCACCCCTCATTTATAACCATCTATAATTGTATTGTTTATTGTTTATCTCTTACCACTAAAATATATAAGTTCTACAAGATCAGAGTCTTATTCACAATTTTATGTCTAGCACCTAGAGCAGTACCTATTATGTAGTATATTCTTTCAAATACTGTGTCATAAAAATACTTGCCCACTAATGATGGGCTTCTGCGATCTGATAAGGTGGAAAGAAAATAAAAGACTACAAGGAAAATTAATTTAGACAAAATTCAAAGTTACAACATTAATCTGCATGCCTCATCGGCCATCAGATAGGTAATATAGAAAAGGAAAGCATAAACAAAGCAAAAAGACAACCCTCAGAATGGGAGAAAATATTTGCAAATGAAGCAATTGACAAGGGATTAATCTCCAAAATATACAAACAGCTCATGCAGCTCAATATCAAAAATACAAACAACCCAATCAAAAAATGGGTGGAAGATCTAAATAGACATTTTGCCAAAGAAGAAATATAGATGGCCAAAAAGCACATGAAAAGATGCTCAGCATCACTAATTATTAGAGAAATGCAAATCAAAATGACAATAAGTCATCACCTCACACCAGTCAGACTGGCCATCATCAAAAAATCTACAAACAATGAATGCTGGAGAAAAGGGAACCCTCTTACACTGTTGGTGGCAATGTAAATCAGAACAGCCACTATGGAGAACAGTATGGAAGTTCCATAAAAAACTAAAAATAGAGCTACCATATCATCCAGCAATCCCACTCCTAGGCATATATGTGGAAAAACCATAATTCAAAAAGTTACATGCAACCCAGTGTTCTTTGCAGCACTATTTACAATAGCCAGGGCATGGAAACAACCTAAATGTCCATCAACAGAGGAATGAATAAAGAATATGTGGTACATATATATACAATGGATTATTACTCAGCCTTTAAAAATAATGAAATAGTGCTATTTACAACAACATGGATGGACCTAGAGATTGTCATACTGAGTGAAATAACTCAGACAGAGAAAGACAAATATATGATATTGCTTATATGTGAAATCTAAAAAAAAGGGTACAAATGAACTTATTTACAAAACAGAAGTAGAGTCGCAATGTAGAAAACAAACATGGTTATCAGAGTATAAGTGGGGGGGTGGGATAAACTGGGAGATCGGGATTAACATACGCACTACTGTATATAAAATAGATAACTTATAAGAGAAAGCACCTACTGTATAGCACAGGGAATTCTACTGAACACTCTGTAATGGCCTATGTGAAAAAAGAATCTTAAAAAAAAGTGGATATATGTATATGTATAACTGATTCACGTTGTTCTACACCTGAAACTAGCACAACATTGTAAATCAATTATACCGCAATAAAAATAAATTTAAAAATAAAAATACATATGAAAAAATTAAAAAACAATAATTCTTTAGCAAACAGACCTATGGTTGCCAAGGGGAAAGGGGAGTGGAGGAGGGATGGATTGGGAGTTTGGGATTAGCAAACACAGACTATTTTATATATATACATATACATATATATGTATATATGTATATATATATATAACTGAATTGCCTTGCTGTACACCAGAGACTAACACAAAATTGTAAATCACTATACTTCAATAAAGTAAATTTTTTTTACAAAAGAAAACAAAACCAGTAATTTAGAGACTAACAAACCAAACAAAGTTGTTGATGCCCCAATATAGTTTACTCTTTTTCAAAAGAGAGCTCAAAGCATCACACTAAATTGGATACAAAGTTAAAACAAACAAACAAAACACTAAAACAATAAAAGATTTCATAACTTTCTCCCTGAGCAGGCATGAATTCTTTTACTCTATCCATCCTTTGGCTCAGGTAAAAAATAATAATATTAATAATGGTGTCTTCCTTGACACTTCCTTTTCCCTCAGAGCTCATATCCAACCATCAGTACATCTTGGCAGGTGTACCTTTAAAATATATCCAAATCCAACTATTTCTCAATATGTCCACTGGTACTCCCCTGGCCCAAAGCAGTATCATTTCTCACCTGAAAATTTGCAAGAGTTCCCAGTGGGTCTCCCTACTCCAACTCCTGCCCCACTTCAATACATTTTCCACATAAAGCTCAATCATTTCTTTAAAGCATAAGTCAAATGTCACATTTCTGCACATGACGCTCCAGTTTTTTCCTCTCAATTGGAGCAAAAGCCAAACTCCTTACAGTGGTCAAAAAGCCCCTATCTCATTTGATTCTCTGTTGCCTTTCTGACCTCATATCTTGGCACTTGCCCTCTGTCTCTGCTCAAACTATACCAGCCACCTTGCCATTCTCTGAACTTGCCAAGCATATCTCCACCCCAGGGCCTTTCACTTGCCATTTCTTCTTCCTGGAACACTCCCTGCCCCAAATCCATTTCACTTGGTTCACTTCATCATTTTCTTTATGTATAGTAAATGATATTTATCATCAAATAGTCATTGTAAGTCTGGTCTATGATATGTATTAGAAAATAGTGAAAACCTTGTTTTAGAAGTCTGGCCTAGCTTAGAATTTAATATAACTGATTCTTGAGTGAGAATGTTTGGGATGAAAAACTAGCTCTGCCCTTCTAAATTTTCTTTAATTTCCTCTAAATCTCAACTTCTTGCTTTGTAGCATAGGTATACATGTCCATCTCACTGAGTTACTCAGGGGGTATATAAGATATTGTGAAATGCTTGCCTGGCTCATAGTAATTAATTAATTCCATTATTATTATGTCAGTATGATTCCTGCCTAATGTTTGTAATTATCCTGACATAGTTACAATTGTGTGAAAAATATAATCTGCATACTATTTTTCCACCAGAAATTATATCTTAAATATTTTTACATACAGCTAAATAGTTTTAAAACAGCAAAATCAAATTTTGCTCTTTCAAATTTCAAATCCTGTGTATATTATGGCATGCAATAGAGACACCATGATTTGTATATCATCTAGCCTCCAATTCTCTTTCATTATTGTACTGCAATAATAAAAATGCATTGCAATAATAAAATAATAATATTCACCTGAATATTATACCCTCCTATATATTAAGACAGTCCCTTAGTGAAATTCATGGATTCACGGGTGTAAGATTATTGGTTGAAGTGGTCTGAAACTTAGTCATAACTCCTATGAAATTTACTCATTACTTTTCACAAAGATGGTATGAACTTATACTACCACAATATAAAATACTTACATATATATACATTTGTTTCATTTATGTTCTATTTAGAAAAAACAGAAAAATAAGTGATAAAAGAGAAATATCTGATCAGTGCTAGAGAAAAATACTTATATCTTTTTCCATTTGTTATTAACCTCAAGACAAATAAGTTAATAATGTCCAAGTTACTTCTTTAAATTCATATAACTGTTAAATATTTGTATTAAAAAGCTATTCACTCTCATTGTTTTATTTTGACTAGAAATAATTAAGTATATAAGAAAACAATTGCATATCAGGAACTGTAATTAAATGACATTTTCTTTAAAAATTGAGAAATAACTTTGTGTCCACTGATTTGTTGTTCATGGATAAGAGCATAAAGACATTGTTTGAAAGTAGCATGTGTGCACAAAATACTGTGCCCCTAAAAGTAATTATTACCAGACAGAAATTGAATTTTTTATTTCAGCTTGAAACTGCTGCACCTGTTTGATCATTTGGCAAAGCTGCCTTTCTATTGTTGTTCAGGAGACAAAGTGACTGATTGATCTAATTACCCCAGTGTTAACCATTCTGCAGAGAAGATCTTCTCATTTATAGCCTTGGTAGATGAGTACTATATTGCTGAGAATTAAATGTTGAGAATTAAATGACCCAGCACAGGGAAACAGAAGGAATTAATTTCTTTCCTATGTAATATTAGACTTTTTTCTAATTTTTTACTCAACTGAATAGAGGAAAATATGTAATAAATCAATCTATAATAAGTCAGATTATATATAATAAAGCCATACTGATTATCCTATTTTCTAAATTTCAGTATAAAGAACGTAACTCCCAAAGTAGGAGACCCTGAAACCCGTAAAGCTATTCGTCGTGCCTTTGACGTGTGGCAGAATGTAACTCCTCTGACGTTTGAAGAAGTTCCCTACAGTGAATTAGAAAATGGCAAACGTGATGTGGATATAACCATCATTTTTGCATCTGGCTTTCATGGAGACAGTTCTCCCTTTGATGGAGAGGGAGGGTTTTTGGCACATGCCTATTTCCCTGGACCAGGAATTGGGGGAGATACTCATTTTGACTCAGATGAGCCATGGACACTAGGAAATCCTAATCATGATGGTAAGTGCATAGTTTTTTTCATTGTAAATACTTCTATTTTTATTTTTGGATGCCCAAGTGATTTACTAACTTAAACTAAGCAAATAATTTGTTTTTAAAATTACCTAAAAATACATGAGGCTTTTTATAACATTTTACAACAAGAATTTGTACAAGTCATTAGACAATAATTGTTTTTATGTGGCTTTTGATAAAGATTAGAACTTTACAGTGTATTCTATAAATGCTTTAAGGTGAATTTTGTTTTCTATAAAGAGTCATTTAGAAGTTTCTATAGTATTCAAGTCATGGGACATGCATTAAGTAAATTATGCTATTTTTTTACACTTAATTCCAGTGTTTCCACTTGAAACTTAACCCTGATTGACATTGGTGGTGTAGCTTCTACCATATCTTTTCTGTTTATTTCTTTCCATTATAACCTTTCTAATCTGTAAAATTTTTCCCCTTCTCTTTTGTCTCATCATTTCCTTGGTCTCCCAATCTGACATATTCTTGTATGATATATTTATAGAAATCAGATTCTTGCAAATCTATTCCAACATATCTTTCAGTTTTCTAATCCTTATAGTTATTCTGATATGTAAAAATAATGTAAAATTTAAAAACTCAACAGCTAAAAGTATCGTTACTTGATATAAGAAGCATGTGTTTCTTCCTAGGGAACAATTTTGTGTTTAAAAAATATTCACAGAATTATAGGATTCTAGAGTTATACAATTCTTAAGTTGCCATCTCCCATAATTCTTGTAATCAATACTTAAATATTTTACTTTTTCACCACAGTAGAATGTTGAAAATGCAAGTGTGCATTATTTAATGACAACTAATCAGCTAATAGAACTCTTAATTCCCCCTTGATGAGTTAAGCCCAGCAGTCAAATTAAGCTTTGTTAGTTCCTTAGAAGGTTTAGTTAGCTGGATTAGTGTAATAGTCTTGCATTTTTAGAACATGTAGCGTTCAAACACATTATGGATAGAATGAATTAGTTGAGTTAAACTTGAAATAACATTAATTTTCAAAGAAAGAAAATACAATAAATAACTGTTCATGTTTTCCAAAAGGAAATAAAATATCTAGTATTGAACAAAATGATCTTTTGTATTATTAATAGGTGTATTTGCTATAATATAAAATTATGATTTCATTTTTAAGAACTGGTTTGGAGACTAATGGCAACTATGTTGGAGGATTCACTATAGTGGAATGAAAGCCAGATACTTTGGAGTCAAACAGACGTACATTCCTGGCTAAATGTTCAGTAGCTGAAGAACCTTCTAACATACTGTATACTTGATTTCATTCTTTACCTGTATTGCAGGGTTGGGGACATTGTAAGGAGAAGTGCTTTCTATTCAGGCATGTTTAACTTACTGTATAGCTGAGCATCTAATAATAAAATATCTACAAAATGATAGTTGGCCCATACTTGTTTGATACATAATTCATTTAAAATTAAATATGTTTATTTTTATCAATATCACACAGGAATTAAAATGAAGTAGTTCAGACTTCTTCAAGTCAATTGCTAAAATTGTTTTAAATAATGGAAAAATATTTGCATTCTAACTATTTGAGAAAAGTAACACTTATAATGGTAGAATTTTGCTGACATAGACATAACTGCATTTGCTTCCAAGGGAAAGATTTTCTTCTAAACTTCTGAACAGAGAAAATTGTATTTTATTCCAATAATGGGTATAATTGTTAAAGATACTCTAAATGTGTAGTTTTGAAGTTGTGTTAATTTGGCTTTGTGGCCTCATAAATTTAAAATTGTTTTAAAATTCTATATGAAGGAGGTGGTGCCTCTTAAATGGCCTATATTTTCTCTTAAAATATTAAAATCATCAAGAAAGCTGCACAAATCCTTTAAATGTATCCTCTATTAGCTGTACTTTTTTAGGCATCAACCAATACTTTTTAAAAATAAGTTTTAAAAATATCTATAGGGACATTTGAAGTGACATAGGAAATGAGAATTTTTCCACTGATTTGAGTATTATAGGTATTACTAATGTTTGTTTTTTTGTGATTTAAGAAGTCTTTCAAAGAATATATATGTGGGAAAGAATTCAGAAATGGGACATAGGAGCTAAATGTGTACAAACAAGTCGAAGGACTTTTAACTCAGATTGTGTATTAATACATTTGGTTGCCTTTTAACTTATACTGTAGAAATATAATATTTTTTTACATATGCATTTATTAAAAACCTAAACAAAAATTATTTAATATTTAGTGTTTCATTTGGATGAAAACATTTCTTTACTGGTCCAATAAGAATATTTTTCCTTTTGAGTGAGCTTAAAGAAAATGATTCTGCAAAATAACAGTGTTCAGAATTGTAGGAGATTAAAGGAATAGTTAACTGTTCAAGATGTAATACCATAAAGATTTACTGCTTAATTGAAATTCAGACTTTTAACTAGCAACAGGGCAGCTATGGTAATGTCATATGAAGTACTGATCATTTATCAAAGGAAAAGCCTCTAGCTTTGTTGTGGTGCTGTTGAATGTGTGGAGAATTAATGCATTTGTACATCCTAGATCCTTTCTGTAAGACTGTCTTTTTGTATCACAAATATACAGGCACAATTCTGACATCTTCATTGATAAACCTTTTTGTTTCTTATCTAGTCCTCCAATGCCACCTGGCTTACTTCCCTGAAATTTTTTCTTTCTGTCCTACTCAGAGCTCTTAAGCATCTAGAAAACAGAGAAGCTTGAAAGTTTAGCAAAAATGCAAATGACAGAGCCTCTTGATAAGTACACAGCTCATTTTCCACATCATATTGCTCAGCTAATGAAGGCAATTTGAATTCTGTCTACCTCAAAAGAGATAAAACAGTGTCTTAGTCTGCCAGTAATCCTTAATTCATTGTTATCCACTTTCCTATCAATTTTCTTATGGTCATGATACCTTTTGAAAGCTTAAGCTAATGCTCATTAAGGAAATTACACAATACTTACATTAAAATAAATAAATAAGTACACACACACAGCACCCCCCACACACACCCTTAGTAAATAGAATGTCTTTTTTTGCTCCAAGATTTTTTTTTCTTTAAGGAGTGGATAAGCAAAACATCTGCATAGTAATTCTAAACAGAAAATGTTACTGTGATGTGGTTTTTGAAAAGTATACATTGCCCAAATGTGTGTTAGAAAATTTAAATCTAGCAAAATGTTAAGATTCATTTTGAGCATCATTATCATATTGTTTCCTTGGCTACTGTATAAAGTTTAAATGGTAATGTCAATGTAAACATGAACTTACCACAAAGATTCTTTCTAATTAGACAAATAATCTGTCACAGTCAGAGGATTCCAAATTGATAATCTCCAAACAAAATGGTTATTTATTAAAATAATATATAAAACTATGACAAGAGAAATATCCAGATGCATATCTTATTTTACTATGTAGTTCTATTAACTATTCTATTAACACAAAGCATGCATTGCCTTGGCTCTGTTTGTTGTTGTAAAGGTCACTGCCTAAAGTCAGAAGGTGATCATGAGGTTCTCAGAGCTGTTGTGGCAGTCTATACAAAAACTAAGGAGAGAGCGATGATGATGAAAATTTCATGAGACATCAAAATCCTTAAATCTATTGCATCATTATGATAGTTAATTTTATGTGTCAAGTTGATTGGTCTAAGGGATGCCCAGATAGCTGGTAAAATATTATTTCTGGATTTGCCTGTGGGGTGTTTCTGGGAGAGATTAGCATTTGATTTGGTAGACTGAGTAAAGAAGATCTTCCTTCACCCATGTGGGCAGGCATGATCCAATCCATTGAGGGCCAGTATAGAACAAAAGAGGAAGGGTAAATTCTGTCTCCCTTGCGGTACGCGGTCCTCTCACTGTTGTGGCTTCTCCCATTGCGGAGCACAGGCTCCGGACACGCAGGTTCAGCGGCCATGGCTCACGGGCCCAGCCGCTCCGCGGCATGTGGGATCCTGCCGGATCGGGGTACGAACCCGTGTCCCCTGCATCGGCAGGCAGACTCTCAACCACTGCGCCACCAGGGAAGCCCTTGTCTCCCTTCTTGATATGGAACCTGAATCTTTCCCTGACTTTGTACTTCAGAACTCCTTGTTCTTGGGCCTATGGACTCACACTGAATTATACCATCAGGTTTCCTGGTTCTTCAATTTGCCGACAGCAGATAGCGAGACTTCATAGCCTCCATAACCTCATGAGCCAATTCCTATAATAAATCTACTCTAATATAGCCATATATATCCTACTGATTGTATTTCTCTGGAGAATACAAACTAATATAATCATTAAATGTGAAACGGTCAAATTCTACATTCAAGCCCACAAATTCTTTGAATATACCAAGTTTAAGTTAAATATCTTCATGATATAATGCTTGAGTCAATGGACATGATTTATGCAAACCAGAGAGAGTTAACTTTCTGTAAGAGATTTTGTCATTGGTGTGAAAATACGAGTTTACCAAGAGGCAAACCTAGGCCTTAGCATGCTGTCTGTCACCTCCCGACTCATTTTGCAGCTGTATCTGCTATATAATATTTTTCAGATGCCTGCAGGTTTTGGACTTTGGTCTTTGAGAACAGGAAGGGTTAGTTGCCAAACAGATATTACCAAGAGTCCTAGAAGTTCTGCAGTCTGTGGGAATATTGTCTGTATCAATCTGTCTTGTACTTTATGAAAATACGGGAAGGACTTGATATGACTGGACAGTCAAGGACTTTAACCCATCCTTAAAACCAGAGTTTTTATTGAGATTTTAAACTGTAAAAATATTAGCTGTCTGCCACACAGTTATTACCTTACGATGCTTTACCAAAACTTTCAAAAGTAATTTGGATTTGAAAACTATGATAGAGATCTTTTGTTTGTTCTTAAAAACCTTCCTTCCTTCCTGGAATAAACTTCATTTCACTGAGTTTATTTCATTTCACTAGACTGGTGACCTAAAGTTTGATAGTCTTTACTTTTCCAAAACCTCTAAATTATGTTGTTTCATATGATTACTATGCAGGCTCTACTTGGTTATTTATTTTTAGATCTTTGTGTTCAATTAGAGAATAGCAGATGAATTGATGTCATCACACTCAAAATATTATTTCATTATATCAGTTTTATTAAAATATAAAGATGGATCATGAACATTAAAATACATGTAACATAGAGCAGAAACAGATAGAGCCAGACATTTCAATGGCTTAACACAATAGAATTTTATTTCTTGCTCATGTGGTGGGGCAAAGGGACTGTCCACTCACTCAGCCAGAGACCCAGAATAATGGAGGCTCAGCCATCATCAAGACATGATTTTCAGTTTCCTCAGGCATAAACATCCAGACAGCAGCTGAGAAAACCAAGGTAGTTTTGCTCATTTTCTTATGTGCCAGATCTGCAAGCAGTAAATATTATTCCTCCCCAAGTTCTACTAACTAGAATTCAATCCTATGGCCACATCTAATCATAAAGAAAGCTAGAGAAGGCTTATTTTTTTTTATTGCAGTATAGTTGATTTATAATGTTGCGTTAGTTTCAGGTGTGCAACAAAGTGAATAAGTTATACGTATACATATATACACTCTTTTTTAGATTCTTTTCCCATATAGGTTATTACAGAGTATTAAGTAGAGTTCCCTGTGCTATACCGTAAGTCCTTATTAGTAATCTATTTTATATAAAGTAGTGTGCATATGTCAGTCTCAATCTCCCAATTTATCCCTCCCCCCACTTACCCCCTGATGACCATAAGTTTGTTTTCTACATCTGTAACTCTATTTGTTTCATAGATAAGTTCATTTGTACCTTTTTTTTAGATTCCACATATAACTGGTACCATATGATATTTGTCTTTGTCTGACTTACTTCATTCAGATGACAATATCTAGGTCCATCCATGTTGCTGCAAATGGCATTATTTCATTCTTTTTTTTTTTTTGGCTAATATTCCATTGTATATATGTACCACATCTTTTTAAAAATTTATTTATTTATTTATTTAATTAGAGTTTAGTTGCTTTACCCTGTTGTGTTAGTTTCTGCTGTACAGCAAAGTGAATCAGCCATATGTATATATATATATATATATATATATATATATATATATATATTCCCTCTTTTTTGGATTTTCTTCCATTTTAAGTCACCACAGAGCACCGAGTAGAGTTCCCTGTGCTATACAATAGGTTCTCATTAGTCATCTGTTTTATACATAGTAGTGTATATATGTCAATCCCAATCTCCCAGTTCATCCCACCCCCTCTTCCCCCTTGGTATCCATACATTTGTTCTCTACGTCTATGTTTGTATTTCTGCTTTGCAAATAAGTTCATCTATACTATTTTTCTAGATTCCACAAATATATGTTAATATATGATATTTATTTTTCTCTTTCTGCCTTCACTCTCTATGACAGTCTCTAGGTCCATCCACGTCTCTGCAAATGACACAATTTTGTTCCTTTTTATGGCTGAGTAATACTTCATTGTATATATGTACCACATCTTCTTTATCCATTCCTCTGTTGATGGACATTTATGTTGCTTCCATAACCTGGCTATTGTAAATAGTACTGCAATGAACGTTGGGGTGCATATATCTTTTTGAATTATGGTTTTTTTCTCCAGATATATGCCCAGGTTTGATGAGCAACTAGTCAGTGTCTGCCACACCAATAAGTTGTGAGGTAAAAACAATGTTAGACTGATATTAGATATACTACTCTGCATCTGTGGGTAAGCTGCTTATCCATAATTTTCCTTCATGCAGATTTTAACCTATTGATCATTATTTAGCTTCTGTCATTCCTCTCCTTATATAGTATGTGTAGGAATTATCTTTCTAATCCACCTTCTTATAAGGTATCTATCCTTAATTCTAAGTAGACAACCAAGCACAATGAAGTGCAATTTTCAAATTTAACCATTAGTTAGTTTATCAAAATAGAAAAATAATGTCTTTAAGTTTTTGAAAAAATCTAGTTGGTTGGAGTTAATAATTTGATAGTTTTTTAATGACTAAATTATCAAGACCATTAATGAATTTCTACCTTAGTTTCGTGTAATTGTTTTTTGCAGTGTTACAACTATACCATTACAAAACCTGGCATTCTACCATTTTAGTAATTTCCTTATATTTTAAACACAACAAAACTATCAACTAATTGTTCTCACATTTAATTTATAACTCACTTCTTCGTTTTTAATCAAATATTGCCACAACTTACCTCCTCTACAGTCTGTTGATGAGGTATCAAAGCAGTAGCAGAAATAGCCCATGTTGCAATTAACAGTGGAAATTATACTTTGCCATTGACTGGATGCATCAGAGAATGAGAGTGGGTCTACAAGAGACCAAGAGGGGAATGTTCTACCCCTGTTAGGCAAGGCTATGCTAAATGCATTTTCCCTGAACAATGGAAACTGACCTAAGACTATAGAATATCAGCCTTTCTCCAGGTTTCAATTGAAATGGTTATTTGGCCAATATGAAGAAAGGTAGGGAAATCAAGAAATAATTTAAAAACTCTCTCTGCTGGTTATTGTCAGTCTCATTCAAAGTTTCATAAAGAAGAAAACAGTGAAAAATAAATACTAATAGAAGCCAAATTTAATTGAAATTATTTAAAATTCAGCTTATATATTTAACTCATTTATTCCTCACAACAAATTAATAAGGAAGATAGTGTAATTATTTCCACTTTGCAAGGAAATCTAGGCACAGAAAGTTTGGTAACTTGCTTAAGTTTACCTAGTTAGAACAAAAAATGATACCATTAAAAGGATACTCAAAAAACTACTGGAAGACTCAGGAGAAAAGCCAATTGCTGAAAATATTTTATCCAGTGAACCAGAAAATCAATATTGGAAACAACTCAAAATACCCGTAAAGGCTCTCTATGGAACAGGAAAATAAAACCTATTATTACTTTAAAAACAATCTGTCATGTGAAAGAAAGTCTTAGTAAGCATTTTCAGAAAAACATAATAAGATAAAATGATGTGAAATTCAAGGATATATATTAGAATACCTATAGATAGCTCCAGTGTAAGAAGTAAGATTCTTCCTAAAGAAGGAAGAGTAAAAAATTAAAGCAAAATAAGGAAGCAAATGCATATTAGAAAAGTCTTCTATAGTATGAGAGTAGTATGCAATTCAAAAGGAGTCATTGCATTCATTGCAAAATTACCAAATCAGATCCATAAATAAATACATCCTACAAATAAAAACAAGATCCCATTAACCAAAAGGCAGAAAAAAAAAAATACAGGTTCTTCTCAGAGGCCAAAATACAAGGCTAATCATTTTGTGTGTTTTTTAACCTTTGCTATGCTAATTGCTAAAAATGATGGAAGAAATTATACATAATATTCTTTTATATTCTAATAGCTTCCTTGCTCTTTTTAATATTAAACTTCATCTGCGGTTTTGAAATATTTCTATATAAGTGATCTTTGTTTTAGAAATCATTTGTGTTCTGAGTGATACTTCCTTGTGATTTGGTAATAATATAAAGGTAGAAGGAAATTGTGGAGTAAATATTAATCATTTATGTAAAATATAACATTAGCATAGAGGTCTACTAATATTACTGTATTTTCATACACTTTCCCTTCAACAAACATTTCATTGATCATTAGGATATTAGTAATATGGTAGAAACCTCTACTTTGTGTAGTAGGAACCCAAGGGAAAGACTAAGCATTACATAAAATCCCAATAAAAATATTAATAATCCATACCATTTTAAAAGAAGATTTTTTACAATCTAGGATAGAGACGTAATACAATTATTTATAATATTGACTATGAGAAGTATCATAATAGTGGTTTTAAAAGAACACTCTTGAAATACCTGCTTCTGGAGGAGTAGATATTTCAAAGATTATTCTTATTACTAAATAACTAATCAATGAAGCATACTTTTAACTGAGTAGATGGCATCACATTCAGCAAATAATATCTTCAAAATATCAGGAAAACAATGAACTGAAACTAGAGGGTTTTTTTTGTTTTGTTTTGTTTTGTTTCATTTTGTTTTGTTTGTGGTATGCGGACATCTCACTGTTGTGGCCTCTCCTGTTGTGGAGCACAGGCTCTGGACACACAGGCTCAGTGGCCATGGCTCATGGGCCCAGCCGCTCCATGGCATGTGAGATCTTCCCGGACTGGGGCACGAACCCACGTCTCCTGCATCGGCAGGAGGACTCTCAAACACTGAGCCACCAGGGAAGCACTGAAACTAGAGTTTTGAGTAACCTGCACATGTGAAAAGCAGAGACCAAGGTTTAGGTCAGGGACAAAGTGAATCTGAAGATTCTGTATTAAAATACCAGCACTTGGATATAGACAATATGATCCAAGATTCATAATATCACCCACCCCTACATACACACTCAGATCCCAGTATAAGTGAATACATGTTCTCTCTAGCAGAAAGCATACTGGCTTTAGGGTCTCAGATTTTTTCATAGATAGATATAATGTAAATGTAAAAATCACTAAACATAAAAGGAAATCAAGCATAATGAATGAGAGTCTGCTTTAAAAAAGAGATTATTCCCCAGGAATTTAAGTTACTGAAATTATAAATTTAAAATACATACAATTTCAGGGTGTGATAGCTCTAAAAAGAGAGATGGAATCACAGAAATGAACAAGAAACAAGATATTATTTAAAAAGATGAAGAAGAGATTAAAAATAAAACTTGAAACTGTAATAGTAAGAATAAAATATAATAATAATGGGTAGGATAAAGAGCAGACTAAAATTAGCTGAAGATAGTGGATAATAAGATTGATCTAAATAAATCCACAAATCATAGTATGGAGAGTAAAAAGGATGACGCATACGAAAGAAAGATTAAGAGATAAGGAAAATAGAACAAAAGATCTAATATAAATACAATTGGAATCCCAGAAAGAGAGAATTACAAAAAAAAAAAAAAGATAAGAAATGAAGCAATATCTGAAGGTATACTAATTGACAATTACCTAGAAATAAAAGTGTAAATCCACATATGGAATCCCAATTTATTCAAAACAAAATAAATTCACAAACACACACACACACACACACACACACACACTTTAGGGTAAATGCAAGTTACCAAAGACAAGGGAAAGATTTTCATAGATAGATGGAAAGCACACTTCACCTATAACTAGCCAGGAAATTCCCCAGACAATAATCCTCTCCAGTAACAATGAAATCTTTTGAAATGCTCAGAAAAAAATAACTATTGGCCTAGAATTATCCAACAAAACTATCTTTCAGAAGTTAGGATGAAATAGAAAATTTAAAAAGGATAAAAAATTAGACAAATTGCAATTCAGTTAATAACTCTAAAAGACTTTCTAACACTTGACAAAATAACCCTATAACAATCTTAGATAAAAGAAATAATTTTGATCAAATAAATTAATAAATATTCCATGTATGAAATAATAGTAGTGTGTAATCTGTATAACTAAAAAGAGACAGAAGAAGCTTACTGAAAAATAACTACATGAAAACCAGGGAAGGAGAGATCAATATTGAAATACTCTAAGATTCTTATATAGTTTAACAATAAGGTTAAGGAATTAATTTTATATTCTGGTAAACAAGCATAATAAATTGTCAACAGCAAACAATAAAAAATAAGTAAGTAAATAAATAAATAAAAATTAAAAAAATAAAAACCTTAAGCAGTGCATAACTTCCAAAATATGCGTACACACCAGAACAGGAACTATGAACCTGCAAAAAGGAGACCCCAACACATTGTTAAAATGGAGACCCCAACACAGTAAGTTAAACAAAATGAGAAGACAGAGAAATATGCAGCAGATGAAGGAGCAAGGTAAAAACCCACCAGACCAAACAAATGAAGAAGAAATAGGCAGTCTACCCAAAAAGAAATTCACAGTAATGATAGTAAAGATGATCCAAAATCTTGGATATAGAATGGAGAAAATAAGAGAAACATTTAACAAGGACTTAGAAGAATTAAAGAACAAACAAACAATGATAAACAACACAATAAATGAAATTAAAAATTCTCTAGAAGGAATCAATAGCAGAATAACTGAGGCAGAAGAATGGATAAGTGACCTGGAAGATAATATATTGGAAATAAATACCACAGAGCAGAATAAAGAAAAAATAATGAAAACAATGGAGGACAGTGTCAGACACCTCTGGGACAACATTAAATGCACCAGTTTTCATAGTGTGGGGTCCCAGAAGAAGAGAAAAGAAAGGGTCTGAGAAAATATTTAAAGAGATTATAGTCGAAAACTTCCCTAACATGGGAAAAGAAATAGTCAAGTCCAGGAAGTTCAGAGAGTCCCATATAGGATATATCCAAGGAGAAACATGCTAAGACACATTAATCACACTCTCAAAAATTAAAAACAAAGACAAAGTATTAAAAACAGCAAGGGAAAGCAACAAATAACATACAAGGGAATCCACATAAGGTTAACAGCTGATCTTTCAGCAGAAACTCTGCAAACAGGAAGGGAGTGGCAGGACATATTTAAAGTGATGGAAGGGAAAAATCTACAACCAAGATTATTCTACCCAGCAAGGATTTAATTCAGATTTGAAGCAGAAAAATTAAAACTTTAAAGACAAGCAAAAGTTAAGAGAATTCATCACCACCAAACCAGCTTTACAACAAATGCTAAAGGAACTTCTCTAGGCAGGAAACACAAGAAAAGGAAAAGACCTACAATAACAAACCCAAAACAATTAAGAACATGGTAATAGGAACATACATATCGATAATTACCTTAAATGTAAATGGATTAAATGCTCCAACCAAAAGACATAGACTGGCTGAATGGATACAAAAACAAGACCCGTATATATGGTGTCTACCAGAGACCCACTTCAGACCTAGGGACACATACAGACTGAAAGTGAGGTGATGGAAAAAGATATTCCATGAAAGTGGAAATGAAAAGAAAACTGGCATGGCAATTCTCATATCAGACAAAATAGACTTTAAAATAAAGACTATTACAAGAGAAAAAGAAGGACACTACCTAAAGATCAAGGGATCTATCCAAGAAGAAGATAAAACAATTAAAATCATTTATGCAACCAATATAGTAGCAGTTCAATACATAAGGCAAATGTTAACAGACAAAAGAGGGAAATTGACAGTAACACAATAATAGTAAGGGACTTCAACACCCCACTTTCACCAATGGACAGATCATCCAAAATGAAAATAAATAAGGAAACCCAATCTTTAAATGACACATTAAACAAGATGGACTTAATTGATATCTATAGGACATTCCATCCAAAAAAATAGAATACATTTTCTTCTCAAGTGCTCATGGAACATTCTCCAAGACAGATCATATCTTGGGTCATGAATCAAGCCTTGGTAAACTGAAGAAAATTGAAATCATATCAAGTATCTTTTCCAACCACAGTGCTATAAGACTAAGTATCAATTACAAGAAAAAAAACTGTAAAATATACAAACACATTGAGGCTAAACAATACACTACTTAATAACCAAGAGATCACTTAAGAAATCAAAGAGGAAATCAAAACATACTTAGAAACAAATGACAATGAAAACACGATGACCCAAAACCTATGGGACACAGCAAAAGCATTTCTAGAGGGAAGTTTATAGCAATAAAATTGTACCTCAAGAAACAAGAAAAATCTCAAAGAACCAAATATTACACCTAAAGCAATTAGATAAAGAAGAACAAAAAAACAAAACAAACAAACAAAAAAAAAACAAAGTTAGTAGAAGGAAAGAAATCATAAAGATCAGATCAGAAACAAAAGAAAAAGAAATGAATAAAACAATAGCAAAGATCAATAAAACTAAAAGATGGTTCTTTGAGACGATAAACAAAATTGATAAACCATTAGCCAGACTCAACAAGAAAAAAAGGGAGAAGACTCAAATCAATGGAATTAGAAATGAAAAGAAGTAACAACTGAGACTAAGCAACTATATGCCAATAAAATGGACAACCTGGAAGAAATGGACAAATACTTAGCAAAGCACAACCATCCGAGACTGAACCAGGAAGAAATAGAAAATATAAACAGACCAATCACAAGAAGTGAAATTGAAACTGTGATTAAAAATCTTCCAACAAACAAAAACCCAGGACCAGTTGGCTTCACAGGCGAATTCTATCAGACATTTAGAGGACAGGTAACACCTATCCTTCTCAAACTCTTCCAAAATATAGCAGAGGGAGGACATGGCCAAACTCATTCTAAGAGTCCACCATCACCCTGATACCAAAACCAGACAAAGATGTCACACAAAAAAAGAAAACTACAAGCCAATATCACTGATGAACATAGATGCTGAAATCCTCAAAAAAATACTAGCAAACAGAATTCAAGTGGGGTTTATATACCCCACTTATACCATGCTCAAGTGAGGTTTATCCCAGGAATGCAAGGATTCTTCAATACACGCAAATCAATCAATGTGATACACCACATTAACACATTAAGGAATAAAAACCATATGATAATCTCAATAGATGCTGAAAAAGTTTTTGACAAAATTCAACAACCATTTATGATAAACTCTCCAGAGAGCAGACATAGTGGGAATCTACCTCAACATAATAAAGGCCATATATGACACCCCCAGCCAACATTGTTCTCAGTGGTGCAAAACTGACATAATTTTCTCTAAGATCAGGAAAAAGACAAGGGTGCCCACTCTCACCACTATTATTCAACATGGATTTGGAAGTTTTAGCCACAGTAATCAGAGAAGAAAAAGAAATAAAAGGAATCTAAATCAGAAAAGAAGAAGTAAAACTGCCACTGTTTGCAGATGACATGATACTATACATACAGAGTCCTAAAGATGCTACAAGAAAACTACTAGAACTAATCAATGCATTAATGCACAGAAATCTCTTGCATTCTTATACACTAATGATGAAATCTGAAAGAGAAATTAAGGAAACACTCCCATCTACCATTGCAACAAAAAG
>NC_041228.1:49285434-49287757 GCF_002837175.3 Physeter macrocephalus
AACCATTAGCCAGACTCAACAAGAAAAAAAGGGAGAAGACTCAAATCAATGGAATTAGAAATGAAAAGAAGTAACAACTGAGACCATTAAACAAGATGGACTTAATTGATATCTATAGGACATTCCATCCAAAAAAATAGAATACATTTTCTTCTCAAGTGCTCATGGAACATTCTCCAAGACAGATCATATCTTGGGTCATGAATCAAGCCTTGGTAAACTGAAGAAAATTGAAATCATATCAAGTATCTTTTCCAACCACAGTGCTATAAGACTAAGTATCAATTACAAGAAAAAAAACTGTAAAATATACAAACACATTGAGGCTAAACAATACACTACTTAATAACCAAGAGATCACTTAAAAAATCAAAGAGGAAATCAGAAAATACCTAGAGACAAATGACAATGAAAACACGGCAACGCAAAACCTATGGGACAAAACAAACAAACAAAAAAAAAAAACAAAGTTAGTAGAAGGAAAGAAATCATAAAGATCAGATCAGAAACAAAAGAAAAAGAAATGAAGAAAACAATAGCAAAGATCAATAAAACTAAAAGATGGTTCTTTGAGACGATAAACAAAATTGATAAACCATTAGCCAGACTCAACAAGAAAAAAAGGGAGAAGACTCAAATCAATGGAATTAGAAATGAAAAGAAGTAACAACTGAGACTAAGCAACTATATGCCAATAAAATGGACAACCTGGAAGAAATGGACAAATACTTAGCAAAGCACAACCATCCGAGACTGAACCAGGAAGAAATAGAAAATATAAACAGACCAATCACAAGAAGTGAAATTGAAACTGTGATTAAAAATCTTCCAACAAACAAAAACCCAGGACCAGTTGGCTTCACAGGCGAATTCTATCAGACATTTAGAGGACAGGTAACACCTATCCTTCTCAAACTCTTCCAAAATATAGCAGAGGGAGGACATGGCCAAACTCATTCTAAGAGTCCACCATCACCCTGATACCAAAACCAGACAAAGATGTCACACAAAAAAAGAAAACTACAAGCCAATATCACTGATGAACATAGATGCTGAAATCCTCAAAAAAATACTAGCAAACAGAATTCAAGTGGGGTTTATATACCCCACTTATACCATGCTCAAGTGAGGTTTATCCCAGGAATGCAAGGATTCTTCAATACACGCAAATCAATCAATGTGATACACCACATTAACACATTAAGGAATAAAAACCATATGATAATCTCAATAGATGCTGAAAAAGTTTTTGACAAAATTCAACAACCATTTATGATAAACTCTCCAGAGAGCAGACATAGTGGGAATCTACCTCAACATAATAAAGGCCATATATGACACCCCCAGCCAACATTGTTCTCAGTGGTGCAAAACTGACATAATTTTCTCTAAGATCAGGAAAAAGACAAGGGTGCCCACTCTCACCACTATTATTCAACATGGATTTGGAAGTTTTAGCCACAGTAATCAGAGAAGAAAAAGAAATAAAAGGAATCTAAATCAGAAAAGAAGAAGTAAAACTGCCACTGTTTGCAGATGACATGATACTATACATACAGAGTCCTAAAGATGCTACAAGAAAACTACTAGAACTAATCAATGCATTAATGCACAGAAATCTCTTGCATTCTTATACACTAATGATGAAATCTGAAAGAGAAATTAAGGAAACACTCCCATCTACCATTGCAACAAAAAGGATAAAATACCTAGGAATAAACTTACCTAAGGAGACAAAAGACCTGTATGCAGAAAACTATAAGACACTGATGAAATAAATTAAAGACGATACAAACAGATGGAGAGATATACCATGTTCTTGGATTGGAAAAATCAACATTGTGAAAATGGCCATACTACTAAAAGCAATCTACAGATTCAATGCAATCCCTATCAAATTTCCAATGGCATTTCTTGAGAACTAGAACAAAAAATTTCACAATTTGTGTGGAAACACAAAAGACTCTGAATAGCCAAAGCAATCTTGAGAAAGAAAAACTGAGCTGGAGGAATCAGGATCCCTGGCTTCAGACTATACTACAAAGGTACAGTAATCAAGACAGTATGGTACTGGCACTAAAACAGAAATATAGATCAATGGAGCAGGATAGGAAACCCAGAGATAAACCCACATGCATATGGTCACCTTATCTTTGATAAAGGAGGCAAGGATATACAATGGAGAAAAACAGCCTCTTCAAAAAGTGGTACTGGGAAAACTGGACAGATCCATGTAAAAGAATGAAATTAGAACACTCCGTAACACCATATACAAAAATAAACTCAAAATGGATTAAAGACCTAAATGTAAGGCCAGACACTA
>NC_041228.1:49295876-49306097 GCF_002837175.3 Physeter macrocephalus
TTAGAACACTCCGTAACACCATATACAAAAATAAACTCAAAATGGATTAAAGACCTAAATGTAAGGCCAGACACTACCAAACTCTTAGAGAAAAACATAGGCAGAGCACTCTATGACATAAATCACAGCAAGATTCTTTTTGACCCACCTCCTAGAGAAATGGAAATAAAAAATTAAAAAAAAAATTGGACTTAATGAAACTTAAAAGCTTTTGCACAGCAAAGGAAACATAAACAGACAAAAAGACAACCCTCAGAATGGGAGAAAATATTTGCAAATGAAGCAACTGACAAAGGATTAATGTCAAAAATTTACAAGCAGCTCATGCAGCTCAATATCAAAAAAACAAACAACCCAATCCAAAAATAGGCAGAAGACCTAAATAAACATTTCTCTGAAGAAGGTATACAGATTGGCAACAAACACATGAAAGGATGCTCAACGTCACTAATCATTAGAGAAATGCAAATCAAAACTAGAATGAAGTGTCAACTCACCCCAGTCAGAATGGCCATTATCAAAATATCTATAAACAATAAATTCTGGAGAGGGTGTGGAGAAAAGGGAACCCTCTGACACTGTTGGTGGGAATGTAAAGTGATACAACCACTATGGAGAACAGTATGAAGGTTCCTTAAAAAACTAAAAATAGAACCACCATATGACCCAGCGAACCCAATACTGGGCATATACCCTGAGAAAACCATAATTCAAAAGAGCCATGTATCACAATGTTCATTGCGGCACTATTTACAATAGCCAGGACATGGAAGCAACCTAAGTGTCCATTGACAGATGAATGAATAAGGAAGATGTGGCACATATATACAATGGAATATTACTCAGCCCTGAAAAGAAATGAATTATTTGTAGTGAGGTGGATGGACCTAGATTCTGTCATACAAAGTGAAGCAAGTCAGAAAGAGAAACAAATACCATATGCTAACACATATAAATGGAATGTAAATAAAAAATGGGTTCTGACGAATCTATGGGTAGGACAGGAATAAGGCACAGAGGTAGGGAATGGACTTGAGGATATGGGGAGGGGGAAGGTTAAGCTGGGACGAAGTTAATGAGTAACATTGACAGATATACACTACCAAATGCAAAATAGATAGCTAATGGGAAGCAGCTGCATCACACAGGGAGATCAGCTCGGTGCTTTGTGACCACCCAGAGGGGCGGGATAGGGTGGTGAGAGGGAGACACAAGAGGAAGGGGATATCGGGATATATGTATACATGTAGTTTATTCACTTTGTTATACAGCTGAAATTAACACAATATTGTAAAGCAATTATACTGCAATAAAGCTGTTTAAAAAAATAAAGAAGCAAAACCAGACACAGGCATATAAATAGCTTTTCAAAGCAAGGGAGAGATATCACAATTTTAAGAATAGCGATTAATTCTAAGGGAAGCAGAGGAATAAAATATGGACTAGATATAAGTAGATGTAAAGGAGTTGGCAATAATTTATTTTTAAGTTGGGATGATGGATTTTCAGGTTTATATTATTATGCTATGCTTCATAATTTACATATATGTTAAGGATATTGTTTTACATGTATCAAATATTGCATAATCAGAATTATATTATTAGAAAGGGTCTTGCTAAGAGTACAGAACCCCAAAATATTATTTGATCCTAATCAAATATACTAGTAACATTGAATAGAATTTTCCTGCAAAAAAATGTGTTTGAATTGAGAATTAAGGGAAAATTATAATTTTGACAGAGAAATGGAAAGAAGAAAATATTAAGACAAAGAAACTATATGGAAAAAATCATAGAGTGTAAAATAATTAGGACATGTTGGTCTAGAACAGGATTTCTCAACCTCAGCACTATTGAAATTTTGAGACCCATAATTTTGGAGAGCAGGGAGGAGTTTCCTATACATTAATTGCATTATCCCTGACTTCTATCCATAGATGCTAGTAGCAACCTCAATTGTAAATAACCAAAATTGTCTTCCAGCCAAAACTGTCTCCAGTCTTTCCCAACTGTCCGCTAGGGGAAGGGGAGTGCAAAATATTCCTCGTTGAAACCCCTGGTCTAGAAAATGGGCTAATTAAATGTGACCATTAGTAATAAGCTAAAACTATGAAGTTCAGTTTTATTTAATTTGTTGAAATTATTTAGTGACAGATTGATGAAGTCAATTTCTATTATGGCCCATTGGAATCCACCAAACTCGATTTAACAAGAGAATAAAATGAACACACCTATGATTTAGAACATTTTATTCAGGTTGCAGGATATAAGCTATCTCATAAGGAGGAAAATATGAAAAGTTGAGTATGAATCTCTTCAGGGCTAATTTCTCTATTTAAATTGTGTGACTTCTGTTGAATATTATCTCCTATACCATCATTTAATTCAAGATATATACTAGAGAATTACAGAGTAATAAAAAAGGAATAGCGTTTGAAAACACTCTACAGGCAATAGTGGATTTTATTAAAATGAGATTATTGTACAAAATAAAACATATAAGCATAAGTAAGAAATAATTCATTTTTTAACTATAAGATTTGACTTATTCTAATGTGAGCATTCTGGTGACTCCACCCTACCCAAGAGCAAGAATCTTTGATTACTTCTCTGTGGCAATTCTAGTTTAAATTTATCAAACCCACTATTTACAGTTTTTAAAAAAATTCTGATCAGAGTCTCAAGTTTTGTCTCGGATATATTTAGTTCTAAATTTGCTCATGCATAAAAGTAAATACTAGTTTCTGAATACCAAGGTATTCAATTTCAGAGTTGGAAATGTTGTCTCTAGTAGTATATTACTATTATATAATGGTTCACAGAATCACAACCTATTTCCTATTTACTTAAACTTATTTTTACATATATGAAATGGAATTTCATTCTAAGATTATTCCATATTATGTTAATCTGTAATATATACAAATTATTCAATCTAAATTCTCCTTTCTCTGATTTTATCCTAACTTTTTAAACCAATACCAAATTTTACCATTTTCTTCTTTTTCATATTTTAAGTTTTCCAAATGTGCATATGTATATATGTATGTGTGTACAGTACATTCAGGTTTCCTTAGAGCAAAATTTGTGCTTTGTTAGACTTTCACTTGCCAAGATTTACATTTTTTTGTAGCCACCTGATCCTTTTAATTTTATTTTTAAAAGATGCATATTTGATAAAAAATAAGATCAAGAAAGCTGATATTAATTTAGTTCTAACAGATTTATTCATTCTATAGCAGTGTCAAAGAAGGAAATACTAACAATAAAATATATATTTTATGGTATATTAAACACATTTTTATATTTACATATTAAATCAGTGACAAAAAGCCCTGGCTTAAAATAAAAGTTTTTTACCTAATTAAACTTTTCATTTAGATCCCTTTTTGTGGGAGTGAATCTACAAAAATTTTAGCTGGATGAGAGGTATTAATGTTTTTTACCAAATAGAAACATGCTGGGGAAATGTTCGTTTCTGTTTTGCAGTTTATTTCTCAGCAAGGAGATCCAGAAAAAATAAATTAGTTGCAATTTAAACTTTTAAATTTACCTAAACTTTCAACCTAATTCCCCGGCCTTAACAGATAACCATGCATCTTACATTGAAATCAGTTTATATAATTATATTCAAATATCTTTTCTGCCTCATCTTTGACTTTCACTCATTGTTTCCTCATGAATTCCTGCCTTTGGGAAAAATGGATGTGTTTTATGCCCATCACCCCTTCCATCGTAAAGTTCTACTCAACCCTCAAGACCCTGCCTTTATCTAATCAGACTACCAAACTTTGTCTTAATCATTAACTCTTTTATTTGTAACTTTGCGGTCCACAAATATATACAGCACATTTACTTTAGTATCTTAAGAACATAATGAATTCTTACATAATAAATGAAACCAAACCAGAGATGAGATATCTTACAACATGCATTTCCAGACATAATAGATCATATTTTTTGTCTTCTCAATATATTTAAAATAATTATTTTAATCAGGTAATGAGAACTTCAAGTAGAACGCTTCACACTTTAGCCTGAGGTCACCTGGTGCAAGTCACCAGGAGAAAGTAAAAGAATCATTGAAGAAGCATTGGGAAATAGTTCCTATTACCTGGGTTTATTATCAACTCATATTATTTAAGTCAAACTAACCTAACTCACCATGATTTATTTTCAACCCTGACCATATTCTTTCCCAAATGTTATCTCTTCAGTTCAAGCTGGTGGGGTTGGGGCAATGACAGCAGGAAGGAGATCATTATCATCATACCCTTCCCTCAAGTTGACTGTTCTGTCCATTTCTATTCAGGACCCTGGGAGTTTATATCTGTTATTATGTTATTTTTCAAAAATGAAGAACCATTTAACACTACTACCAGCAGTATATAAGAGTATACAATTTATTGGCCACGAGCATAACAATAAATATGATATAATGATAAAGATAATAAAAATAAAATAATACTATATACTGGACTTTAAGTACTGTTAGATGCCATAGATGAATTTTCATTTAATTTTCATTTCACTGCAGCTCTATTATGTATAGTCTGTTATTATCCAAAAATTACAGATGAGGAAAGTAAAGTGCAAAGTGTTAAGTACTGAGTCCAAGGTCATAGTTTGTGAGTGGGGATGCAGGTCATCTACCCATATAGGATAGCTGAACAACATGCAATTTAAACCACCCAAAGCTACCCACCTGAGTTTAACTCTAGTAACACCTAATTTCTCAGCTTGACGAATTTGAATAGGTAAAAGTGTAATTTCATGCATTTATAATTTTTGTTAGTACTAGATGGCACATATTTTTGTACATATTATTCAACTGTATGTGTTTTGTGAATGTTCATTAGCTATTTCTCACCTTTGTTCTGATTCGATCATTCTACTGAATTATTTCATTAATTTGTAAAAGACCTTTAAATAGAAAGGATATTGGCAGTTTACCTGATTTTCTCCCACTTCGTCATTTTCAGGAAGTGGGAGAGAGCAAAACTACCTTATTTCATGAGGAAGAATTAGGGGGCTCCCTCTATTTGGCTTGCGTATGGGGAGTATCCTTCCTTTATTTGGGTACCAGATTGACAGGCATAGGTTATTTTCCCAGTGTTGTATGACATTTTTTCAGTTCCATCCGAACATTTTATTGAAAAGTTGGGAAAGGCCAGTGTTACTATTTGATTTCAATGATATTTCAACTTTGATGATTTTTCAAATGATATATTCTTTTGTCTTTTCATTGTTTAAAATTTCCCCCATAATAATATGCAAAATGTATTTCTTTTTTTTTTTTTTTTTTGTGGTATGCGGGGCCCCCTCTGCTGTGGCCTCTCCCATTGCGGAGCACAGGCTCCGGACGCACAGGCTCAGCAGCCATGGCCCACGGGCCCAGCCGCTCCTCAGCATGTGGGATCCTCCCAGACCGGGACGCGAACCCGGTTCCCCTGCATCGGCAGGCGGACACGCAACCACTGCGCCACCAGGGAAGCCCCAAAATATATTTCTTAATTTCTTCAAATATAGAATGTGGTTTAATTTTATCCATTTTCTTTTTTAAATTTTTTGATGTGAAATAATTTGTTTTCTGAGTTCATAGGCAGCAGTGCTTTCTAATCAAAATGTTATGAAATTCACACAGTAAGTCTTATTAAGACTTTTGAAAAATATATTAAAATATTATAAATAACTTAATTATATATTCAGTATCTTACAAAAGATTAATTCCATAGAATTCATAACAACAGTGGAAACCAGATTAATTTTATCTTTCAAGTTTCCATAATTGAATAAATTACAATTTGAGTTTAACTAAAGCACATTTGCTGTTGTGGTGCTTTTAAATTCTTTGACACTTGTCCCTTTGAAACATGGAGTTTCATTTCTCTCCCAATGAATATGGACCCCTAAGTGAATCACTTCTAATGAATAGAATGTGGTGAAAGTGATGCTATGTGATTATGTGTTCTGAGACTATGTGCTAAAAAGCATATAGCTTCTGCTTGGAGCTAGTGAGATATCTCTTTCTCTCTCTCTCTTTCTTCCCTCATTCCTTCTCAAGATATTTGCCTTTAGAGCCCAATCACCATGTTTAACAGAAACCCAGGCCATGTGGAGAGACCCCGGTGGAGAAGGACCTCCACCAGTAATCAACACAAATTTGCAAGTTATGAAAGTGTGCCACTTCAGAAGTGGACCCTCCAGGTCCAGTCAACCTTTCAGAAGAATGCAGATCCAGCCAGTATCTAATTGCAGCCTCATGAGAGACATTGACACAACTTGGAGCTAAGTTTCTTACAAATTTCTGGCCCACAAAATCCATGAGAGATGATAAAAGATTATTGTTGTTTAAACACATTGCTTTAGGGGGAGATCCATGATGTGGCATAAAATAACTGAAACAGCTGTGTACAAAGGCAAAGAAGGATATTTAGAAAATTACCTAGAAAATTCAAGGCAAAGAAATATAGCAATATTTTGTAGATAATAAATACATGAAACATAAGGGAATATACATATACAAATTACTAATTGAAATATGGGCAGTTGTCTAGTAGTCTTAACCTTACTTTCAGTCATTAATTAATGAGTATATAAAACAATGGAATGCTATTAACTTTGATTCTTCTGCTTACATCAACAATTAAAGAAGAGGGTAGAGAACTGGCAATATTCCCTGCCTTTCTCATATTTTTTAGAAGGAAATTAAATAAGTATGTGGGCAAAGAATAGAAAAGATGCCTAAATATACAAAGGTGCAAGTTTTGTTTCTAAAGATTTTTACTAGAGTCTTTGTGTAATACACAAGTGTGAACTACTGTGAATTTAAATAAAATGACCTATAGGAAATATGGAGAATATATAGAAATAGCTACACGTATGGCAAGGGAATGTTTAATAATGGGGTACCCTAGAATAAATTCTATGACCCATTATTTCATAAATTATTTGAAGAAGAAAATGCATTGAGAAGCATGTGACATTTTAAGGGCCCTAAACCCAATCAAGAAGAAAAGTACTGAGATAAGTCTGAAAAGCTATAAAAGAACTCACAGAGATATGACTAGCCATAAAATTGGAAGATGTGCTTACTATGAGAATGTGTAGGAATTTATCCAGAGAAAAATAACTCATGACATATACAAAAAGTTAGAATCTGAACAATCAGCTATAAGTGAAGAACTTATCATTTGGAGTCAGAATAGCCTAGAGTTAAATTAGGAAAAAAAATTATGTCCAAAAAAGGATGTTTAGAATTTAAATTATCACAAGTATTTTAAAATGTCTTTATTTCTCACTGGCAAAATCAAAAGAGTAGTTGAGTGTACCTTAAAAATATAAATGCCTTGGCTATAATGGTCGATCTTCTGGTAGACAAATGTTCTCATTCAGTTAAAGGACAGGTAAAATAATGTGTGTGTGTGTGTGTGTGTGTGTGTGTGTGTGTGTGTGTGTGTGTGTGTTTAAAGATGTCAGAGAGCTGTCAGGAGATCTAGGACCTGAGAAGAAAAGATCCTGGTGAAAAAAAAACCAAAAAGAGAAAGGGGAGCCTATATACTAGGTTATAATTGGGCATTTTGAAAATTCTGAAACTTTAGATAGAGAATTGTTGTTAGCCGGCAGAGAAACCATAAGAACTTTTATGAATCTTATAGATATAGAGAAACAAAAAATTGGAGTTTCAGGATATGAAGTAAGCCATGATTGAGAGGCCAAGATTTCTGAGAACAGGTAAACAGCAAGAAGTAAACCCCAATACTCTCTTATACCCTTCAGGCTTTTGACAAATTTATAAAATGAACAGGATAAAGTTCTAAGAGACAAGAAAAAAGCCACTGAAGCACAGAACACAGGTTTTAGTTGGCTTTTGGCAGTAAGGACACAAAAATTAGAATATAAGACATATCAATGGTGGTAGAGTCTGGTAAACACCACATGTTCCAGTTGGCACATCTAGAGAGTTATGCCTTAGGAGCAGGATCTTAAAAGGAATGTAAACCAGATTCCATTCAGTCTCTGACAAGATTGGGGTGATCTGTCCAAATATCAGGACTGAATATTATCTGGATGAAAAAATCATCATCTAGGAACTCTGATTATTTTATACACAATGCCTGGCATTCAGTAAAAAATTACTAGGCAACCCAAAGAACTGGACGTAGAGAAGAATTTGAACATACACTTACACCTACCCACCCACCCCACACACATATATGACCCAGATATTGGAATTATCATTCATAGACTTTAAAATAACTATGGTGAATATGTCCAAGAAATAGATTAGAAGATGAGGAGGTTTCAACAGTTAAATTAAATCTATTACAATGGATCAAATAGAAACATTTGAACTGAAAAAAAAATAAATAAGTGGAATGAGTAACTTAGGTATATTTAATAGAAGAGTGGCACAGTAGAAGAGATGCTTAACAAATGTAACAATAGATCAACAAAAATATCCAGGCTGAGGTATACAGAAATCAAAGAATCTAAAAAAGAGAGAAAAGAGCTGAGATATGCAAATAGGAAACAATGAAAAATATATAACATGGAAATTCAGATAACGGAAAAGGAGAAAATAGAGAAAAAGAGTAAAACTAATATTTAAAGAGAAAATGGAAGGAAGATTTCCAAGACAAATATAAAAATCACACCACCGATTAAAGAACTGTTAAAACCCCAACAAGATTAAACACAGAGAAAATTACTCAAACATACACCATAAAATCTGTAAAAAAATACGAACACATGGAGGCTAAACAATACACTATTAAATAACCAGGAGATCACTGAAGAAATCAAAGAGGAAATCAAAAAATACCTAGAAACAAATGACAATGAAAGCATGATGACCCAAAACCTATGGGATGCAGCAAAAGCATTTCTAAGAGGAAAGTTTATAGCAATACAATCCTTCCTCAAGAAACAAGAAACAGCTCAAGTAAAAATCCTAACTTTACACTTAAAGCAATTAGAGAAAGAAGAAGAAGAAGAACAACAACAACAACAAAACCCAAAGTTAGCAGAAGGAAAGAAATAAAAAAGATCAAACCAGAAATAACTGAAAAAGAAATGAAGGAAACAAAAGCAAAGATCAATAAAACTAAAAGGTAGCTCTTTGTGAAGATACACAAAATTGATAAACCATTAGTCAGACTCATCAAGAAAAAAAGGGAGAAGACTCAAATCAATAGAATTAGAAATAAAAAAGAAGTAACAACTGACACTGCAGAAATATAACAGATCATGAGAGATTACTACAGGCAACTATATGCCAATAAAATGGACAACCTAGAAGAAATGTACAAATTCTTAGAAAAGCACAACCTTCCGAGACTGAACCAAGAAGAAATAGAAAATATAAACAGACCAATCACAAGAAGTGAAATTAAAACTGTGATTAAAAATCTTCCAACATACAAAAGCCCAGGACCCGATGGCTTCACAGACAAATTCTATCAAGCATTTAGAGAAGAGGTAACACCTATCCTCAAACTCCTCCAAAACAGAGCAGAGGGAGGAACACTCCCAGACTCATTCTAAGAGGCCACCATCACCCTAAGACCAAAACCAGACAAAGATGTCACAAACAAAAACAAAACTACAGGCCAATATCACTGATGAACATAGATGAAAAAATCCTCAACAAAATACTAGAAATACAAGAACACATTAAAAGGATCATGCACCATGATCAAGTGAGGTATATCCCAGGAATGTAAAGATTCTTCAATATACGCAAATCAATCCATGTGATAAACCATATTAACAACTGAAGGAGAAAAGCTACATGATCATCTCAACAGATGCAGAAAAAGCTTTCAACAAAATTCAACACTCATTTATAATAAAAACTCTCCAGAAAGTGGGCATAGAGGGAAGCTACCTCAACATAATAATGGCCATATATGACAAAGCCCACAGCAAACATCATTTGCAGTGGTGAAAAACTGAAAGCATTTCCTCTAAGGTCAGGAAGAACAGAAGGATGTCCACTCTCACCACTATCATTCAACATAGCTTTGGAAGTCCTAGTCATAGCAATCAGAGAAGAAAAAGAAATAAAAGGAATACAAATCAGAAAAGAAGAAGTATAACTGCCACTGTTTGCAGATGACATTATACTATACATAGAAAATCCTAAAGATGCCACCAGAAAACTAGTAGAACTAATTAATGAATTTGGTAAAGTTGCAGGATACAAAATCAATGCACAGA
>NC_041228.1:49311503-49362893 GCF_002837175.3 Physeter macrocephalus
CTAGAAACAAATGACAATGAAAGCATGATGACCCAAAACCTATGGGATGCAGCAAAAGCATTTCTAAGAGGAAAGTTTATAGCAATACAATCCTTCCTCAAGAAACAAGAAACAGCTCAAGTAAAAATCCTAACTTTACACTTAAAGCAATTAGAGAAAGAAGAAGAAGAAGAACAACAACAACAACAAAACCCAAAGTTAGCAGAAGGAAAGAAATAAAAAAGATCAAACCAGAAATAACTGAAAAAGAAATGAAGGAAACAAAAGCAAAGATCAATAAAACTAAAAGGTAGCTCTTTGTGAAGATACACAAAATTGATAAACCATTAGTCAGACTCATCAAGAAAAAAAGGGAGAAGACTCAAATCAATAGAATTAGAAATAAAAAAGAAGTAACAACTGACACTGCAGAAATATAACAGATCATGAGAGATTACTACAGGCAACTATATGCCAATAAAATGGACAACCTAGAAGAAATGTACAAATTCTTAGAAAAGCACAACCTTCCGAGACTGAACCAAGAAGAAATAGAAAATATAAACAGACCAATCACAAGAAGTGAAATTAAAACTGTGATTAAAAATCTTCCAACATACAAAAGCCCAGGACCCGATGGCTTCACAGACAAATTCTATCAAGCATTTAGAGAAGAGGTAACACCTATCCTCAAACTCCTCCAAAACAGAGCAGAGGGAGGAACACTCCCAGACTCATTCTAAGAGGCCACCATCACCCTAAGACCAAAACCAGACAAAGATGTCACAAACAAAAACAAAACTACAGGCCAATATCACTGATGAACATAGATGAAAAAATCCTCAACAAAATACTAGAAATACAAGAACACATTAAAAGGATCATGCACCATGATCAAGTGAGGTATATCCCAGGAATGTAAAGATTCTTCAATATACGCAAATCAATCCATGTGATAAACCATATTAACAACTGAAGGAGAAAAGCTACATGATCATCTCAACAGATGCAGAAAAAGCTTTCAACAAAATTCAACACTCATTTATAATAAAAACTCTCCAGAAAGTAGACATAGAGGGAACTTACCTCAACATAATAAAGGCAATATATGACAAACCCACAGCCAACATTGTTCTCAATGGTGAAAAATTGAAACCATTTCCCCTAAGATCAGGAACAAGACAAGGCTCTCCACTCTCACCACTATTATTCAACATAGTTTTGGAAGTTTTAGCCACAGCAATCAGAGAAGAAAAAGAAAAAAAAAGCAATCCAAATCAAAAAAGAAGTAAAGCTGTCACTGTCTGCAGATGAGATGATTTATACATAGAGAATCCTAAAGACTCTACCAGAAAACTATTAGAACTAATCAATGAATTTGGTCAAGTAGCAGTGTACAAAATTAATGCACAGAAATCTCTTGCATTCCTATACACTAATGATGAAAATGTGAAAGAGAAATTAAGGAAACACTCCCATTTACCATTGTAACAGAAAGAATAAAATACCTAGGAATAAACCTACTTAAGGAGACAAAAGACCTGTATGCAGAAAACTAATACACTGCTGAAAGAAATTAAAGATGGTACAAAGAGTTGGAGAGATATACCATGTTCTTGGATTGGAAGAATCAACATTGTGTAAATGACTATACTACCCAAAGCAATCTATAGATTCAGTGCACTTCCTATGAAACTACCAATGGCATTTCTCACAGAACTAGAAAAAATTTTTCACAATTTGTATGGAAACACAATAGACCCTGAATAGCCAAAGCAATCTTGAGAAAGAAAAACGGAGCTGGATGAATCAGGCTCCTTGACTTCAGAATATACTACAAACCTCCTGTAATCAAGACAGTATGGTATGGATAAAAAAACAGAAATATAGATCAATGGAACAGGATAGAAAGTCCAGAGATATAGCCACACAAATATGGTCACCTTATTTTTGATAAAGAAGACAAGAATATACAACGGAGAAAAGGCAGCCTCTTCTATAAGTGGTGCTAGGAAAATCGGACAGCTACATGTAAAAGAATGAAATTAGAACACTCCTTAACACTATACACAAAAATAAACTCAAAATGGCTTACAGACCTAAATGTAAGGCCAGACACTATAAAACTCTTAGAGGAAAACATAGGCAGAACACTCTATGACATAAATCACAGCAAGATCCTTTTGACCCACCTCCTAGATAAATAGAAATCAAAACAAAAATAAACAAATAGGACCTAATGAAACTTAAAAGTTTTTGCACAGCAAAGGAAATCATAAACAAGATGAAAAGACAACTCTCAGAATTGAAGAAAATATTTGCAAATGAAGCAAGTGACAAAGGATTAATCTACAATATTTACAAGCAACTCATGCAGCTCAATATCAAAAAAACAAACAACCCAACCCAAAAATGGGCAGAAAACCTAAACAGACATTTGTTCAAAGAAGATATACAGATTGCCAACAAACACATGAAAGGATGCTCAACACCACTAATCATTAGAGAAATGCAAATCAAAACTACAATGAGGTAACACCTCACACTAATCAGAATGGCCATCATCAAAAAATCTACAAACATTAAATGCTGGAGAGGGTGTGGAGAAAAGGGAGCCCTCTTACCCTGTTGTTGGGAATGTAAATTCATACAGCCCCTATGGAGAACAGTATGGAGGTTCCTCAAAAATCTAAAAATAGAATTACCATATGACCCAGCAATTCCATTACTGGGCATATACCCTGAGAAAACCATAATTCATAAAGAGTTATGTACCACAATATTCAATGCAGCATTATTTACAATAGCTAGGACATAGAAGCAAGCTAAGTGTCCATTGACAGATGAATGGATAAAGAAGATGTGGCACATATATACAATGGAATATTAGTCAGGTATAAAAAGAAATGAAATTGAGTTATTTGTAGTGAGGTGGATGGACTTAGAGACTATCATACAGAGTGAAGTAAGTCAGAAAGAGAAAAACAAATGTCATACATTAACACATAGATATGGAATCTAAAAAAAAAAAATGGTTCTGATGAACCTAGGGGCAGTACAGGAATAAAGATGCAGACATAGAGAATGGACTTTAGGACATGAGGAGGGGGAAGGGTAAGCTAGGATAAAGTGAGAGAGTGGTATGGACATATATACACTACCAAATAAAAAATAGATAGCTCATGGGAAGCAGCCACATAGCACAGGGAGATCAGATTGGTGCTTTGTGACCACACAGAGGGGTGGGATAGGGAGGATGGGAGGGAGCTGCAAGAGGGAAGAGATATGGGGATATATTTATATGTATAGTTGATTCACTTTGTTATACAGCAGAAACTAACACACCATTGTAAAACAATTATACTACAATAAAGATGTTTAAAAAAATGTATACATCATAGTAAAACTGTTAAAATCTAAGGAGAAAATCTTAAAACAGTGAGAAGTGGTGAAGAAAGGGGGGAAGAGTCAAATTTACTTAAGAGAGAAACAGTAGCCGTGACATCTGACTTCTCAACATTAATATGAGAGTCAAAGACAATAGGATGACCCCTTTAACATGTTTAAAGAAAATAATGACTGATCTAAAACTCTGATTTCCAGACAAATAAAACCCAAGATAAAGCAGATCTACACTAGAATAAGTCCTAAATGATTTCAGGCAGATGGATATGCACAAGTCTAAGGATAGCCTTAAAGAAGGAAAAGCCTCAATGGAGGGCTTATACTACCAGATATCAAGACTGTTAATAAAGCTAGCATAAAAATCAGAGTGATATATAGCATCAGAAATAAGAAAAATTTATTAGTGAAACAGTTTAAACTCCAGAAATAAATTCATATATAGTCCACTGCTTAATGACAGTCATTATATAGCAATATAGTAGGGAAAAGTGGCCTTTATGATCAATAGTTCTAATCTGACTGGGTATACATATGAATAAAAAAAGGTGAACATTGACAGCTAACCTCACACTATATACTTTAATGTGAAAGGTAAAACCAAGTCGTTTCCAAAATGTAACATAGGAAAATATCTTCATAACTGTGTCCAGAAAATATTGTATGTAAGACACATTAAAAAAGCATTGATCATAAGTTAAACTTCATTATAATTAAGAACATTTGTTCATTTAAGAGAAAACACCATTAACAGAATGAAAAGACAAGATGTTTATTTGGAGTAGATATTTGTAATTCCTATGTTCAGAATATATTGTTAGAATAGAATTCTTCATAGATTTCTTGCATTTCTGTACATCTTACATGAGAGGTAGTAACTACACTTTTTTCTGGGCTATCTTTCCAAACTGTATAGCAGACAACCTTGAAAGATACAGATAGTGCACCACTCTGGAACAAAGAACAGTCATGCTTACTGCCCAGTATAATAAGCATAACTTTCTCTAGAATGAAGAGCAGACATGCTTAGTGCCCATTATAAAAGATTTTGGTACCCTAATCTCAGATTTCTTCCTCTTTAATACATCACACTGAATGGGCCAAAATCACCCCCATAGAACTTGGGGTAACGGGAAACTAATAAAAATGTACTGATGTTCATGATGCTTGATTTACCATGAGTAATAAGATCCTCTGTCTCTGACCCAGGCGTCTTTTGTCTTCTTTCAGCCTGAAATGGTGTCAGGCTAGCTTCTTACTTCTCAAATAGGACAAAATCTCAGATCCTTCACAGCCCTTGATGTACATAAAGAACGTCAACAAATCAAAAATAGGTAAGCTAATATAAAAATAGGCAAAATACATGAAGGAGCAATTCACAAAAAGGAATATGTGAATAAGCATGTGAAAATTGTTCAACATCATTAGTCTTCTGGGAAGTATAAATTAAAAACACAATGATATAGTACTCATCCTGCAGAAGAGCTAATAGAAAGATTGACTCTAGCAATTGTTCATGAGACTGTGAAACAATCAGAGCCCCATACAGTGCTGAAAGTAGTGAAAAATTGCTACTTACATTATGGAAAACTATTTTTCACTATTTGAGCTGAAGATATGTATGCCCAGTGAATGGGCATTTCATTGTATGTGCATGTACATGTATGGTGTGGTGTGTACAAAAAAGACATGTAGTATAATATTCAAAGCAACACTATTTTTAAGAACCTCAATCTGGAACAACTTCAATATTTATCAACAACATGATAGATAATATATGGTATTATGTATTCAACAGAATATATTATAGTATTAAGAATGAACAATGTACAAAACCATGGATGAATCTCACTATATGCTTACCTATAAAAAGCCTTTCACGGAATAGATTTATACAATTTTGTTTATTTAATGTAGAGTTCCAAACTAATCTTTGGTTGTAAGAATCTTATAACAGTTAGTTTGGAGATGTAGTGACCAGGAAGGAAAGGAATCACAAGGGGATGGATTGCTAGTAGCGTTCTATTTCTTTCTTTTTTTTTTTTTTGCGGTACGTGGGCCTCTCACTGTTGTGACCTCTCTCGTTGTGGAGCACAGGCTCTGGACGCGCAGGCTCAGCAGCCATGGCTCATGGGCCTAGCCGCTCCACAGCATGTGGGATCTTCCTCTCCCGGGACATGAACCCATGTCCCCTGCATTAGCAGGCTGACTCTCAACCACTGCACCACCAGGGAAGCCCGAGCGTTCTATTTCTTGATCTAAACATTGATTACATGGATTTTCAATTTGTGAAGATCAATTAAGCTGTACAATTAGGACATGTGCAATTTTGTAATATGTATATTTTACATTAATGTAAAAGTTTACTCCAAAAAACTTAATGTAACTGAACAGAGGAAGACATGGGAACCCACAATATATGGCAGTGATCTCTACTCTACAGCCAACATTCTAGAGTGCATATCTCTACTGCTTTATTTCTCCTTCACTTTTCCAATTTAAATCCACCTTCAATATCTCAGAAATCATTATCACTTCTTAGTTGCCAAATCCATTAACTTTTTAGCTCATTCTTCTCTTGGTAACTACTTGTACTTAATCTATGTTCTCATAAAACTTTCAGATCTTTTAAACTTCCTACTAGGCTACTTACTCTATGTTCTTCTATTTGAACTACTATAAGTTACTCTTCCTCATGATTTCCTTCTCTCCTACCCTCTAAATATTAACCATGGATTTTATTTTGTTTTAGTGTTTTTTCTTTCTACACCCTTTGTCTTTATCTTTATTCACTACCATGGATTAAACTACCTATATAATAAAGACTTGGAGAAGCACAATATTAAGTCACGTTTCCTTCTGAACTCCAAATCCAAATTTCACTGTCCCATAGGAATCTCAAATGAATATATTTAAAAGTTATCTTATTATATCCTGAGATCTGCTGCAGTTTTTTATATTCTATACCTTTGTTAATGTATCAGCACCCATCTAGTCATCTAAAGCAGAAACTTGGTGTCATCCTGAATTTTTTTTGTCTGTGTTTTTTTGTTTATTTGCCCTTTATGTCAACTACTCTCCACATTAACTTGGTCACATTGATTCTGTTATTTAAACTCTGTTAGGCCATATTACCCTTGCCATCCATGCCACTGCTGCCTGTGTCAGATTTTCATTGTTTCTCCTATATGTATTTTGATTAGAACACCACTGGTTGCCCAAACTCCAGTTTCAAACCCCAAGACTAAGTCCTACAACAAAATTATAATGGAACTGTTCATTTTCTCATCTGAGATTTCAATAGCCTATACATACTTTTATTTTAGCACCTGAAACACTCACAAAACTTCCTTGTACTTGTTTAAACATCCATCTAAGAATCATAGACTGAGACTGGGACTTTCTCTTATTGGTCTCTGAATCCACTATGCTGGCAATGTTTTAGATGTTAAGCATATGGTCATTGAATGAATTTATGTCTCTGTGATTTTAGCTGTTTGTATTTTTCTGTTTATTTATCAGTCTCCCCTATCAGGCTAAACTAGTTGAGAGTAAGGTCTGTGTGCTTGATCTGACCCTCAATAACTGTTTGCTTAATGAATAAATGCATGTAATGGAATTAAGTTTGGCTAAAATAAACTTTGATTAGGCACTTGTAAGGTACTAAAAGATAAATAAAAAAGCTTTACAATTGTTGAAAGGAAGGTAATGCATAAAGAATCAGTGGAATAATTGTGAGATAAGTAGTGAATTTATTATGGAAAAATCATAGGTAGTTATATTGTTATCTTTTTATGATGGAAAACCTTGTTGGGGAAAATTCTATTCATATAATTTTCCAGAAATGAACAGATTGATATTTCAGGACAAGTCATCACATAAGCCTACATGTATCAGTGGCATCAGATCCAGGTGTTTAATAGGGTGGGCAGAAAAATAGACTAGCAGGTGACATATATAGCCAAGCAATTTGGTAGAAATTAATAAAAGCTGCAAATAATAAAGTGTGGGTACAAAGTACAATTGTATTAAATAAGTTATTAGGGGAACAACAATATTGTATCTAGGAATGGTAATCCCTACTAATTAATTGGGATGTGTTGAGAAGATACTTAAGAAACTAGAAGAAATATGTGGACTTAAACTATTTAGATTTTCAAAAATCTGACAATGATCTATAGCAAAGACCATAAAACAGGTGACTGCTAACAAATTAAGATAGTAGATGGACCCACTTTATTTCCTGAAAAGGAAATTGTCTTAGAAACAGAAAATGAGATGTGTGGAAAACACAGGTACTTCTCTGGGTAAAAATAAAGTTTTTGGGGAAGATCTGTTCTAGATGCATAATTTAGAGAAATGTGAATAGCTTTAAGTGTGAAGTTTGAATATTGAATATTCAAATATAAAAGAATAAAAACCAAAGCTCTTTATTTGTGTTAGTGTGAAGAAAGGTGCTTTTATGAATCTAGGTGCTATGTGTCTTTAATAGCTTAGTGGCCAAAGGAGACTGGAGTTTTGAAAGCAATTGCATATGGTTAGCATTTTTTTTAGAATTGGTAACATATTGTTGGAAATTTCTAATTAGCTGAGTAAGAAGCATATGTTATAAAATAATTTAAAATTATATATTTTTATCTACATTTTCCACAGGTGTTTTACATTTCTATTTGGTAGTGTCTTGCTTTTTCAAGCCTTTGATCCTAAAAGAGGCTCTGATTTATCTTTCCTTTTTTTTTGCTTTCCATTTTCTATGTAAGAGACAACTGTGCTTAATGATCTGCATGGTGATGATGAATTACAATCCACTTCTCTCCCTTTATTTTTTACATAGTTGACCTGAAGATATCACAAGATGGAGGCCAGAGGATACAAAATGACAAAAAGTGAATATAATTAACATGATAGATGATGATATGATGGTTATCATGATAGGAACTATGATGATTAGAGTAAAACATACTGAAATTTTTATATTGACTTTTGTAATGATATTTGTCACATTGTTAATGCAAGTTACAAGTGTTGCATTTAATTCTGCATTGTATTTTCAGCTCTAATTTTGTTTGTCCAAAAATTTGGCTACCAAAACTTGAGTTACTAATCTGAAAATATATCTACATAGTCTCCTTGACAAAGATACAAAGGGAAGACTCTAGATTACTCATTATTATAACATGTGGAGATGGAACTACCTTAGCAGAATTAAATGGAAAGTGTATTCTTCATTAATCAACAAATATCATAACTCATTCAGTAAAGTTCATTTTAGCCTCCACAGGTTCCTTTTAATCACTTATTCCCTGTTCTCCAGCCAGTGTGGAAGAACAGTGACTGAGGAGGCTCATGCAAACTCCCAGTATGCAGCTAAAGATGAAGAAGCTCCTATATTTCTGCAAAATTCTTGGGAGAGCAGTTCTGAGCACAAACATTTCATATCAGAATCCAGCAAGTTGGATCTGTTCTATAATCTTTCTGTATCTGTTTGAGTCATGTTGAAAAGTAGCAGATTTTGAAGTTTGTAATTTTTGCCTAAAACCAATTTATAAAAGTTAACAGCAGGTTAATTTGATAAGATTCTTATTTCCTCTAAGCTAAAGCAACATGAATTACTAAAACATTGTGTGGAATAAAATTCATCATAATATAGATTATTTACCATTGATACTGTAGAAAATAAAGAAGGCAAAGTATTGACAGGGAGAAAATTGCTGACCTTGAAGACAAATCGACCTGAATTTGAATCATGATTCTGCCAATTACCAGTAATATTCCTTGTTACTAATTTAACAATACTAGCTATGCAGTTTCCTCATAAGGAAAACATAGATGGAAGAATCTCCCTTGCATAATTATTATAATGAATGCAAATACCTAGTACAATGTCTGAAACCTAGAAATTACTCCAAAATGGTAGCATTCTCTATTATTATTAATGTTGGAGGACCCAGACTCCAAGTGGCTGCAAATGATTCACTTTTTGGTAATTGTACTCTTGTGTAATACCCTCCCTCTGTTCATATATGTGAGCTGGACAATGTGACTCACATTTAATGAATAGAATATGGAAGAAATTATGGTAAATCACTTCCAAGATTATGTTGTAAATGACTGCAGGTTCCATCTCAGACAGTCCTTCTGTCTCTCTCTTATAGTCACTGTGGAGTAAGTCAGACAACATATCACGGGGATATTTAAGCAACATATGGAAAGCCCATGTGATGAGAACAGCATGTCTATCCAAGAGCTAACAGAAGTCATGGCCTACAGAACTGCCCCTAGTCATGACTTTTGACAGCCCAGCCAACAGCTTTCCTTTTACAACCATCATGAGAGATTTTGAGCCAGAACAACCCAGTTAAACAACTCTCAGTTTCCTGAGCCACAGGGTTTGTGATATAATAAATGACTTTTGTTTTAAACTGCTCATTTGTTATATAGCAATGAATAACTAAAACAATATTATCATTATTGAAGTGATTTACAAAGAGTGACTGAAAAATCATATTTTAAGAATTTTTCCCAAGACTTTTCAAGTATTAAAACTTACACAAAAAATCTTTAATTTTCTACTTTTTTTTTTACTAAGGATATATTAATAATTTAGTGGAATATACAAAATCTGCTTCTACACAGCTAAACATAGCTTTTGGTAAATATTACTTTGTTGTTAGGATAACTAATGAAACAGCATTAGTGATGGAATAAATAGAATAATTAATATACAGTTCAATTCTCATTTTTAAACATTGACTGCCTAAGGTGGTGTGATCACAATAAAGCAGATACTAAAACTTTAAACAATGAGAAAAGAGGAGTAAATGATTTATAGGATTTATACATAGGGTATTAGCGTGAAGAAACCAAGAGAGGGAAAAATTAATATAGTTTATCGGGGGACTCAAAAGTTAAGCTATGTATTGATGAACAGTGGCAGATGGACTGGGTAAGAAAGGTTGAACCAGATTATGGGGGTTAGTTTATAAAGGGTTATTTGAACTGTAGTTACTGAGACACCATTTTAGGATTTTGAGCAATGGAGTAATGTGATGATAGTGATGTTTTATCAACACACCCCTTCATACAGCACAGGATGGTAGGTGTCCTCTAGTGGAGTATAGTTAAATTCCTCAGAGATTTTGTATCTCTTATGGATGGCATCTTTTACTGACACACGGAAACTAACAGTTCATGAGCAAACATTAAAGGAAATGATATTCCTTTTGGTGTCAGCATTGCTTCTCTTCTTTTTCATTTGTGTCATAAGATTACATAAATGTCTTTTGTGTTGGTTTAGATGATGAGGTTTATTCAAGGCAGGTTTTGTGTGTGTGCGTTTGTGATAATAAATCAATTGAAAGTCATATTCAGCACAGGGAGAAGACTTTGGGTTCAAACAGAACCAAGTACAAACTTGCCTGTGCCACTTAACCAGCTTTTAAGTTATTTACTCCAAATCTTCCTTTCTTCAGCTGTGATTTGAGGGTAATTATACCTACCTGAAGGGGTTGTTGTAAGGATTAACATTCTGGACCATTGTGGGTACTCTGTGGATATAAATTTTCATTCCCTTTTAGTAAATGAGGAAACTACTTTCCAGTTAATTAGGCCTTTTGCAATTAAAAGGTAATTAGAAGCAAAAGAAATCTCAAAATCAGGAGTTTGCATGCCTTGCCTTTTTTTAAGTCAATATTTGTAATACATTTGTAAGTCTTCCTGTCTGCTGAAGAAATTTCCAAGACTACACTGAACTTATTTTATGAATTTATTTTCATAGGGTCTGTAAAATCATGAAACATAGGTGCTGTATTCATTGCCTTACTTACAAAACATACAGACACACACACACACATTTGTCAAGACATTTTGGTTATGGTTTCCTTCTAACTCGTGTATCCTAGAAAGAAAATATTTTTTAGAACATTTGAAATACATAAGCACATTGCCAATAGAACATTCTGCCAATTCCTAAGCTAAAACCCCAGGCTTTCAAATATTTGTTTGCTAAATAAAATTGAGACAAGCTATTCTGCTACACCTCTGCTGAAGTAATTAAAATATGAGAGCTTTTTCTACACAATATGTTGACTAAATCACAGCCAGATGAAAAACATTTCTATTATTAAAAAAGAAATGTCTTTTTTATTTTTGCTTTCATTTTCATCTTCTATTTTGGTTTCATCACTTTAAAAGCAAACTTGAAGAAATTAGATAAGGAAGACATTTAGGTGACATCACATCCTTTTTCAAGATTCAGAAACATTTTTCAAAACTTTCTATGAACACCAAGCCAAGCATGAATCTTCTGATTTTATTCATATGTGCCATATAAATGTATATATTTAAATTCACTACTTTACTAAAATATTTTTGAAGAAGTGGTTCACTTAATCCTCACTATTGTTGACTATACAAATAAGTATCAAATTTGTGATTCTGCATTTAAATTTTTTCTTCACATATGAATGATAATTAATTGCTCAAATAAAATTATACATTTATCTTATCACTCTTAGAACACAAATATGAATTCAGATCACTGTTCTAAAATGAGCATTGAAGGAAGTCAAACACATTTGCCTTTCACCATTGGTATCAATAGCTATAAATAGTTATAAATAAATAAATATATATGTATATAATAGGAAGCTTGCTGTAAAAATACATGATTATGTTAAGGTGTTAAGCTTACCATTGTTTTTATATTTTTCACGTTTGGTTGGCTTTTACTAAAAAAAAAAAAAGGCAGGCTAGGGAGTGTAAAAAGGAAGATTGCTTTAGAGAAAAACAAAAAAGAAACACCTCCTTTAAAAAATTAATATTAAAGAAAATACCACCTTGTTGAGCCAAAATAGGTTCTTCTGGGAAAATGCTTCTGTTAGGGAAAAAAGGAAAAACATCAGGAGTTCTGAATGAATCATTAATATATTATGGCTTCTTTACTATAGTCATGGTAGTTTGATTTATTTATTATTGTTTTATAAAAACAAATTTGTTTATAATTTGTTAATAAATCTCTATACAAATACTTGGGTATAGAGAATTGTTTTTGTTTGTTTGCTTTTCTTTTTTTCCCCCTGAAAACAGAAACTATGTATACCTAAACAATCAGGTTCATAACATCACCAAAAATGAATTATCAGGTGGCAGTGACCTAGGAAAAGCAAAATTCAGAAAACAACTAAAATTTTACCCTCCCAGCTTTTAAATTCTCTAATTCTTTAATATGTTCCATCTTCAGAAAACATGCAGTTGTACTTGAATATACGTCAGTCGTTTCTGCCCATGTAAACAATATCCAGTGCAAAGAAACACATTGAATGGGTTTACTCTGAGGGCCATATATACCCACTCTAGTGACTCAGTGCACGACTAAATCTATTCAGGTCTTTCTGTAATATCCTTTCACTTGCTTTCCTGTTAATTCCTCCTTGCTACATCCCTCACATTGCAGTTTATATGCTCTTTCTGTGAAGGACTGTGTTATAGACCTCAAAAGCTGGTAATTTTAACCTTACTGTTCTATAATTTTCATTTTTCTTTAGGAGGTAAAAATGAACCAGCTAAATACCTGAGTTTATCCAGGTGCCCAAATAAGCCCCACCTCCATCCTAACTCCTTAGGCTTCTTCCTTCCCCATCCTAAAATTACTTTCCCAACATTTTCCTAAGGATACTGTACATACTCATGATTGGCTTAATAAGTGTTAGGGGAGGTTCTCCAAAGTAAAATAAAAAAAACATTTCTGGTGTCCAAACATGTAGGCTGAAAAAGCAGGAATTTTATGAACAAAAAGTATTAATTATTTTGCAAATTATTCTCATATGAAACTATGAATTGGATTCCAGCATTATGAACATTTTGATAGATAGGCTGATAGGAACAGAGGCATGCTGCATGCACAGACTGACCTTGAGCTTGCAGCTGTGTATGCTATTTACAGAGGGCTTGCTTTTTCTAATTCTGCATCTTTGCATCATAGTAAGCCCAATGCTTTTACTCAAAAAGACCCAACCTATCTCCTTGTTGTGACCCAGCCCTGTTTATTAGAAGTAGCATATCAATGCTGTTACGGCAAACCTTTCAAGCACTTCTGCTGTAGGATAAGCTTACATCAGTGAAGAAACGGATATAGTCAAACACATGTAGAAATCACAATCTGGATATGCTGGTGCAAGCAAGTTAATGAAACTTTTTACAGTTTTGTTTTACCATTTCTTGCTAATTATTCATTATCCAGTTGAGCTCAAAAATTACAGCACAGAGTCAATTTTAGACGTTATGTGAAAATAATGTGAAATATTTATAAAAGGATCTTAAATTGATAACTTTTAAGATCATAACCATTTAGTATACTAAATGGTAAAGTTTGAAAATTAAAATAAAAATCTAGTCATGGCCACTAAGCCTGCACGTCCAGAGCCTGTGCTCCACAATGGGAGAGGCCACAACAGTGAGAGGCCCGTGTACGGCCAAAAAAAAAAAAAAAAAAAAAAAAAAAAAACTAGGTACAATTTTTTATGTGGATTTTAGTGTTTAAGGGGTTATGATCAACTTTAACTTTATAAAGGGAAATAGCATAACTCAAAAAATTATTTCTATCACTCAATTATTTTCCTTTCTAGTTTTCTGTTCCCTTCATCACTGCCTTAGTTTAGGTCCTCATCACCTAATAATCCTGGCTATTAAAGCAGTCTTCTAACTGCTGCCTTTGCCTTCAGTCATTTCCCACTGCAATCATACCTGCACACTGATGCCAAATTACCCTACAGCAATATCATTTTTATATTAATTTTTCATGGCATTTGTTGCCTCGTACATAATGATCTAACTCTTAAACCTAACATTCAGAACTCTTCAAAACTTGATTTTAGCATACTTTCCAACATTGTCACTCATATATTTTTGTATCAAGACCATGTTTAACCAGTTAGTGCACTAGTTTTGGTAAAGTCAAAACTGATATTTAAATTCCAGTTCTGATACTTAACAGATTCCTGACCCTGGGTAATCCAATGTACTGAAGTTTCAATTTCTTGTCATGTAAAAATGGGAACCTTTAACTCAAACCTTTGTAAAGTCTACTAATAATAGGAATAGGAGTAATAATAATAATAGCAGCAGCAGCAGCAGCAACAGCAGCAGTAGTAGTAATAGCAGTAGTCAGAATAGGAGTAATAATAGTAGTAGTAGCATAGTAGTAGCTGTTAACTACCAGTCTTTAAGCAGTAACCTATGTTTAGGTACTTCACAGAATATTTTATATACATTACATTATTGAATCCACCAACAGCCCTATAAGTAGGTTATTTTAGACCTACTTTACAATAAAGAAACTGAATCACAGAGAGATTTATAATTGACTAATCTTTTACAGACAATACCTGAGTAAGGGTTTTAAATCTGGTCTGTCTTAAAGGACTTAAGTGGAGTAAACTAACTTCAAAATCACATGCAATGTTGTGCTAATGCCTTCATTTTTCTTGGGAGAAATTCCATAGTTTCTCAGATTCTCTGAGGAGCTTGTGAGCCCCCAAAAGCTCAGAATCATTGAGCTAAACTCTCAGTTCCTTAATCAAGAACAATGGACTTGGGAGATTTATCTTTTGAGACTCTGGTGCTTCATATTGTCTGCCACGCGGTAGAAAAATCAATTGCATGTTAGGATAAATTGTTTATCAATGTCTATAAATAGTTCCTTGCACATAGTGGATAATTAGTAATTATTCAAAAATATATGTCACATAATTGCTGCTTATCTGGAAAATTGTAGCACTTAATGCCAGGATTGTTATACTAGGCACACTTAGAATTATGACTGAATAAATAGTACTTACAGTTCACATACAGTAAAAAGGCATATAATTAAAATCAGTTGCTGAAAAGTGGATTTGCATGTATTATACAATTACTTTTGTTTAAGTAGTCACTAAAATTGACCTCTTTTGCACTGGCTACAGAGAGAGGAATGTAAACCTCCAGAATCATCTTGACCATTAAATTGAGCTGTCCAGGGGGAAAGTATAGCGCATATAAACCACACATGAATAAATGACATGGGACATAAATGAGAATGTTCTTAGACTCCTAACTAGGCTCAATAAGAGAGGGGAAAAAACACTCTTGTTAATATCATGGTGCAGTTACCCACATCCAATCTTGATTTATTTTTTTAGAAGGACTATATTGAATGTCGTGAATACATGTCTAATTTACTAAAAAAAACCAGACTTCATTTCCAAACTATAGCCTAAATGAATAAAACATTTACCTTGGCCTTGATTATCCAACTATTTTCCTAGGGTTCCAATTTACCTGGGTAAAATAGACTGAAGTTATTTTAATTATATTGATTTACTCTAAAGTCCTTACTAAATTTAAAGCTATAAATGTTTGGTGGTAGCATATCTTTGAAAATACATTTACTGATTTTTGGAAGACCTATTAGATGGCTATTCGTTTGCCTTATATTTTAATGGCCTGGTGTTGAATTATGCCTTATTATTGTAGACTAGTGGCATGCTCCAAACCTAACTGCATCCAAACAGGCAAACTCTGTAACAATCCCAGAAACCCTCCTCAATTGCTGAAGAAATGTTTTGAAATATAATTTGAAAATGGAAGTCCTTGTGCTGAACCTTTATCCTAATTGTAGCAGTACTATTTCCTTTTCTTTTGAAAATATTTTCTTCATTACAAGGCTTTAAGACTTGAAAATTAGAAGCAATGAAAATGATTAAGACTTTTTGAGCAGCCAGAATTGTACTGAGGAAGTATGTTTTAAAATATTAAGTTCAGCATTTATTTAGTGGAGAAAAAAAATAGAAACTATTGTTACAGATTTTTAGAAAGAGCTCTTATGCAGCAGCTGTGCAGCAGCTGTGAGCTTCAAACAGGTGGCTTGATAGGGTGGCCCTTGTCTCCTGGATGCAAACTCTGAAGCCTTGAGCAGATGTTTAGGGCTGAGGACAAAGTAGAGAAATCCACTTCCTCAGCATACATTTTTTTGGTTGTGGGCCTAGACTATAACGGGGCTTAAATCAGTTCTGCTGGTTACTAGGTAACTTTGGCCAAATCACACAACCTATGAAAGTCTTCATTTCCTGATCTGTAAAATGGTGATAATAACAAAATTTAACTAATATGGTAAGACATAGTACATGTGAATATTAACTGATATTCTTCATGTTGCTTTTATAACACTTTATAAGAACTTTTTGTTTCCTTTAATTCTAGTCTTGGGACATCATTAACAGTACTATATACAACAAAATCCTTTAAAAGTTTGAGCATATGTGAAAGAAAATTAGATTTGTCATTAAACAAAACTCAATAAAATTTATCTGACACACATGTAAATGCTATTCAAAATTGTAACTTTATTGCATTATATTAGCTCATATATGGTAAGCAACTAATAAATTATTGTAATAATAAGCTTTTTTCATAGTTAAGCTATGACTCAATTGAGAGGAAGCATCTAGAGGAGGAGCCAAGGAATCATTCTGAAGCTTGAGGCCCTAGGGGATCAGGTGAAGTGTTGAGGATAGGAAGAAGGCAAGAGAAGGGCACTAGACCCTTGAGCAACTGGAGGCTTGATGAAAGGGTAGAAGTGGAAATAAGAGACTTAAGAAAATCTTACCCAAGATCAACTTCTATCCCCTTCTATCTTGCAGAACACAGCAGTGATCTAACTCTTGTGTGGAGCTGGGCAGCCAGGATGTGGTTTAGAGACCAACTCTCCTTTGTATGGAGAGCTTGACTGAGCAAGTGAAAGGGAGTGAGAAAGTATGGGTCATGAAATTTCAATGAAAAATTCAGTGACATAATTCTGGTTCATAATAAATGCTCAATACATAGTATTTTATTCTTGTTCTTTTTTCACATGTTTACAAGACTTTTCTGACTCTCCAGCAGGGACCACAGGTTTTAGTATTCACCAAGAAAGAGACCCTTTCTTCAATGAAGTGCAAAGAGAATAGAAATAAGGGTGCAACCAAGGTATAAGGTTTTACACATTTGAAAGAACATGTGAGAGGAAAATAGCTGATATTTTTATCTTTGGAAGTTTTTAGTCACAGACTTTCCCTCAGACTTAGAATTTTTGGCAAACATTTCAGTTTATGTAGAGATAATTGGACTGGACAATATTTAATACAATTTTTTATCTCAGGATTATTGTACAAATACTCAGATGCTTCAGAGTAGCTTCTTTTTCTACTCAGTTCTTTTTTTTTTTCAGCTTTTCTTTCCTATTTCCTAATCCTAACCAAATGGTGAGGAATTAGAGTGCTAAAATGTCACATATTACTTATCCGTTGCTGCATAAAAAAATCACCCCAAAACTTAGCAACTTAAAACAACAAATCTCACACAGTTCTGAGGGTCAAGAATCCAGGAGCAGCTTAGCTGGGTGGTTTTGACTCAAGGTACATCAAGAATGTGCAGTGAAATTATTGGCTGGGGCTGCAATTATTTGAAAGGGCTGGAGAATCTACTTCTAAGCTCACTCATACAGCTGTTGGCAGGAGACCTCAGTTTTCCACAAGTGTCTCTCCCCTCTATATAGGGCTATTTATACAACATGGGAACTGGACTCTCCAGAGTGAGTAATGAGAGAGAGAGAGAGAAATAACCAAGAAGGAAGTCATGATGTATATTATGACCTAACTTTGGAAATCAGGTACCTTCACTTCTTCTGTATTCTGCTCTAGTAAGCAGATACAATGAAATACCAGGAGGTGGGAATTATTTGAGCCATCTTGGATGCTGACTCCCATATATTTCTTTAACTTCTCAACTAGCAAAACCAATGTGTGGATAGTGTGAGAGGACAGAGGTTTAAGAGGCCTATCCTATTTAGGCCCATCCTATTTAGAAGGCACTGAGGTAACTACCACTAATCAAAGATTTTATGATGATTTCTGAATTTTATCTCTAGACATGTATTTAAGTATTTTAAATTTACATATTTAAGTATTTAAAATTATGAATTTTCTCAAATTTGTTCTCAATCATTTAACCTACAGTAAAAATTAAGAGTTTCTATGAATCAGAAACTGTCAGGGCAATTATGATATGTGTTACAATCAAGTTATGTACAAAAAGCCAAGGATACACAGAGACAGAGGAACTAAATTTACCTGGGGAGTTGGAGAAGGATTCACAGAAGAGGTGTTTCTGAGTTTTGTTTTAAAAGATTAATAAGATTTTGTAAGACTGACAAAGAGGTAAACAAGAAGATAAACATTAGAAAAACAAATGCAGAGTTTCAACAAGTTTCAGAAGATAACATACAGAATGATACTATATTTATAAATCTATAATTTATTTAAGCACACATATTTGATTAAATATAAGTAAGGGATTGAGAAATTCAAACTCAGGTTAGTGATTGCCTCTGGAGGGACAGGGACAGCCAAAAGTAAGTGAGAAACCAGAGATAGATTCAATGGTGCTAGTGTTTGAATAGGTTTATAGGATTATAGATGTCAGAATTATGTATAACAATTTTTACATATGAAATATTGTATAGTCATTTTTGATATTCAGTGCATGTTGTCAGCAGAGGGAACAAAAGGCATGGAGGGGTGAATGAGCTTAGAATAAAATATAAAGACATAATTATGACAAGGAAATTATAAATAATGCATTATATTTCATAATATACAGTTCAGTGTCCTGAAATTATATTGGAGTATACAAAGGAAAGAAGATTAGAGATTCAATTGAAAGCGACAAACTCAAAACTCAGAATCTTGCAAAAGAAGCAAGTACTATTTCTGTATTAAGAACCAGGAAGCTGATTTCTCCTTTATTGCCTGCATGAGGATAAGATCAAGGCATATTACAATTAAGAATCTTGAATCATGTGAATTAATGATGTTACCGGAGCAGTCATTATTTTCACCATTAGGAAAGAGGTCTGGTGGATTTTAATTGTCTAAAACTCATCATGTGCCAACAACTTTAGTTCCAAGTGGAATTTAAATCACAGGGTGGTACTTCATTTAACAACTTACGCTTTTAATCTATTGTGAAGCTGCAAGTATGGTTTAATTATATTATTGCCAATCATCTGAAGAATGGTAATTACTTGGAGCTTTTGGCCAGCATGTCTGATTAAAAGTGCTATGGCAAACTCAATAGGTCATAGGTTCATGTCCTGAGCCTATTAATTTTCTTCTAAAGCCTTACTTTATTCCTTAGACAAGGAATCACTCCACCCTTGGAAAAGATGCTTAGAAAAACTTGATTGATCTGAATTGAACATGAAATGTAATGACTTTTGCTGTTATCATTTTGATTTACTTTTTATTTTTTTTCATTTCTCTTACTAGCCAAAAAAAAAAAAAAAGTGACTAAAGCACTATTTTCCTGTGAGAGATTTGAAATGCTTGTTTATTCAACAAGGTCCAAAATGTTGATGGATAATTAAGAGCGATATTTATCTGACCAAGAGTGAGAATGAGTTCCTACATGTTTATCTACGAACAAAGTTCAGGATACTTTTTTCCCAGGGAAGGGGACGTGATACACAGGAGGAAGTTATGAAGATTGGATTCTTTTCTTTTCCTTTTGAGAATAAAGACAAGGCATAATACCTGTAAGGCCACATTGGGACTTTCTGACAAAGAAGTTGTATCTGTTTTGATAAAAGAAGTCCAGGAGAGTCTAGAGGTATTTTCCAAACCAACGCTATGGTCTTGCTGAGCTTAGTTGTCACCATAGCTTCCTGAGAACCTTGAATGCCAACCCTTGAGCCTTCTGCTCTTGGTTCCACTGCCTTGTTTTTCGTTGGTCCTTTGGCTGCTTGATGGATCATTGTTTTGTCATTACGTCTGTTTTTGATAAAAAATTTATTTCACTTTTAGCCCACTGATAGCATATTCCAGCCAAACTTTACATGTATTTTCTGGGTGTAGGTATGCCCAGAAGCTGAGCATACATATGTGCTACCACTTTGCACCTTATTTGCAGTTGCAGTGTCTCATCTATATCAAATTTGTATCTTAACAAAGATGTCTCTGATATGAAATCACAGAGGTGTTCATTCCAGAGTTGGTGTTAGATGTCTGACATATAAAAATGCCTGTGACTCATCTTCTCCCTACCTTCCTCTCACCTGTGAGTATCCTATGAGACACAACCTGAAGTCTTTTCCCTATTTTACATACTCACAAATACTCTCACAGCTCCTACATCTCTTTTTAAATGACTCCCTCCTTCCTTCTGTTTTTTATCTCTGCCTGTGACTAGCACATACTCACTAGATGATCCCCGATAGCATGTTTCATTGTTGTTTTTTTTTTTTTTGACTCAAAGTGGCATCTTAAAAAAAATCCTGCTCTCCAGTATCTCTGAACTCCTGTGCTTTTTTATTCTCCACTGTCTGACGTTGTGAAATTCCACTCTCTGTCCTTACTTCCTCCAATCATTATAATACCCCCTCTAAAAAAAAACTTGTTCTGCATTTCCCAACAATGCAGAATGTGGAAGTATCTTGTAGGCAGTAGAAAAATAACAAAAATTTAAGCAAAGACAGTAACCGGAAGTTGTCCTTTCTCCCACTATACATTTTTCCCCATATGAACCCTATAATTTCACTCCCTGTTTTGTCCTTAAGTCATGTTCTTTAATTCCTTTAAATGCATTCTTAAGGTAATAATAATCTCTTATATTTGATATCTTGGGATCATGGGTTTTAATTTTAGGCCCTTTCTTCTGTTCGTATCTGTCACCACAGAAGAATAACAGCCCCAACTCATTGATGCTCATGTGGTTCGAATAAATTTTTGGAATTAACAAATATTCATGGAGGACTAGCTCTTTTCCTCAGGAGCTGAGTTATGATGACCCAGGAGTGGACAACATGTAGAGGCCGTTAGCAGGGATTTGACTGAACAAAGTCAGACAAAGTATCTCTGAGAGTTTGCACTAAATAGATGCACTGTGCATGTTTACTACTAATGGAAGAGATTTTTTTTTTTCAGTGAGAAACAGACCCTCTAAGATAAATATGTTTGGTTCAGATTATGTATGAATTGTTTAGAATTTGTATTTACAGAGCTAAGACTAGGTTCCTAGTTTTTATGACTGCTAGCCTATGACTTTTATTTTACATTATTATAGGCTACTAAGAAAGAGAAGCCTTAGTCTACAAGTTATAATAACCTAAGTTCTTGTCACAGCTCTGTAGATACAAAGATTTGCTATTCTTGACAAGATTTGCCACTTCTATGCCATAATTTACTCATCTGTGTAAAAGTAGGGATTGTAACTACTCTATATTTTTTGCTGAATTGTTAGAATTATGTTCACTATGAAGGTTACATAAGTGAGATATAGTATATTACATGCTTTCTAATTAGAAGAATATTTCAACAGCAGTAGTAGCAATTTCTGATGCTAACGTTCTTTCTTCAACTTTTATTCTTTATTCTTCTCTTTCAGTTTCTAAATTTCTGTGACTTCACTATCATCACCTGCCCACCACCAACCCCCCTTTTTAAAATCACATATTGGATTTTGCCCATAGGTAATCCAATGATAAAATCACACTGATAGTTGAAATAAAAAGTTCCTCTTATTTTTCTTGGGTAAAATTTTGATAACACCAATTGTCCTTGTCAATTTTATACTTGGATATTAGTTATAATAGTGTCTTTTCTTCTCATTTGCACAGGAAATGACTTATTTCTTGTAGCAGTTCATGAACTGGGACATGCTCTGGGACTGGAGCATTCCAATGACCCTACTGCCATCATGGCTCCATTTTACCAGTACATGGAAACTGACAACTTCAAACTACCTAATGATGATTTGCAGGGAATCCAGAAAATATATGGTAGGTTACCACTGATTCTATTTGGTTAACCCTATAGTGAAGTGCAGAATTTCTGCTCTGTTTTCTTTGTTGAGATAGATGCTCTAAATATATTAGAGAGATAAATGCTGAAAAAAAAAATCTGGTGTATTGATAAAAGTCTTCTATCAATCAAGTTTGGTTGGCCACAATCTCAAATATCTTAATATGCAGATAATGGGAAAGTCTAGGCACTGATAAACTTTTCTTACTGAGTTTAATTGAAACCTGAAATTATAGTAAAGGTCAGATAAGCTTTAGTATTTAAAATTTGGGTAAAAATGTAATAAATGAATATAACCAATAAAAACAATGAGTCATAGAAGACTTTCATATAAGATACTGAGACTCTGGTAAAAGCTGACAGATTGATTCTTAGTTTATGATATTTGATGGTAGATAGATGCTAGACAAATCACTTTGGAAAATGCTGAAAATACTCTTGTGTGATGGGTGTAACAAAATGAACTCAAAAACATGTAATTATTGACTAAGAGGTAAAAGGTAACAAATGGCTAAGTTTACTAACACATAATTCACAATAAATTTCTAGGAGAGTAAAATAATTTTAACTTATGGGGTTCAGTCAATGAATGCAAGGTAGGACAAAAAGAAGAAAGACTATTACACATATTTACTATAATCCTAACTCCCTCAATAGGACCATTGACCTTTATAAAGACATTTATTTCACACAAAATTGTTAAGGACTTGACATTTATTATTTACATATAGAGAATATGCTTTACTAAATTAATGAAGTGAAGCTTTCGTTTTACAATACAAAAACAAATGTGTGCTGTCTGTAATATTCAGTATTCAGAAAATGTCATTTGCATTTTTAAATATCATAGTTTAAGTTCACTAATCTGTTTTGCATTCATGAGTTTTTCAAGTTCAATGTCTCAGTGGTGACCATTCTCTCAAGGTTAAAATAAGTTTTGGAAAAAAAAGGTCAACTTTTGTGCTGCTCTTTATTTGGGGAATACTGAGAAAAGAGAAATGTCCGGGACTCAAAACTAAATAGCTCATATGTTGAATGAGCTAGCCAATGCCTATGTGTGTGTCATCAGAAATTCTGCCAAAGTAGTTAACTGAAAGGAGGCTCTTTCTCATAACCTCATGAATTAGTAGTCTAGACTGAAGGTCTGCAAAAGAGTATTCTTTCCATATTTAAATAATAAGTGTGAACAGCTCTGTATATCTTTTTAAAAACATAAATCCCTTGAGGAATGATGCTTTACATCTCTACCAAATTACATCTATAACCTTTGGCTTGATTTAGAAACCTCTTTTTAGAAATACTTCTCTAATTAATATTTTACTAGTGGTGTTTTAATCAATAGGTGTTTTAGATTCAGTATTCAAATGAAACACTCTTGTAGCAATTTGTCAAAACATTTCATTAGAAGAAAATAATGAAAGTCAGGAAAAGTTGATAAAATACAGTTAGATACATAGGGATAGAATAAACTTTGATTTGTTAATGAACTATTAACAATATTAGAAATATTTGCATAGAATCGTCTATCAAAAACTAGGATTAACTTTGGTGGAGCTTACATGCATGGTTCCAGTATTCATTTTAATTTATTTATGATTAATACACCACCTACTTCCAAAAAAAGATTTGAAAGCAGACTTTCCAATAAGGGCTGTGGTGAAGCTATTTTAAAAATCATTAAAAATTAACGAAGAAGGCCTAGTTACTTGGATCCAGAATTCAGCACAATAAAGACAGTTTCCGATAGACCTGGCAATGGTTTGTTGGGTAAGATGGTTTGTTTTTTCAGGAAGTATACAATCTTAAAGACCTCTTAGCTTGCTTAGTCTGAACCCTCCACTGATGAGTGATTGTCTTCTGTAGCATATTTTCCAGCACTATTCCACTTTTAAGTGAGCCAAGTGCTGTCCTCATATTTTCAAAAGGTCCACCTGACAAGATTCCTCCACCAACAAGACCTCTACCGACAGTGCCCCCACACCGCTCTAATCCTCCAGCTGACCCAAGGAAGAATGACCGGCCCAAACCTCCCCGGCCTCCCACTGGCAGACCTTCCTATCCTGGAGCCAAACCCAACATCTGTGATGGGAACTTTAACACTCTAGCTATTCTTCGCCGTGAGATGTTTGTTTTCAAGGTAGGAAGCTGTGATTTTTTTCTTTTTTTTAATGGTAGATCAAGTGTCTACAGTGTCGCTTTAGAAAACAAGTTCTCATTCATTCTAACACCACCTTCCCAGACCTCTCACAGTTAGAAGTTTCAAAAAAATTATCTTAAAATAAAACGCACAAATGGGCTTAAATGTCTAGGAGAAAATTGTTGTAACATTCTATTTGGGGAATGCATTTATGTCAGCAAAAGCTAAAATGCCTAGAAATGTGAGGCTAAAAAGTGCTGCATGTTATGAACAGATAAAAAAACATAATTTAAATCATGAATAGGAACTAATAGGGATGATTTGCTTGGGAGCTTAGCCACTTCCAGGCGTACTGCAGCTACTCTATCTTTGGTTTGCACATCTTTATGAGATCCTTATAATTTCACTAGACAGTTAAAGCATTGTTTTTTAAGAGGAGTATTGATCATTTTGTTCAGGGTCTACTGGTAGCCATTTACGTTAAATCTCCTCTATGAGACCATCACATTGATTTTACATATACATGTTGTTTTCTTTAGGCATGCGTTTATAGCTGTCTAATTTACATTGTGTTTTAAAAGGTTACAAGCTAAAACTAATTTTACATTTTGCTAAATGTGCTTTTCAGTGACGTTGAGTTCTCCAGGAATAACACTAAAAAACAGTGTACCAAAATAAATTATATAATACTAAAAAGTGAATGTAATGTAATGTAATACTGAAAAATATTTTCCCCTCAATGTTTGTAAACCAGTCTTAAAGATTAATGAAAACTGTAAGATTTATGTTGGTATTAGGGCACTAAAATAGCTACATTTTACCAATACCATCCATTTAAAAATAAAATAAAGTGCTCTCTTTTTCAATAGACATGAATCAATAAATATTGAAATATTGCCCTACTTATCCTATCTACCAGAGGCCATACTTTGAAAATATAGATATTATATAATGTTTAATAGGCAACATACTTCATTTCCTATATTGGAAATTAAGATTTGGATTTAATATAATATGCACAAGAGCATCATACTTTCCAGGAAAAAAATCAATGCTTTTCTTCAAACACATGAATAGATTTTTGAATTTTATAAATGCTCTGCAATGCTTAGTTAGATATCTCCCCTTTAATTTAAGTAGATTAATAAGTTTAGATTCAAGGAGTAAAGAATAAAAGCTTACTATATATATGTGTATATCTATATATACATATATATAGATATACACATATACTCATTGTGGCTAAGCCCACGGCAACTAGTTGAAATGAACACAAAATGCATTAATTTGTTTATTCTACAAGACACCAAACGACAACTGAAATATTTTTTTTTCACTGTTTTGGCTGAATTTCCACATCCAAGCTTTATACCTTGACATGCTGATATCACCAAAGTGGTGTCAACTTTATCTGAGAATAAGATATGAAATTGACTCTGGGTACATTCATTTCATTCTTCTTGTCTGTCTAATTAGATTGCCAATCTCAGAAGAGACCAGTATCTTTATGTCTAATGATCATTTTTACCAACTTTTTGCTCTGCACATTGTGGGAGATTAGTGAGTGCTCTGATTGACAAAATGAGATCCTGTGATGGCTGGTTCTTGGAATCAGGAATGAGTAACAAGCACACAGACCAAGTCTCAAATAAAATGCAGTTGCCACTATTTTCAATGTCAAAGCAAGTGAATAAAGAAACATGAGTAAGGCCTGCTTCTCTAAACTCTCATGGTACCTTGGATTCCTTAATCAAAACTCTCTGCAGGGCAGAGTTCCTAAACTCTGTCTGCATTTAATTTCTTTGTTTCACTAGTCCCTCTTCTCTTTCTGAGAATAAGTTCTGTAGAAGATATCTTCTTTATAATTTTTATACTCATCTCCTCTTTCATATAATGAGTATGTATGCCCAGGGTAGTTTACCAGGTCCCCAGGATGTATGAATAGAAAGTAACACCCCCGCCTTTATGGAGCTCATACTCCAGGAGTGAAGACAAACATAAGCCGAAGTACTTTTAAGATACAGGAGGAAACGACATGAAGAGAAAGAACTGAAGTCCAGTTAAGTAGGTCAAAACAAACTGACTGAGAAAAGGCTTATGTTGAATTTTGAGAGAGACACTTCCTAGGCACATTAAAGAGATTGGTATTTGACATACTAAAAAGTTGATGTACTGCGGAAGAGAAGATAGACATATTAACTCTAGTGCAAAGTGATAAATGTTATAAATCAGAAATATACAAGATTTGATCAAAGGGAAAAGAGCATGATTGAGTGACACCTGCTCCTGGTTAATAGCTATGTGGATTGGGTAACTAATATGTACCTGAATGTAAGCTAGGCACTTTACATTGATAATCTCTAAACCTTATAATAACACTGCAAGGTGAATAGTATTCTCTGTTTTACAAATGAGAAAACTGAAAATCAGAAAAGTTAAGTAGTCAGTAGCTGAATACAGGTCTACTTGATTCCAGAAATCTATGTTTTCCACCTTTAGTTTTACTAACTGAAAGAGTTAGGGAAAGCTTCAAAAGAAAGGTGGACTTTAATATATATTTTAAAATAGTATATATTCAAGAAATATTTATTAAACTCATGTTGTGAGGCTCTGTTTTAGGCACTGGCAGTGTAGCAATTAAAACACACACACACACACACACACACACACAAACTACAGTCTAGACCTTAGTTTATTGGAGCTTACATTCTAAGTTTTCAGAGTGGACGTGTGGGTGAGAGTGCTTCACACAGAAGTTCTGCACCTGCCATGGAAGGCTGTGGGAGAGCATCCACATTGATTGAGCCCCCCAAATCTTGTTTTTCTCTGTTAATGACTGCTGGCCTTTAAACTTCTCCCTCTATACCTACATGGTCTAGACTACCTTCACCTCTAAATTAATGTCATTTTCCCCATACCTGATCTTCCCACCAGAAGTTACTCTGTCAGTCAGTCTTGTGCACACCTACTTTTTAAATTTTCCTTCAATATGCTCACCATTAGTTTTCATAGTTTGTTCCTTTTTGGCTATCCCTTCAAGTACATTTTAAGATCACCCACTATTTGATCTCACTTTTAATAATGCAACAATTTTTGATTTTTCTTCATTACTAATTCTTTATGCAAATTGGAAACCTCTTTATCTCCTCAACTCTTAAGCACCAACACTCATTTCACATTAATTTTACTACCTCAGGCCTCTTTGTCAGCCTCTGCTTATCCATAACTTCCATTCTCAACATTTTCCACATGTCCCAAACTCTCTAACTATTCTTCAACCCAAAATCTCTTTCTAGTGATTTTTATATTTATTCTCTATGTCCAATTAGCATGCTTTTTATTTCCATATTCTCTATTCCTCATTGTAATGTGCTTCTTCACTAGATTATAAACTTCAGAGTAGGGATTGGTTCGTATGGACTTTTTGGTGCTCGAGCAAATGAACAGGGATCTCAGTATAATATGCATTTAGTGAAACTATATCTGTATCATGTTTATACAACAGTAATCAACCAATAGGACATTACTGAAAGTATTTCATTCTGGTAGTTCATTATTCCTTGCCCAAGATCTCCATGAGTATTATTTACTTCAATTCCATATGTATGATTTTTAAGTAAAAAATAAGAAAATATAGATATAAATAAAAGTAATATCATCAGGTAATTTTGTTTTCTAATTAGAAGGAGACTTTCTTTTTAATAGGATCTCCAGCATAAATCTTTGGGTAGCAATCTTCTTCTTAGGGGATTTGATATACATTGAGCTTCCCAGGCACTCATTTATTTATAGTGAGTTCACCTGGATATACTTTCTATATAAGAATATAAATAAATTATATATATACAATATATTTTATATATTATATATAAATGTATATTTTAATATAATATATTATTATAAACACCATTTTCATATATTATTTATTGTTTATTTATGCATGAGAAAGTTAAGCTTTCCATGCAGCTTCATAATCCTTGGGGAAAGTAAAAACCTAAAGAGAGAAAATGAAAATCGAAACAAAGTGCCAAGGAACAGAGAAACAAAATAACAATAACAAAAGAAGCTTTGCCCTTACTTTATAGAAGGTGATATTTAAGAGTGCGCCCTGAAGAGTGTAAGCTGCTGTTGTGACTGGGTTCACAACAATAACAAAATCTGATTGTTCAAATGAATACTCTCAAAGTTCCTTTGGACAAGATAAAAACATTGAACATTTTGTTATTGTTGTATGAAAGAGAATGGAAAGCAGAATTAGTCAACCTTGTAGAGGATATGTTTCAGTACACTGTATAGTGTTACTTATGGAAGAATGCAGTGGTAAATGTATATATTCTTCCTAAAGCTGAGGACAGTAAGAAAAACTATAAACAGCACCTAAATTTCTTAGAGCTCAGAAAAAAAAAAAAGAAAAGAAAAAGGATGATTCCATTGGACTACTGACTAGTTCTTTACATCAAGGGGAGCAAGCAAAGGTCAGTACTTTAAACTAGAGCTAGAAGGAATAGTGTTAAGAGGCAAAGGTGAAAGCTGTATGGAAGAGCATTCGAGGAAGTACAGTAAAGGGTCTTCCCAATTAATATAGAAAACAAAGCTCACAGCTCTGAGTAAAGAAAACATTTCATCATTTATCCAAAAAAAAAAAAAAAAAAAAGAAAAGAAAGAAAAAAAACAGAAATCATTTGGTTCCTTTGTCAAATTTTTGTCTGTTCATTTGTCACAAAATGATTTGTTCTTAAATATGACCATCCTCCCTTACAACCACCTACTGAAGAATCATTATTATTATTATTATTAATTATTATTTATTTCCAGTTATTATTTCCATAGAAACAGATTTATTAACACTAGTTAACTTTCCTTGAAAGTACATTTAACCAAGTCTAGTAAGTATAAAGTATGATCCAATTTCATTTGCAATATAGCTTTGTTTCATAAAAGAAGAGATGTTATATGAGAGAATGAGAAGAAAGATACTTGTTCAAAGAGGTAAATTATATTTCCATAATGTTGATTTGTGACTAAACTCCTTTCAATTGATCAGAATTGAACTTTGTGACTCTTCTATTCAGTAGCTTATAATCTCTTGGTATTTAATGTCAATTTGTTTCTTATTGTATGCTAAACATCTCCCATGGAGCAATATTTACTCTTTTCATTCATTTTTATTTTATTTTAAAATTTTTCTTTCTTTGTTGAATATTCCTCTGTTTCAACTTTATTGTCCTTGAAATCTGGAACTGTGTCTTTCTCTCATTACTTGTATAACTATATCACATTACTCACACAGAATATTTGTTCAATTTTTCAAGTGTATATTTTGCCTTGTCTGTATGTATGCCATTGAGCTTTTGGAATTAAAAGTTGAAAATAGGATTTTTCCTTTAAAATGCTAAAATTTTGTCAGGAAAAGGACAACATGTAATTATCAATCAGAAATAGTTCCTTTAAATTGAAGCCCACAAAACAGATAACAATAATGGCCCTTTACACTTAAGAGAATATCGGCTTAAGCCTGGGAATAATAAGATAATAGAAGTAACTGTGGAGTCCAGGTGGTAACTTACCAATAAGCAGTGTGATCCAGAATAAGAAGAAAACCCAAATGTCAAAATCATTGAATATCTTTGGTCAGCTTTGAAAGATCCAGCATACAGACCTATAGGCTCAGAGAAGTGAGGTGAGGAAGCACTTGAGAGTTGCATATTAAGGTTCCTACTGGACCTCTCCCCTCAGATGCCAAATTCAACATACTTAAACTTGAGCTATCGATCCTCCTTCATGAACTGACTCCTCTGCTTCTCTTTTTCCATTCAAAATAAGGGCAACTCCATCGTCCCATTTATTTAGTAAATAAAACCTAAGGATAAAGCCAAATCCTGTTGGCACCCACTTTTCTTCCCTTCCACTGCTACAGTCCTAGTCAAAGGTACCATCACATTTCACCTTCATATTGGAATATCCTCCACATTTGTTCCCTTGTTTCCTCCCTTGCCCCATCCTTCCAGCCTATTGTCAGTTCTGCATGCAGAATTATCCTGTAAAATCATGCATCAGATCATATAACCACACTGTCTAAAACCCTTCAATGTCTGCCAAGGTTCCTATCAAACAATCCCACTTCTTGGTATATATCCAAAGGGGGTGGGGAACACTATCTCAAAAAGGTATCTGCACTCCCATGTTCATCACAGCATTATTCACAGTAGCCAAGGTATGGAAACAAGCTAAGTGTTAACAAGATGAGTAGATAAAGAAAGTGTGACATATACATATACATATATATACAATGGTATATTATTCACCTTAAAAGAAGAAGGAAGGAAGGAAATCCTGCCATTTGTGAGGCTATGGATGAATCTAGACAACATTATGCTTAGGGAAATAAGCCAGACACAAAAAGACAACTATTGCATTATCTCACTTATATGTAGAATGTAAAAAAAAGTTAGACTCAGTAACAGAGAGTAGAATGGTGGTTACCAGGGGCTGAGGGGTGGAGAAATGGGGGATGTTTGTCAAAGGGTAAAACTTTCATTTATAAGATGTATTTCAGTTATAAGATGGAGTAGCATGGTGACTATAGTTAATAATTCATCATTTACTTGAAATTAGCTAAGAAAGTAGATCTCAAGTGTTCTCACCACAAACACACACACACACACACACACACACACACACATACACACACAGATTGGTAACTATGTGAGGTGATGGATATGCTTATTAGTTTGATTGTAGGTAATCATTTCACAATGTATACTTATATCAAATCATCAAGTTGTGCACTTTAAATATATACAATTTTTATTTGTCAATAGTACCGCAATAAAGTTGGGGGAAAAAAACAAATTTCTTTCAGTTGCTCACAAGGCTCCATGATCAGCCCCTTTCACTCTCCCCTCTGATATCACCTCCATTTTCTTACTCCAATCACTTTTACTCACTCAATTCCAGGCACACTTGTCTCCCCTCTGTTCCTTGAACTTGCCAGGCTTTCTTTTCTTTGCAGGTCTTTCCCTGTCAAATGCCAAATATTCACATTATCTTCTAGATTTTTGCTGCTATTTGTAAAAGTCAGAAGACTATCTCCAACCTCTAGTACTGTCCAAACTGTCTGTTGTTACATAGGTCCACATGGGGCTAGATATATGAAAGGGAACAATATTTGTAGAAATTCAGAAATGTTTATTGTGAGTTATATAAATTTTGTTCCATTTTTGTGACGCCAAAGAATTGATTTGTCTTTAACAGTTGGCTGGATTCTCTCCCAGCTCTCAACTTAACGATGTCACTCATTTCCATTGCACAGTGGTATGTCATTGTTTACATCAGTATAGGATAATATTTAAACTCCTATCTTTAGACGTTAGAGATAAACTTGGAGTCAGATCCTTCTTGTCATAGGCTCCAAGCAAGGACTGTATCTGCTCCTCTATTTACTGATGAATTGCACAGTGCTCTGAACATAGTAGAAAATAAATATTTGTTAAACTTACATTCCACAATGGCTAATAAATTCCACCATAGGTATGTAGTAAGTTCAGGAAATGGTAGCTATTATGTAGCAAGACAGACTAGGCATTTTGAATTACTTGTTATATTCATTAACTCAAATTCCCATGTTATTTGAAATTATCTTAAAAAGTAACTTGTAGCTGAATAAAGATCACAAAAAATGGCTTCAATTCTTAACATATGAGGGAAATGAATGGAAGACTTTTTTATTGTTGTTGTTTATATCATATGATTCCATAAAATGATTAAAACATATTTTGTTAGCAGAGTATTCAAAAAGTATTTTACAAACAAACAAACAAACAAAAATACTTAGAGAAATTGCACAAAACAGAATAATCTAAAATTACCCTGAGTCAGAGCTTAATTCTGTACTGCCAGGAAGTATTACCTGATAATATTAATAGTACTTTGTAACTGGGGCTAGACTCACATTAGAACAAAGTGAGAAATTGCCAACACAGTATAGGCAGAGAATTAAATAAAATTTCCTTGCACCACAAAATCATAGTATTTCAAATATTTTAGGTAAACATTTTAGGCAGCATTTGGAATTATGTGTAATAGTGCATTTTAATGCCAATATTAATTTTTTCAAAATACCTGTATTTAATTATGATTTAAAATTTACTCCTTGAAACATTTAAATTTTTTAATTGACATTTCTGACTGCTTAAGCTGTTGCAGCACATATATAAGAATTCAGTAGAATGGATTCATAGTCACCTGAGTTTCCTATTTCTTCTCTAGGCACTTTATTTTGGGGTAACCATAAACATTTTAAACACATCTTTGGATACTTGTTTTAGATTCAATAAAACTATTTTTATTAATAATATAAAACAGAACACTTAAAATATATATATAGTACATATTTTGGAGACTAAAATATGTTTTATCATGTACATTTTATTTTGTTATTAATTTATTGTATGATTAGGGCAATCCTATATAGTCATGCAAAAATGTTTTTTGAAAGTATATTGTGAGCTAATTGAAAAACCATTTCACTCCATAGCAATATGACTCTTCCTATTCTACAATTATTAATAATCTAAATATTTTCAGTGTCAAAGATATATATTTTCTTGTTCCATGTTTGTCATAATCTATATCTTTATATTGCAAGTTTTACAAAGAAAGTTCTCATATTCACCATACATGGTTCAAATCACTTTAACCTTAATGTAAGTTTAGTTCAAGATTTATACTGCACATGAAGGTAGGGTTTATTTTTAATTTTAGAAGTTATGAAAACAGGACTTCTCCCAATTTTTTCCTTCATACTTGGCATTTGTGACTATACAACTTTTGACCTCATATTTCTGTAAAGCAAAAATGAAACTTTATTCTTTCCATTCCCTTTTTAAACTTTCAGTTAGCAGTATTGTGATTATCAGTTTGCTTTGTGGGTTATGTGAAGTAATTTAAACATTGAGTCAGCACTTCAAAATTTCTTAAAACACCTGTTTATTTTATCTTTTGCAAGACAGTCTTAACATGTATAAATATCTAAAACAAAGTAGAGTGCAAAGCTCTCATTATTTGTAAATTATGTAACAATCTACTTGAAAAATTCCATGAAAATCAACAGGAAAAAATTACAACTACTAACAATGTTAAGAAAGATATTCTGAACCATAGTAAAAAATTGAAATATAGCCTTTCTAATATACACTTAGAATATAATTGAAAAATAACTTTCTTCACATAAAAAAGTAACCCATAGGATTAAAATTAATTAGCAGTATCTGGCCCATAGGCAGCATTCAATACATATTTATTAAATGATTAGTGTTTTTACTTTTAACCCTGTCTTGTCTGCATTTAACTTTTATGAGGGAGGTTCTTGACTGTTTTGTTCATTCTTCTATATGTGCTTCTTATGATACTTTAAAGTTTCAGTGTATTATATTGTGTTTATTTACATAATTATGAGTAAAAGTGGAAAAAAATATTTCAGGTTTAAACTTGAGCATTAGTATCTCTTACAATAAATAGGAAATGTGCATAGATTCCAAATTAGTAACCCCATGCATGGCAATTCATCCTGAAATAATGAAGTAAGTCTAAAATGAACAATGGTATTTATTACAGCTTTCTTGCCAATAGGAATTAAAGTTTGAAGCAACCAAAATTAGTCAGTAATATGGTAGTGGTATAGCAAATAATAGTACATCAACTCAATGGAATGTAATGCAATGACTTGAAGGGTGAATTAAAGAGAATATATGAAACAATTAGACATGATTATAATGTAAACACAAATAAAATAGTAAAACATAAAATTTTATGTATCATGAATTGCAGTATTTGAAATATGTGTGTTGATAAGGCATATAAATTACATAAAAGTGATGTTAGACAAATCATAAATGATGGAATTGTGAATGTTTTTTTAAATGTGTACTATTGTGATAATGTTGCATACACATATAATAGTTCAAAATAGAGTTTCACAACAAAAGCTAGATATCTGTGAAGGCTGTAGTACATTAAATAATGGGGAAGCCATATTATTTTCAAACATATAGGTAGTCAAAAGTTATTAAAGTATACAGTGGGAGGTGTGGGTAGGATGATAGAGTATGAAAACTCTGAGCTCACCTTCCCCATGAGCATACCAAAATTACAACTATTTACAGAGCAACTATCAATGAGAACAACCTGAAGAAAAGATTTTCAGCAACTAAAGCTTTAAGGAAGAAACCACAACCAGATGGGTATAATGGGTGGAGATGCAATAGAGTCAAGACCTACAGCTCCAGGTAGGCAACCCCCAAATGTGAGAATAATCACAATTTCAAGGGTTCTCCACCAAGTAGCAGTGTCTGATCCCCACATTGGTCTCCACAGCCTGGGGGTCCTTCAATGGAAAGATGAGCCCCCAGAATACCTGACTTTAAAGGTAAATATGGCTTGTGCATGAGAAAGGAAAATGACTGTAAGAAACAGAGACTATGCACTTAAAGGATGCCCACAAAATCTCACGCACTCTGACGATAAGTGTAGAGGCAGTAATTTGAAAAGAACCTAGGGCAGACCCAAGTGTTAATCTTGGAGAGTCTCCCTTAGGGGCAGGTGACAATTGGGATTCCCACTGGAGATATAGATGCAGGCTGCAACCATTTGGGGAGCCCATTCTACCACGAGCACGCTGGTGCTGACAAGCACAATTTTGGAATCCTCCCTGTAGCTTATAGCATTCAGGGCTCACCTACCCACCCACCAGTTGGCACAAGTCCCAGGATCTCCTGAGCTGAGCAACAACAGTGTAAGGACCAAGCCCCAACTAATAGTGGGCCAAGGACTCAGCCCCACCCACTAGCAGGCTGGCTCCAGTCCTGGGCCCCCACTACCAGGACCCAGCACCACCCACCAGTGGACAGGAACCAGCCCTGAGACGCCTCAGGCCAGGCAGCCAGCTGCACGGGACACCAGTTGCTGACAGCTTCAGTATGAAGGAGAGCCTGATAGCCAAATGAGTTAGAGGGCAGCTCCACCTTCTAATGAGCCACAGTACTTGTCCCCACTACAACAGAAGGACCCATGAAGCCCACATAGGGGCACCCCTAGAGTATATAGCTCTGGTGACCAGAGAGGAGTGTATTGTTGGGCTCCATAGCATCTCCAACATAGGGCCATTTTTCCAAGATCAGGAAATATTAACAAACTACCTAGTACATAGAAATTAAAACAGAAAATTAGGCAAAATGAGACAACAGAAGAATATGCTCCAAACAAAAGAACAAGATAAAAACAAAGAAGAGTTAGGGAAAATGGAGATAAAGATTCTACCAAACAAGGAGTTTAAGATAATGATCATAAAGATGCTCAAAGAGAAGACTGGATGAATACAGACACACAGAAGCTTAACAGAGTTAGAAAATATATACAAGTACCAAAGAGCTGAAGAATACAATAACTAAAATAAATACCCTTGAAGGAGTCAAGTAGATTAGATGATATACAGAGGAATGGATCAGTGAACTGGAAAACAGAATAGTGGAAATCACTCATGCTGAACAGAAAAAAGAAAAAAAGAAAAATTTAATTAAGATGTTTTAAGGGACTTTGGGTACAATATCAAGTGTAACTAATATTCACATTCTAGAGCTCCCAAAAGGAGAAGAGAGACAAAAAGGAGCAGAAATCTTATATGAAGACATAACAGCTGAAAAGTTTCCTAACCTGGGAAAAGACAGAACCATCCAGGTCCAGGAAGCACAGAGATACCCAAAGAAGATCAACTCAAAAGAGGTCCACAATAAACACATTACAATAAAAATGGCAAAAACTGCAGAGAAAGAGTGAATCTTAAAAGCAGTAAGGAAAAGCAATTAGTTACACACAAGAGAACTCCCATAAGACAATCAGCCGACATTTCAGCAGAGACCTTGAAGGCCAGAAAGAGTGGCACAATATATTTAAAGTAATAAGAGGAAAAAGCCCACAACCAAGAATTATCAACTCAGAAATGCTATCACTAAGATTTGAAGAAGATATTAAGAGTTTTATAGACAAACAGAAAATGAAAGAGTTTAGCACCACTAAAATGGTTTTACAAGAAATATTAAGTGAACTTCTCAAGGTGGAAAAGAAAAGATGACCACTAGAAATATGAAAATTAGAAAAGAAAAATCCCATGACTAAAGGCAAATATTCAGGAAAGGTAGTAGATCAAACCCACCTGTAAAGCTAGTAGGAAGTTTAAAAGAAAAAGTTAGTAAAATAATCTATATTCACAATAGTAGTTAAGGAATACACAAAACAAAAAGTTGTAAAATATAAGGTCAAAAACATTAAACCAGTTGCAGGGAATAAAAATGAAAGGTTGTTACACTGAATTCAAACTTAAAACGATCATTAACTTAATCATGTAATGTACACATTGTTATATACACACCTCATAGTAAGCACAAACCACAACTATATAATATATGCAAACACAAAAAAAGAGAAAGGAATCCACACATAACACTAAAGAGAGTCATCAAATCAAAGGGAAAAGAGCTAAACAACAAGAAAGAGGTTAACATACTAATAAATTATTACTGTAAATATAAATGAAGTGAATGTTCCAATCAAAAGAGTGGCTGAATGGATTAAAAAAAAAAGCAAGACCCATATATATATATAATATATATGTATATATATATTGCCATAAAGGACTCACTTCAATTCTAACAGAGACCATAAGTGAAGGAATGGAAAAAAAGTGTACCATACAAATGGAAATGAAAAGAAACCTGGGATAGCAATATTTATATCAGATAAAATAGATTTTACAACAAAGACTGTAACAAGAAACAAAAAAGAACATTATATAATGATGAACAGATCAATACAAGCAGAAGATATAAGAATTGTAAATATAAAGGTACCCAATATAGGAGCACACAAATACATGCAGAAGATACTAGTAAGCATAAATGGAGAAATTTACAGTAACACAATAATAGTAGAGAGCTTTACTACCCCACTTATATCAATGGATAGGTCACATAGACAGAAAATCAATAAGGAAACAAGGGCCTTAAGTGACATATTAGACTAAATGTACTTAATACATGTACTTAATAGATATATGGAGACCATTCCATTCCAAAGCAGCAGAATACATTCTTATCAAGTGCACCAGGAATATTCTCCAGGATAGATCACATGCTAGGCCACAAAATATATCTTAATAAATTCAAGAAGACTGAAATGATATCAGGCATCTTTTCTGACTGCAATGCTATGAGACTAGAAATCAACTACAGAGGAAAAATGCAAAAAACGCAAACACATGAAGGCTAAACAATATACCACTAAACAAACAATGGGTCACTGAAAAAACCAAGATGGATGTCAAATATTATCTGGAGACAAATGAAAATGGTAACAAAGCCATCCAAAACTTATGGGACTCAGCAAAATAATTTCTAAGAGGGAACTTTATAGTGATAAAAGCCCATTTCAGGAAACAAGAAAAATCTCACATAAACAACCTAATCAAAGAACTAGAAAAAGATGAACAAACAAAACTCAAAGTTAGTAGAAAGAAAGAAATAATAAACATTAAAGCAGGAATAAATAAAATAGAAACAAAAAAAAACAGAAAAGATCAATGAAACTAAGAACTGGTTCTTTGAAAAGATAAAAAAAAATTAGTAAACTTTTGGAAGACTTGTCAAAGGAAAAAGAGAGATAGGTCCCAAAATAAGTGAAATCAGAAATGAAAGAGAATTTTCAGTTGACACCACAGAAATACAAAGGATCATAAGAGATTACTACAAACATTTATATGCCAATAAAATGGACAACCTGATTGATATGAATAAAATCCTAGAAATGTACATTATCCTAAGACTAAGTCTGGAAGAAATAGAGACTATGAACAGACCAATTACGAGTAATTAAACTGAACCAGAACTGAAAAAAAAAGTTTAGGACCAGCAAGATTTACAAGTGAATTCTACCAAACATTTAGAGAAGAATTAATAGCTATACTTTTCAAACTACTCCAAAAAATTCAAGAGGAAGTGATGCTTACAAAGTCATTCTAAGATTACAGCATCATGCTGACACCTAAACTAGACAAAGACACCACACACACACACACAAAGATAATTACCAGTCAACATCAATGAAGAATATAAATGCAAAAATCATTGACAAAATATTAGCAAACTTAATTCAACAATACATTAAAAGGACCATAAACACTAATCAAGTAAGATTTACCCAAGGATGCAAGGATAGTTCAATATATGCAAATCAATCATTGCAACACCTCACATTAACAAATTGAAAAATAAAAATCATGTGATTATCTCAATAGATGAAGAAAAAGCTTATGACAAATTTCAACATGCATTTATGACCAAAACTTTCAAGAATGTGGTATACAGGGACCATACCTCAATGTAATAAAAGCTTTATATGACAAGCCCACAGGTAACATTCACAATGGTGAAAAGCTAAAAGCATTTCCTCTAAGATAAGAAACAAGAAAAGAATGCCCACTCTCATCACTTTTACTCAACATAGTATTGGAAGTCCTAGTCACAGCAATCGGACAAAGAAAATAACTAACAGGAATCCAAAATGGAAAGGAAGATGTAAAACTGTCACAGTTTGCAGATGACACGATACTATAGAACATTCTAAAGACGTTGCCAAAAAATATTAGAACTCATAAATAAATTCAGTAAAGTTGTGGGAACAGTTAATATGCATAAATTTGTTGCATTTCTATACATTAAAAAGAAACTATCAGAAAGAGAATTTAAGAAAACAATTTACTCTTACAATTGCATCAAAAAATAACATACCCCTGAATAAATCTAACCAAGGAGGCAAAAAAAACCTTTACTCAGAAAACTCTAAGACACTGATGAAAGAAATTGATTTTGACACAAACCCACAGAAAGATACACTGTGCTCATTGATTGGAAGAATTAATGTTGCTTAAATGAACATACTACCCAAGCTAATCTACAGGTTCGATGGAATACCTATAAAAATTTCAATGACATTTTTCACAGAACTAGGAAAAATAATTCTAAAATTTGTGTGTAACTACAAAAGATTTTGAATAGCGAATACAACCTTGAGAAAGAAGAACAAGGCTAGAGGTAAAAGCGCTCTGATTTCAAACTATACTACAAAGCTACAGTAATCAAAACGGTATGATACTGGCACAAAAACAGACACATAGATCAATGAAACAGAATAGAGAGCCCAGAAATGAGCCCACACTTACATGATCAAAAATAGCAAGAATATACAATGGGAAAAACAGCCTCTTCAATAAATGGTGTTGGGAAACTGAACAACTACATTCAAAAGAATTAAACTGGACTACTTTCTCATATCATATACAAAAAAACAAAAACAAAACCCTCAAAATAGATGAAAGACTCAAATGTAAGACCTGAAACCATACCACTCCTAGAAGGAAGCATAGGCAGTATGTTTTTGACACTGTTCTTAACAATATACATGTATATATATATTTGGTATATCTCCTCATGCAAGGGCAACAAAAGCAAAAGTAAACAAATGGAACTGCATCAAACTTAAAAGCTTTTCCAGAGAAAAGGAAACTATAAACACTAACAAAAGGCAGCCTACTGAATGGGAGAAGATATTTGCAAATAATATATCTGGTAAGGGGTTAATATCCAAATATTCAATGAACTTATACAACATCAGAAAACAAACAAACTGATTAAAAAATGAACAGAGGAACTGAATAGACATTTTTCCAAAGAAGAAATACAGATGGCCAACAGATGCAGGGAAATATGTTCAACATCATTACTCATCAGTGAAACACAAACCAAAACCTCAGTGAGATATCACCTTACATCTATCAGAATGGCTGTTATCAAAAAGACAACAAATAAATGTTGGTGAGGTTGTGCAGAAAAGGGAACATTTATGCACTGTTTGGAGGAATGTAAATTGGTGCAGCCAATATGGAAAATAGTATAGAGGTTCTTTAAAAAATTAAAAATAGAACTACCATGTGATTCAGCACTTTACTCCTGGGTATTTATCTGAAGAAAACAAAAACACTAATTCAAAAAAACGTATGCACCCCTATGTTCAATGTAGCATTATTTAAAGTAGTCAAGATATGAAAGCAACCTTAGTGCTCATCAATAGACTAATGGATAAAGATGTCATATACATATATATACATATATATATAATAGATGATGTAATATATTACATAGCTGTTAAAAAGAATGAGATTTTGCCATTTGAGACAACATGGGTGGACCTAATGGATATTTTGCCAAGTGAAATAAGTCATACTGAGAAAGGCAAATATGGTATGATTTCACTTATATGTGGAATGTAAAAAGCATAACTAATGAACAAACATAACAAAACAGAAACAGAGTCATTGATACAGAGGTGAAACAGGTGGTTGCCAGATGGGCTGAGGGTGAGAGAATGAATGAAATAAGTGAGGGAGATTAAGAGGTACAAACTTCTAGCTACAAAATAAATAAATCATGGGGATAAAATGTACAGCATGGGGAATATAGTCAATAATATCATAATATATTTGTATGGTGACAGATCATAACTAGACTTATCAGGGTGATCATTTTGTAATGTATAGAAATATTGAATCACTATGTTGAGCTTGGAGTTAATATAGTGTCAGTGAGTTATACTTCAATTTAAAAATCGTTTAAGTGGGTACTCAGAAAATAATACCTGCAAACATATCATTTTATTTAAGTTAAAAAAATTAAAAATTAAGTATTCATTTGAATTTTTCCTTAGACTGTGAAAATGAGTATGTTCAAAATTACAGTGATAACTTTTGATAATGTGATTTAACCTGGCTAGCAAAGATGTACAATTAGATGAGGATCTTGCCCAGTATGCATTAATCTTGAGTAAGAATAGTCTCTAGAAAATCAAGCTTACTAAATATTTTGCTTACAGTTTTGCCATTTTGTAGGCACCATGGTGAGAATTTCAGTTTACTATAGAAGTACTTTTAAATCGTGAAAAGTGACAAGGTATTTGGCAATTAATCCAAAGAGTGTTGTTAATTTATGCAATGTGAGAGCTGTCATATAGCAAGTTTGTCAGCTCAACACTGATAAATTAAATTGTAAGCTGTGTAAGTCACTTACCACAAAGACTGGTACATAGCAAATGCTCCAGTAATTTCAGCAACTGCTATTAATGTTGCAATAGTAGTTGATGGTGTTGTTGCTATTATTATTATTATTACTATTAGTGTTGTGCAAAGCACTATAGTTGACCTTAAAGAGTGTTGTCTATGACAACACTCTTTGCTCTTAAGAATCTAACTACTGTACTCATTTATTCGTTATTTTTTAAAGTTTTGAATGACTACCAAATAATAACTAGACATTGGGAATGAAATGATGTCCAAGCCACTCCCTTTTCTTTCCTTCAGGAAGATAATAGTCTAGCAGAGGAGATATCAGTAACTTGATGATCACAATGCCTTGTGATATACTCTAATAGGTTAATGCACAAAGTGCAGTGGGAGCACATAGGAGGGCCACAAAAAGGAAGGATTTCTTGTGGAAGATATCTAATCTGCATCTGTTTGACCAATGTAAACTTAACCAAGATTGGAGGTAAGAAGGGGTATGGTGCTGTGGGAAGCTAATGAAATTTGATGAGAGATACAATTGGGACTACTTCCTAAAGAATCATTAATGCCATGTTGAGAACTTGAGGCTTTGTTCTGCAGGCTAGGTTAACTGCCCAGAAGAATTGACTAGGAGTGACTAGGTAGGAAAATAATGTAGGGGACAGAACTAATGAGAAATGTTAAACCAATGTTGGCTCCTGGGAGAAGAACTGGTAAGAGCAAGACTGAGCCCCGTTAATAATAGGTGGTATTGAAGACAACTAGCAAAACAGGGATTTGATGACCAGGGCAAAAGAGCAGCTCTAAGAATTGCAAAACTAGGAATAGATGGTTGGTCATTGAATCACAGAGGGACAGGACTGATTTTTTTTAAAAGATACCATTTGCCTCTAAATGTTATGGAGCTGAAATTATGAAGAGAATCAGAGGGTCAGACGACAAGAAGTTGTCCTACCTGGAATTGGATGAGAAGTACCAGGTCTTTCAAGTACCAGAATATTGAGATTTCTGTAAAAAGAAGTTATAATGTTTCTCTTTCTCTGTAAAAGTATTATTTACTGAAACTTTATTTTTTTAAAAAGGTACATTATATTCTTTTTAAAATTTTTTTAAAATTTTATTTTATTGAAGCATAGTTGATTTACAATGTTGTGTTAATTTCTGCTGTACAGCAAAGTGATACAGTTATACATATTTATACATTCTTATTCATATTTTTTCATTATGGTTTATCAGGATATTGAATATAGTTGCCTGAATATAGTTGCCTGCTATATTCAACAACGACCTTGTTGTTTATCCATTCTACATACCAGGGGTCCCCAACCCCTGGGCCGTGTATCAGCAGTGCGTGGCCTGTTAGGAACTGGGCTAAACAGCCAGAGGTGAGCAGTGGGCTGGCGAGCAAAGCTTCATCTGCCACTCCACATTGCTCCCATTACCACCTGAACAATCTTCCCTCCCCAGTGTGTGGAAAAATTGTCTTCCACGAAACCGGTCCCTGGTGCCAAAAAGGTTGGGGACAGCTGCTATATATAATAGTTTGCATCTGCTATCCCAAACTCCCAATCCATCCCTCCTCCACCTCCACCTTGACAACCACAAGTCTGTGAGTCTGTTTCATGGATAATTTCATTTGAGTCCACATAAATGATATCATATGTTATTTGCCTTTCTCTTTCTGACTTAATTCACTTAGTATGATAATCTCCAGGTCCATCCATGTTGCTGCAAATGGCATTATTTCATTCTTTTTTATGACTGAGTAATATTCCATCTTATATATGTGTCACATCTTCTTTATCCAATCATCTGTTGATGGACATTTAGGTTGTTTTCTTGTCTTGGCTATTGTGAATAATGCTGCTGTGAACATAGGGGTGCATGTATCTCTTTGAATTATAGTTTTTTCCAGATATATGCCCAGGGGTAAGATTGTTGGATCATATGGCAACTCGATTTTTAGTTTTTTGAGGAAACTCCATACTGTTTCTCATAGTGGCTGCATCAATTTACATTCCCACCAACAGTGTAGGAGGGTCCCCTTTACTGCACACCCTCTCCAGCATTTGTTATTTGTAGATTTTTTAAAAGGCTTTTCTTATTTATTTATTTATTTGGTTGCACTGGCTGTTAGTTGCGGCTCGCCTGCTCCTTAGTTGTGGCTTACCAGCTCCTTAGTTGTGGCATGCGAACTCTTACTCGTGGCATGCGTGTGGGATCTAGTTCCCTGACCAGTGATTGAAACTGGGTCCCCTGCATTGGGAGTTCGGAGTCTTACTCACTGTGCCACCAGGGAAGTCCCTGTAGATTTTTTAATGATGGCCATTCTAACCGGTGTGAGGTGGTACCTCATTGTGGTTTTGATTTGCATTTCTCTAATAATTAGCGATGTTGAGCATCTTTTCATGTGCCTGTTGTCCATTTGTACATCTTCTTTGGAGAAATGTTTATTTAGGTCTTCTGCCCAGTTTTCAATTGGGTTGTTTGGGTTTTTTGTTGTTGTCATTGTTAGTTTTATGAGCTGTGTGTGTATTTTGGAAATTAAGTCCTTGTCCATAGCATAATTTGCAAATATTTTCTCCCAAGCCATAGTTGTCTTTACATTTCATTTATGGTTTCCTTTGCTGTACAAAAGCTTGTAAGTTTGATTAGGTCCCATTTGTTTATTTTCTCTTTTATTTCTATTGTCTAGGGAGATTGACCTATGAAAACATTGGTGTGATTTACATCATATTCTTAAAATGCCCTATCACAGGGCAAGAGACATTTATATTGAGAACTAAATGTGTCTATGGTTAAACCACTGTTTTTTGCATTTCACTTAGAACAGTTGCTGAGTCTCTGCATTCATTGGTCTGCACTGCTTTACTTATAAAGTGCAGTTATTTGTAATAGCTACTGGTCAGAACATTAAGCAAAGACTGTTTATATCCTTGATCTGAAGCTCCAAGGAGCTGATGTAAAAGCTGGCCATTTGTGTACTGCTGACACATACACTGCCTTGTTCATAATTCTGAAGTCCGTTGAAATAGAGACAACATTTTCCAAGTTGTTCACTGCATTTGCAGTTACTATCATCAGAAGGAGAAATGCTGAAGCTTCTTGTTGATTTCTGAAATTTTCCACAATATTTGTTAAAATATATTGATTGTGTATGCCTAGTTTTCTTATTCTTCTCATAAACAGAAGATCAATAGAGGATCAAAACTAAGTTATATGACTGAATCATGTTGCTGTATACCTGAAACTAACACAATATTGTAAATCAACTATACTTCAATTAAAAAAAAACTTATATGATTAAAATTTTGAAGATTGTTGAAAAAATTATAGTTTACTAAATAAACATGTAAGGACAATTCCCCTACACCTCTCTTATGGAAGATTCTTTTCCTTGAATAAATAAAAGTGGGAAATGGTTTATGTAGGAAAATAGGAGAAATGGTTACTTATATATAATAATATTTTAATTAATTTATTTGATGAATATTTGTTGAGTGCCTGTTGTATTTAAGAAAATATACTAGATTATGGTAAAAATGGAAAAGCCAGGCTTTGAACACCTGTATGACCAGGATTCCACCACTGAGCCCGAGTTTCTTCTATAAGGTGAGAGTCTTTGCAATTACCTCATTGCCACTGCCTTCAAAGAGATTACAGTTCAGAGTGGGAAATAGACAATAATCACCAAGTCAGAAGAAGACAAGTAAAACTATTCCTGTAGTAAGTGCAAAGAAAAGAAGGTATATATTGCAATAAAAATATGTAAATGATTGTTTTGTTTTAGTTCTTAAAACTTGATCAATAATATCAGGGAAGTCTTTTCTGAGGAAGAGACACTTGAACTGACAGAGCTATCCCCTGTTTGTTGTAAGAAAAGCTACATATTCTGTTGAAAAGAAATCTAGATTAAAAGTCAAGAGACGTGGATCTTAGTGCCAGGATATTATAAACATGATGAGAATTTCCATTTTTGTTCTATAAATTTCATGTGTGTCAAATAAAGCAAATAATAGTAGCTGGGTAACTCATCTCAGAATGAGATAAGTTATGCAAAACGAATTTGACTGTTTAAAGAGCTGCACTAATGTGAGACATTGCAATCATTGACCAAATTTTAGGATGAATTTTTTTCTTAATGTGTGATGCCAATATGTCATTTCTACAGTTTAAAATTTTATTGTCAGTATATGTTATATAGGAAGTTTCAGGTGTCTTAAAAATTAGATATTTCTAGACAGTAGAATAGTCAAATTAATAGTTAGCAGAAGTAATATGAAACCTGAAAAACATGACAAATTTAAATCGAGATTAGGAAGTAAAGTTTTAGTTAAATAGTGTCCGTTTTCCTCATCCTCTCTAGCTTTCAATTAAAGAATTCTGTTTCCCCCTAGTGAATAAATTGATTCTTATATTCTTTTCAGAATATGTATATAGAGATTTGATATTGTGAAACATTCCATAAGTTAGATTTTGTGAAAATAATTAATTATGGATATATTCCTTACCTGAGCATTTCTAAGAAAAATATAATAACATACAAAAAGTGATTTAATTATAGTGATTAAGTTAAGTCATTTATTTTAAAGAATCCACATATTTAATATTAATTTAATACACATATTAGCTATCATAGAATGAGAACAAAATAATGGTCATATAATTCCATCAACATCTAAAATTTTTCCCAAGTTTAGCTGTAATTTTCTTTGCAAATTTAGATACTTGTTGGCTTATTTTAGTTTTCCTTTTTATATTGATTAATTTTCATAATATTTTACTTGGCTTTGCTTTTAAATGTGTCAAACTAGAGCTGGGTCATGTTAATACTGAGCTCTAAAGCTGTTTTCTACTCTGCATTCTTTTTCTTAAACGTCAATGTAGTGTTAAGCATTTCCATCAAAGTATTGAGTTTCAGTTTTGTTTTGTTTTTTAAGCTGTAATTACATACTTGACCCTTAAAACAAATAATTACTCTGTTATGAAGAACTGGCCTAGCTCAAAAAGATGTCTGACCTTTGCCCTTGCTTTGTAGACATAATCTATGTCATACCTAATAGAAATGTCTTGGTTAGGATTGGGACCAATCATGTGATTTAGGGAGGGACTTTGGGTTGTGCAATATCAGTTGATCTAGACACTGAGTCCAACCCTATGGGCAAGCAAGCAAGCATGCCTTCCAAATGAAGCCATAATAAAAAAACTCTGGACACTGAAGCTCAGGTGTGCTTCCCTGCTTGTCAGGACCTCATGGGTACTGTCATACTTTGATACCAGGATGGTAATATATTCTGAGGACAATGGAACTTTCTTTTCTGAATCCCTTCATTTGGCTCATTTTTTAATCTGTATTCTTTCCCAGTAATAAACCATAACCATTAAGTGTAATAGTTTTCAGTGGAGTTCTTTGAGTCCTTTGAATCTAGAAGTGGTTTGGGGGACCCCCTGAACTTTCAATTGGTGTCAGAAATGAGAGTGATATTGTGTGGACTCTTCCCTCTAATTTTGTAGTTGGACCTTACATCCTTGTAGTTGGGATCAGTAGTCTTGGCAGACTAGGCAATCTGGAGGACTTGTGTCCTATACCTCACAGTTTGGCTAACTCCAGGAATTTGACAATATCCAAATTTCCCAAATTTCTTAAACTCAGAGATAACTCCACGTTTTTTAGTTAAAATTAATTTTTAAAAATTAAATAACTTGTAGTGTATCACCTGTTAGTAATGCCTCCTTGAATCAGAGCATAGTTTTGTAATCCTTTAACAAACAATTTGTAGATTTCCTTATAATTAATTCTCACTTTCAGGATGGAAGAATGGGGTTTACCATATCCTAAGTCCCAGTCTTTTCTTGTTCCCATAGTTTGAATAGAAAGTTTGAGTAGCACTAATCAAATATAGAAAAATTCCTTCACAACTTATTTACTGAGGATAATTATAGATCATATTGTGATTTAACTTTAAAAAAGTTATTTCTTCCTTTCAAATAGTAAAAATTTAAAACTCATGTTAGGAAAATTTAAAAGAGCTGACTTCTCAATAGAGAGCACTAAAAGAGTTATGGCAGGTGACCTCAAATATATAAACACTGCAATGTGAGGGGGTCTATTCTGTGTATGTGCAGAGGTAAAACTAGAGTCAACATCAGGAAGGCAGATTTTGCCTCAGTGATGTCTCCTCTCATACTGAAATTGTCACTGCAGAGACATGCTCAAAATTCAGAGATTGAAATTTGCTCTACTGAACACAATAAATATGGTCGTTTTCAGTTTTTCAAACTTATAATGTTAGGATGTTTCTAATCCCATTTTTCTGATGATGAATGAATCTGCTAGGAAATTAAAACAAATATATACACTCACACAGCTATTTATTTATTTATTTAGCCATCTATCTTTTTTTATTAAAACTTGATTTCTTTAGAGTAGTTTTGTCTACCCATGTTGACACAAATGGCAAGATTTCATTCTTTCTAATGGATGAGTAATAGTTCACTGTATAGATATACAACTTTTTTTTCTTCATTCATCTATTTATGGGCACTTAAGTTGCTTCCATATTTTAACTATTGTAAATAATGTTGTGATGAATATATGGGTACATGTATCTTTTTGAATTAGTGTTTTGTCTTCTTTGGGAAAATACCCAGGAGTGGCAATGCTGAACCACATGGTAGTTCTATTTTTAATTTTTTAAGGAACTTCCATACTGTTTCCCATAGTGGCTTCACTAATTTACATTCCTCCCAACAGTGCACAAGGATTTCCTTTTCTCCATATCCTCACCAACACTTGCTATTTATAGTCTCTTTGATAATAGACATTTTGACAGATGTGAGGTGATATCTCATTGAAGTTTTCATTTGCATTTCCCTGATTTTTAGTGATGTTGAGCATCTTTTCATGTGTCTGCTGGCTATCTGTATTCTTCTTTGGAAAAATATCTATTCAGGTCTTCTGCCCATTTTTTAATCAAGTTGTTTGGTCTTTTTTGTTGTTGAGTTGCATGAGCTCTTTGTTATTTTGGATATTAATTCTTTATCAGATATTTCATTTGCAAATATGTTCTCCCATTCAGTAGCCTGTACTTTTATTTTGTTAATAGTTTTCTTCACTGTGCAAAAGCTTTTGAGTTTGATGTAGTCCATTTCGTTATTTTTACTTTTTTTTGTCCTTGCATGATGAGACATATCCATAAAAATATTGCTAAGACTAATGTCAAAGAAGATGCTTCCTATGTTTCCTTCTAGGAGTTTTATAGTTTCGGGTGTTACATTTAAGTCTGTCATCTATTTTGAGTTTACTTTTGTATATGGTAAGAGAAGATCATCCAGTTTTAGTTTTTGTATGTAGCATGTAGCTTTCTAGTTTTCCCAGCATCATTTATTGAAGAGGCTGTTTTTCCCATTGTATATTCTTTCCTTTTTGGTCATAGATTAATTGACTATGTAAATGTGGGTTTATTTCTGGGCTCCCTATTCTGTTTCATTGATCTATGTTTTTTTTGGTGCCAGTACCATACTGTTTTGATTACTGTAGCTTTGTAGTATAGTTTGAAATCAGGGAACTTGATACCTCTAATTTTGTTCTTCTTTCTCAAGATCTTTTGTGTTTCCATACAAATTTTGGAATTATTTATTCTACTTCTGTGGAAAATATCATTGGAATTTTTGTAGGTTATGTATTGAATCTGTAGATTGCCTTGGGTGGTATGGTCATTTTAACAACATCAATTCTTTCAATCCATGAACACAATATATCTTTCCATGGGTTTATGTCAAAATCAATTTCTTTTATCAGTGTCTTATAATTTTCTGAGTAAAAGTCTTTTACCTCTTTAGCTAGATTTATTCTGAGGCATGTTGTTCTTTTTGATACAATTGTAAAAGTAAACAGTTTTCTCAAATTCTCTTCCTGATAGTTTGTTGTTTGTTTTTAGAAATGCCACAGATTTGTGTATATTAATTTTGTTTCTATAAATTTACTGAATTCATTTGTGCTTTTTAATAATTTTCTAGTGGTGTCTTTAGGTTTTTCTATATATAGTATCATGTCATGTCATCTGCAAAAGTCCATTTACACTTAAAGTAATTATTGATTTATATTTACTTATTGCCATTTTGTTAATTGTTAGGGGGTTGTTTTTATATATTTTTTGTTCCTTTCTTCTTTTTCCTTTGATTTGATGACTCTCTTTAGTGTTATGTGTGGATTCCTTTCTCTTATTTGTGTGTGCTTGTATGTGTTATAGATTTCTGGTTTGTGGTTATCTTTACATGTATATATAACAACATACACATATGTTAAGTTGATGATCTCTTTATGTTTGAACCTAATATAACAACCTTGCTCTTTTACTCCTCTCACTATTTTTAATGTTTTTGACATTATATTTCACATATTTTTGTTTTGGGTATCCCTTAACCACTTGTTCTGGATATAGAGGATTTTACTACTTTTGCTTTTTATCCTTCCTACCATCTTTATTAATGGTTGATCTACTACCATTATTGTATATGTGCCTTTACTAATGGGATTTTTCTTTTTATATTATTTTTATATGTCTCATTGTGGTCTTTTCTGCTTAGAAACATCCTTCTGACATATCTTGTAAACCTGGTTAAATGTTGTTGAACTCATTTAATTTTTGCCTGTTTGTGAAAATCTTGATCTCACCTTCAAAATTGAACTATAGCCTTGCCTGGTAGAGTATTCTTCTTTGTCATTTATTTCCTTTCATCACTGTGAATATATTATGCCACTTCTATTTTGGCTGCAAAGTTTCTCCTAAAATGTCACTTGATAGTCTTATGGTAGCTTCCTTGTCCATAGCTAATGTTGCCGACCTCCTGTACAGTCAAAAGTCTGTGTATAACTTAGAGTTGGCTGTTTGCATCCACAGTTCTTCCAGAGCCACAATTTTTCCATATCTATGTTTCTACATCTGTGGATTCTACCAACTGTAATTTGTGTAGCACTGTACTATTTACTATTGAAAAAAATCCACATGTATGTTTGTTTGTGAAGTTCAAAGCCATTTTGTTCAAGGTTCAACTCTAGTTACTTTTCCCTTGCTGCTTTTACAATTCTTTCTTTATGTTTATTTTTTGCCATTTTTCATTACAGTGTGTCATGTCTCTTTGGGTTGATATTTTTTGGACTCTCCATGATTCCTGGACCTGAATGTCTGTTTCCTTTCCCAGGTTAGAAATACTTTCAGCTGTTATTTAAACTACTAAGTTCTCTGCCTTTTTCTGTCTCTTGTCCTCCTGGGACCCCTATAATGCAAATGTCAGTATGCTTGGTGTTGCCCAGAGGTCACTTAAACTAGCCTCACTTCTTAAAACTGTTTGTCTTTTTTTTTTTTTTACCATTTTATTTTATTATTATTTTTTAAAATCTTTATTGGAGTATAACTGTTTTACAATGGTGTGTTAGTTTCTGCTTTACAACAAAGTGAATCAGTTATACATATACATACGTTCCCATATCTCTTCCCTCTTGCGTCTCCCTCCCTCCCACCCTCCCTATCCCACCCCTCTAGGTGGTCATAAAGCACAGAGCTGATCTCCTGTGCTATGCACCTGCTTCCCACTAGCTATCTATTTTACATTTGGTAGTGTATATATGTCCATGCCACTCTCTCACTTTGTCACAGCTTACCCTTCCCCCTCCCCATATACTCAAGTCCATGCTCTAGTAGGTCTGTGTCTTTATTCCCATCTTACCTCTAGGTATTTCATGACCTTTTTTTTTTTTCTTAGATTCCATATATATGTGTTAGCATACGATATTTGTTTTTCTCCTTCTGACTTACTTCACTCTGTATGACAGACTCCAG
>NC_041228.1:49363542-49369320 GCF_002837175.3 Physeter macrocephalus
TTTTCATCTTGTTTATGGTTTCCTTTGCTGTGCAAAAGCTTTTAAGTTTCATTAGGTCCCATTTGTTTATTTTTGTTTTTATTTCCATTTCTCTAGGAGATGGGTCAAAAAGGATCTTGCTGTGATTTATGTCATAGGGTGTTCTGCCTCTGTTTTCCTCTTAGAGTCTGATAGTTTTGGCCTTATATTTAGGTCTTTAATCCATTTTGAGTTTATTTTTGTGTGTGGTGTTAGGGAGTGTTCTAATTTCATACTTTTACATGTAGCTGTCCAGTTTTCCCAGCACCACTTATTGAAGAGGCTGTCTTTTCTCCACTGTATATCCTTCCCTCCTTTATCAAAGATAAGGTGACCATATGTGTGTGGGTTTATCTCTGGGCTTTCTATCCTGTTCCGTTGATCTATATTTCTGTTTTTGTGCCAGTACCATACTGTCTTGATTACTGTAGCTTTGTAATAGAGTCTGAAGTCAGGGAGCCTGTATCCTCCAGCTCCATTTTTCGTTTTCAAGATTGTTTTGTCTATTCGGGGTCTTTTGTGTTTCCATACAAATTGTGAAATTTTTTGTTCTAGTTCTGTAAAAAATGCCATTGGTAGTTTGATAGGCATTGCATTGAATCTGTAGATTGCTTTGGGTAGTAGAGTCATTTTCACAGTGTTGATTCTTCCAATCCAAGAACATGGTATATTTCTCCACCTATTTGTATCATCTTTAATTTCTTTCATCAGTGTCTTATAGTTTTCTGCATACAGGTCTTTTGTCTCCTTATGTAAGTTTATTCCTAGGTATTTTATTCTTTTTGTTGCAATGGTAACTGGGAGTGTTTCCTTAAAGGCCATATATGACAAACCCACAGCCAGCATCATTCTCAATGGTAAAAAACTGTAACCATTTCCACTAATATCAGGAACAGGACAAGGTTGCCCACTCTCACCACCCTTATTCAACATAGTTTTGAAAGTTCTAGCCACAGCAATCAGAGAAGAAAAAGAAATAAAAGGAATCCAAATAGGAAAAGAAGAAGTAAAGCTGTCACTGTTTGCAGATGACATGATACTATACATAGAGAATCCTAAAGATGCTACCAGAAAACTACTAGAGCTAATCAATGAATTTGGTAAAGTAGCAGGATACAAAATTAATGCACAGAAATCTCTGGCATTCTTATACACTAATGATGAAAAATCTGAGAGTGAAATTAAGAAAACTGTTTGTCTTTTTCCTATTTAGCTTTAGTGATTTCTACTAATCTGTCTTCCAGTTTGCTGATTTATTCTTTTGTGTCATCTAATCTACTATTGATTGATTCAAGTCTATTTTTTTATTTCAATCATTGTATTCTTCAGCTCTGTTATTTTTCTTCTTTATATTTTCTAACTATTTGTTAAACTTCTTTCTCTGGAGTTTATTGAGCATCTTTATGATCATTACCTTGAACTCTTTATTGAGTACATTGCTTATCTCTACTTCACTTAGTTCTTTTAGATTTTTACCTTGTTCCTTCATTTGGAACATATTCCTCTCTTCCCTCATTTTGTCTAATTCTCTATTTTTATTTCTGCATGTTAAGTAGTTGGGTTACATTTCTCAATCTTGAAGATTTGGCCCTGTGTGAGAGACATCCTGTGGGGACCAGCAGCACACCCTTTTCTGGTCACCAAAGTTACATGCTCTATGAGTAGCTTCTACGTGGGCTGTGTAAGCTCTGTGTTGTGGTATGTCTGACTAATGTGGGCACACCTGTAGGCAGGGCTGGCCCATGGCCCAGTTGTCTGCCAGGCCCTGCCTCTTATAGAGACCATTGGCCTTTTGGTGGGGAGGCCAGGTTCTCGAGCAACTGGCTGCAGGACCTGTGTTTTCCTGTAGCTGGTTCCAGATTGCTGGTGGATTGGCCTGGGTACTTGCCTGGCTCTGCACCCTGGAAAGTTTAGTACTGATGTTGACCAGCTGGTGGCAGATAAGCCCCCAGATCTAATATGCTTCTTGAGAGGACTCCAAAATTTCATTTATCAACACCAGTGCCCTCATGGTAGAAGGAGTTCCCCATAATGGCTTCTGCTAGCAGAGTCTCTGTTTCCTACAACTCTCCAGCTCTCCTGTACACAAGCCTCACTGGCCTTCAAAACCAGACATTCTGAGGGCTCATCCTCCTGCTGCAACACCCCTGGAATGGGGAGCCTGGTATGGTGCTTGGATCCCTTGCTTCTTGAGGAGAACATCTGCAATTTCGATTAACCTCTTGTTTTTGAGTCACCTACCCAGGTGTTTGGGTCTTGACTATACCACATCTCCAGCCCTCCTACCCACTTTGTGGTTTCTTCTTTATCACTTTAGTTGTTGAAAATCTTTCCTGGTAATCTTCATGTTCTCATTGATAGTTGCTCTGTAAACGGTTGTAAGTTTGTTATGCCTTAGGGAAGAAGTAAGCTCTGGTTTTTCCTATTCTGCCATCTTGGGCAGCCCTCCACACAGCTCTATATTTAGATAGTACTTGTTAGAAGATGGTGTGACTTTCATGTGAGGGATGCAAATTTTTTGGATTCTATCAGCCTCCACATTGCCTGATGGAATGGTTTCTAATCATCTTTTTGACAGGAGTTTTCTCAGTCTGGCAGAAAATTATATGTCTAAGGCCTCACACAAAAGACCAAGAACTTAAATTGCTTGTTTTTTTGTAATAGCTCTATGTATCTTGTTTATTTTTAAAATACCAGAAGACAAAAAACAAAAATGGCAGTAATCCTCTGAAGAAAGAAGAAAACAGAAAATTAAATCCTCAGTTTTGATCAAAATGCCATTGCTAATGGCATTTGCATTTGAAATAAGAGCACTGAAGTGCTTCTCTCATTATGCCATTTAATACAATATGGCCAAGTATGTTTTTTTTAAAGTTGTTTTCATTACTAATTCAGCGTATGAAACATTACTTCCATAATACCCCAAAAGGATCTAGGAAAGCAACCCATAATCAAACCCATTAATATTTCTTTATTGAAACATAAATTATCTCAATAACCATGGTAAAGCATATCTAAAAATCCTTATATCAGTTCAAATCAGACTCTATGCTGAATGAGTTTTCAATTTGTCTGAATTTTAGGATTGTGGATGAGAGATTAGAGACCTGTACAGTGAATGTTGTCCAACAATGTAAACAACTAACATTTTGGTTATTTTTTCCTTTAGGAAAATTTTAGGAGTAACGTTGTTAATGTTTCAAATTCTTATAAGGTACAAATAGTAAAAAGTTTTTGTGAGCTTAAAGTTTAACAAGTTATAACTGGCTTTCTGTTCCATTCTCTTATTTATACCTCTATTTCCAATGCTTACCATAGTACCTAGCATTTGGAGGTGAAAAAATGCATCATTATTAAATGAATTCCTTTTACTCACTGATTTAGGAAGTCTATTGAATGCTCAGCTACTAACTTGACAATGTTATTCAAAAAGATACCATTAAGGACACACTTACTTTTTCATAGAATCATTAGATAATCAAGCATAGATTTATGTTAAAGGAATGTACTCAATTTTGAAGTGATTTTTATGACAGCAGAAAATCACCTTACAAATAATACTCAAGAGCGTCGTTGTTGTTGACCTTTCAAATATCTGTAAATAGGAGAGCTGCTGCTGTGAATTTTCTTATAAGTTTCAGCAGAGCTGGAAACTTGTCAACTTCCCCCATTTCCCCTACAACTTGACATTGAAACTGCAAGAGACATTAAATAACCTTTCCCAGTTGTATGGATGCAGAACTAAGGCCACAGAGATGAGACTTGCACAGAAGACCAAAGTCAGGGGCTACAGTCAAAGCAGAATCCAAGACTCTTAGTCAGTTCTACCTAGCATGCAGTTTTGTTTTATGTTGCTAGAGGCAAAAAGGAATTAAAAAAAAAATCCTCGATGTTTCAGTCTATCTATAATTATAATAATTGCAATAAACTTACAAAAAAATGAAGGCAGTTTTCAAGGCATAATTAATAGAGCTTTTCCCTTTTAATGCCTTTCAGCAAATTGTTGCCTTCTTTTCTGCCATTCCACTAACCACTGCCAGTAGTAAAATATTAATGTACTGTAAAATCTGTGGAGCTCTTCCTTTTATTTTTGTACCTAATCAATTCCGTGTATAATTTTGTAACCATGTGGCCCCACCCTGAATTACAGTTGCAAACTATATGCATTAATAAGATGGAAACTACCAGGAATGAAATAAGCCATTGAAAGTGGTTAGGAAGGGCAAAGAAAGAAAACTGAAATCCTTTTGACAAGCAGTTTCTGAAGCTGCTGACATTCCTTTAAAAGGCCTTTTTCATGTTGGCTCACAGAGAGGCTTTGCATAACACACCAAGTAAAACCTATAACTGATGCTGCAGTACAAGGCACTAACAGTTTTTCATGAGACCTGGAAGGAAAATGGACAAAGTTTCCTACTGCTGACATTTCAGTTTGAAATTATGTTTTTCAAGGGTTGGATAAAAGAAACAAACACATAACTTCTTTGGGAATGCATTGCTGGTCAGTATCTACCTCTTTCTTTTCCTTGAGAGCTGTGTATTGCAATGTCATAAATATTTTTAAAGATATTTTATAAATTACAAAAATGAAGTAACCTTTTTAAACACTGGATCTGTGCTACATAAACTTAAGAATAGCCAGAACATAGTAAGAGGGGGAAATGTACTTTTTCTTTTGGTTACCTCATGTTTTACAATTTTGGTCAATAAACAACATTGAAAATAATGCCATGGCCCATCTTAAAATAAAATAATATTAATTAGAAAAGCAGTTAACAATATCATTAGTTATTTTTTTATCCTTCTGATTACTCTCAATAATTTCAGATAATTATAATTCATTTTTACTAAATTAGTCTACAAATTAATAATAGCACAAAATAAACTTAATAAATTATTTTCATAGTAATTCTCTTTGTCACTAGAATCTGGATGTCTAACATGTATCTGTTACTTGCAAGGATTCTGTTGAGTTATGTAGAAGGAACCACCACCATAGAATAGTTATTTAAGAGCTAAAGCATGTTTGTGTAAAAGAAATAAATATAACTATCCTACATGAAAATGAAAAATATACTATTGTGATACCTCAAAGCCCCACAATATGCGGTTATATTATGCATGAAATACAGAGTTCCTTATGTTATTTACAATAATACACTCCACCTTGGTCCAGGCCTAAGACAGACATGCCTTATACTAAATAAATGTTTTCTTTTTTTTTTTTTAGTATTAGCTGTTTTTTTTTGTTTGTTTGTTTATACTGCAGGTTCTTATTAGTCATCAATTTTATACACATCACTGAATACATGTCAATCCCAATCGCCCAATTCAGCACACCACCATCCCCAACCCACCGCGTTTCCCCCCTTAGTGTCCGTAAGTTTATTCTCTACATCTGTGTTTCAACTTCTGCCCTGCAAACCAGTTCATCTGTACCATTTTTCTAGGTTCCACATATATGCATTAATATACGATTTTTGTTTTTCTCTTTCTGACTTACTTCACTCTGTATGACAGTGTTTAGATCCATGCTCTCTCAACAAATGACCCAATTTCGTTCCTTTTGATGGCTGAGTAATACCCCATTGTATATATGTACCACATCGTCTTTATCCATTCTTCTGTCGATGAGCATTTAGGTTGTTTCCATGACCGGGCTATTGTAAATAGTGCTGTAATGAACATTGGGGTGCATGTGTCTTTTTGAATTATGGTTTTCTCTGGGTATATGCCCAGTAGTGGGATTGCTGAATCACA
>NC_041228.1:49369379-49371293 GCF_002837175.3 Physeter macrocephalus
TCCCACCAACAGTGCAAGAGGGTTCCCTTTTCTCCACACCCTCTCCAGCATTTGTTGTTTGTAGATTTTCTGATGATGCCCATTCTAACTGATGTGAGTTGATACCTCATTGTAGTTTTGATTTGCATTGCTCTAATAATTAGTGATGTTGAGCAGCTGTACATGTGCTTCTTGGCCATCTGTATGTCTTCTTTGGAGGAATGTCTATTTAGGTCTTCTGCCCATTTTTGGATTGGGTTGTTTGTTTCCTTAATATTGAGCTGCATGAGCTGTTTATATATTTTGGAGATTAATCCTTTGCCCGTTGATTTTTTTGCAAATATTTTCTCCCATTCTAAGGGTTGTCTTTTCATCGTTTATGGTTTCATTTGCTGTGCAAAAGCTTTGAAGTTTCATTAGGTCCCATTTGTTTATTTTTGTTTTCATTTCCACTACTCTGCGAGGTGGATCAAAAAACATCTTGCTGTGATTTATGCCAAAGAGTGTTCTTGCTGTGCTTTCCTCGAAGAGTTTTATAGTGTCTGGTCTTACATTTAGGTCTTTAATCCATTTAATATTGATTCTTCCAATCCAAGAACATGGTATATCTCTCCATCTGTTGGTATCATCTTTAATTTCTTTCACCAGTGTCTTATAGTTTTCTGCATACAGGTCTTTGGTCTCCCTAGGTAGGTTTATTCCTAGGTATTTTTTTCTTTTTTTTTGCAATGGTAAATGGGAGTGTTTCCATAATTTCTCCTTCAGATTTTTATCAGTAGTGTATAGGAATGCAAGAGACTTCTGTACATTAATTTTGTATCCTGCAACTTTACCAAATTCATTGATTAAATCTAGTAGTTTTCTGGTGGCATTTTTAGGATTCTCTATGTATAGTATCAGGTCATCTGCAAACAGTGACAGTTTTACTTCTTCTTTTCCAATTTGCATTCCTTTTATTTCTTTTTCTTCTCTGATTGCCGTGACTAGGACTTCCAAAACTATGTTAAATAATAGTGGTGAGATTGGACATCCTTGTCTCTTTCCTCATCTTAGAGGAAATGCTTTCAGTTTTTCACCATTGAGAATGATGTTTGCTGTGTGTTTGTCGTATATGGCCTTTATTATGTTGAGGTAGTCTCCCTCTATACCCACTTTATGGAGAGTTTTTATTATAAATGGGTGTTGAATTTTATCAAAAGTTTTTTCTGCATCTATTTAGATGATCATATGGTTTTTATTCTTCAACTTGTTAATATGCTGTATCACATTGATTGATTTGTGTATATTGAAGAATCCTTGTATTCCTGGGATAAATCCCACTTGATCATGGTGTAGGATCCTTTTAATGTGTTTTTGGATTCTGTTTTCTAGTATTTTGTTGAGGATTTTTGAATCTATATTCTTCACTGATATTGGTCTGTAATTTTCTTTTTTTGTAACATCTTGGTCTGGTTTTGCTATCAGGGTGATGGTGGCCTTATAGAATGAGTTTGGAAGTGTTCCTTCTTCTGCACTTTTTTTGAATAGTTTGAGAAGGATGGGTGTTAGCTGTTTTCTAAATATTTGATAGAATTCACCTGTGAAGCCATCCGGTCCTGGACTTTTGTTTGTTGGAAGATTTTTAATCACAGTTTCAATTTCATTACTTGTGATTGGTCTGTTCATATTTTCTGTTTCTTCCTGGTTCAGTCTTGGAAGGTTATACCTTTCTAAGAATTTGTCCATTTCTTCCAGGTTGTCAATTTTATTTGCATAGAGTTGCTTGTAGTAGTCTTTTAGGATGCCTTGTATTTCTTCAGTGTCTGTTGTAACTTCTCCTTTTCATTTGTAATTTTATTGATTTGAGTCCTCTCCCTCTTTTCTTGATGAGTCTGGCTAATGGTTTATCAATTTTCTTTCTCTTCTCAAAGAACCAGCTTTTAGTTTTATTGATCT
>NC_041228.1:49372192-49401056 GCF_002837175.3 Physeter macrocephalus
GGTGCATATATATTTATAATTGTTATATCTTCTTCTTGGATTGAGCTCTTGATCATTATGTAGTGTCCTTCCTTGTCTCTTGTAACATTCTTTATTTTAAAGTATATTTTATCTGATATGAGTATAGCTACTCCAGCTTTGTTTTGATTTCAATTTGCATGGAATATATTTTTCCATCCCCTCACTTTCAGTCTCTATGTGTCCCTATGTCTGAAGTGGGTCTCTTATAGACAGCATATATATAGGTCTTCTTTTTGTATCCATTCAGCCAGCCTGTGTCTTTTGGTTGGAGCATTTAATCCATTCATGTTTAAGGTAATTATTGATATATATGTTCCTGTGACCATTTTCTTAATTTTTTGGGTTTGTTTGTGTAAGTCCTTTTCTTCTCTTGTGTTTCCCAGTTAGAGAAGTTCCTTTAGCATTTGTTGTAGAGCTGGTTTGGTGGTGCTGAATTCTCTTAGCTTTTGCTTGTCTGTAAAGTTTTTGATTTCTCCATTGAATCTGAATGAGATCCTTGCTGGATAGAGTAATCTTGGTTGTAGGTTCTTCCCTTTCATCAATTTAAGTATATCATGCCACTCCCTTCTGGCTTGTAGAGTTTCTGCTGAGTAATCAGTGGTTAACCTTATGGGAGTTCCCCTGTATGTTATTTTTCGTTTTCCCTTGCTGCTTTCAATAACTTTCCTTTGTCTTTAATTTTTGCCAATTTGATTACTATGTGTCTCGGCATGTTTCTCCTTGGGTTTATCCTGTATGGGTCTCGCTGTGCTTCCTGGACTTGGGTGGCTACTTCCTTTCCCAAGTTAGGGAAGTTTTCTGCTAAAATCTCTTCAAATATTTTCTCCGGTCCTTTCTCTCTCTCTTCTCCTTCTGGGACCTCTATAATGCGAATGTTGTTGCATTTAATGTTGTCCCAGAGGTCTCTTAGGCTGTCTTCATTTCTTTTCATTCTTTTTTCTTTATCCTGTTTCACAGCAGTGAATTCTATTACTATGTGTCTCGGCATGTTTCTCCTTGGGTTTATCCTGTATGGGTCTCGCTGTGCTTCCTGGACTTGGGTGGCTACTTCCTTTCCCAAGTTAGGGAAGTTTTCTGCTAAAATCTCTTCAAATATTTTCTCCGGTCCTTTCTCTCTCTCTTCTCCTTCTGGGACCTCTATAATGCGAATGTTGTTGCATTTAATGTTGTCCCAGAGGTCTCTTAGGCTGTCTTCATTTCTTTTCATTCTTTTTTCTTTATCCTGTTTCACAGCAGTGAATTCTACCATTCCATCTTCCAGGTCACTTATCCGTTCTTCTGCCTCAGTTATTCTGCTATTAATTCCTTCTAGTTTAGTTTTCATTTCAGTTTTTGTATTGTTCATCTCTGTTTGTTTGTTCTTTAATTCTTCTATGTTTTTGTTAAACATTTCTTTCATCTTCTTGATCTTTGCCTCCTTTCTTTTTCCAATGTCCTGGATCATCTTCACTATCGTTATTCTGAATTCTTTTTCTGGAAGGTTGACTATCTCCACTTCATTTAGTTGTTTTTCTGGTGTTTCATCTTGTTACTTCATCTGGTACATAGCTCTATGCCTTTTTATCTTGTCTATCTTTCTGTGAATGTGGTTTTTGTTCCACAGGCTGCAGGATTGTAGTTCTTCTTGCTTCTGCTGTCTGCCCTCTGGTGGATGAGGCTATCACTAAATAAATGTTATGGTACTTGGTATTAAAGTGAGAATTCAGTGTGGGTTTTGGCAAACTCTGATATAGTATGTAGAAATTGTTTTCTTAAAGGTCTTAATTATGCATTTCAAACATAAAACTTTTATTGCATCATTGAAATTGCTAGTGTAAACATGAAAATAAAAGGGAAAATGCCACTTAAGATTGTGTTTTGTGTTCAGCTGTAACCCAGACACCCTTAAAAGAAGTTATAACACTTCATTATTTGTAATCTGCCTATCCAGGTAAAGTCTAAAATGATGTCTCTTCTGCTATTAAAAATGTCATTTGGGAATTATTGTAAAATCATCAATTTTTTGTTTTGTTATTATCTTAACTTTTATTTTTAACTTTTGTTTTAAATTTAATTTGTAAGAAATGCAAAGAACTACAAATATCTGGATGCAGAAAAAAAATTAAGCTAGTGTAAGTCAGAATTGCTTGTATTTTGAGATGTTAAAAATGTCCAGGAAGGAGGCCAGGTATCATTCAGTGGTGAAAGTCCCAGTGTTTCATGTCCAGTCCTTGGGTTTATGAGACAGGCTGTCTCAGTGGCTCAAGCTGTAAACAACTCAATTAACAAAGTAAAGACACCAAAGACTGCCTGATGCATGAGGTAAAATGACAACTTTTCAGTTTACAGTGAGAATTATAATTATCACAATGAAAAGTGTGAATTATTTATTCTCAAAAAAAGTCTGCATTATAAGCCATATTATAATCAGAGTACTCCTTCTGAAGTAGTTGGACAATCTTAATGGTGTCCTGGAGCCATCGTTTTTTTTGTTGTTGTTGTTTTTTGTTCTTTTGGGTTTTTTTGGCAGTACGCAGGCATCTCAGTGTTGTGGCCTCTCCCGTTGCAGAGCACAGGCTCCGGACGCACAGGCTCAGTGGCCATGGCTCACGGGCCCAGCTGCTCCATGGCATGTGGGATCTTCCCGGACCGGGACACGAACCTGTGGACCCTGCATTGGCAGGCGGACTCTCAACCACTGCGCCACCAGGGAAGCCCAGAGCCATCATTTTTTAATAGCTTGATACTGCCAGTGTTACTGCCAGCACATGGTTGAAATTGTACACAGTTATGTGTTAAGATTTCAGGACAAACACTCCTCTAGGTAGTATTGAAGTCCCCTTGATCAAAATCTGCCTCTTTTTACCCCCATCCTTGACTATGTGCTGAATAAATTGCCCATTTTCAAAACTTCCACTTATATAGGATTTCTTTACAATATTTAGGATCTGAGACTTACATACCTTTGACATTATTCAATAGATTTGCATGCATCCCTAACCTCCGCAAGAGTTACTTACCATATTTTGAGTGAGTTATTGCTACATATGGCATCTGTTTATTATAGGCTAACTTCTTATTTAACTTTCATAGAAGTAAATTATGTGTACAAAATGTAACTTTGAAGCTACTACATTTCCAATATAAAGTTTGGAAAATATTAATGGCAAATATCAAATTGGGAGAGAAATATAAACATATTTTTTACTTTAAAGAATGCTTTTATATTTCTAAAAAGCATACTTCCACCATGAATAACTTGAGTCTCCATTTCTTCTCCAAAGCATTCATTGATATATTTCTGTGATAAATATTTATAAGGTGTCTGTCTTTGCCTGGAAGCCTTCTTGGACCTGGGGATATTGCAGTGAGCACCCCCAAATCCTTCTCCTACAATGAACTGTATTTGAGAGGAGGAGGAAACAGTGAAAAATCAAATAAATATACATAAATGTATAAGGCATCAATAAATGCAGTGATTAAAGTGAAACACAGTAATGTAATAGAAGTTAAGGGTTGAGATAGGTGGGAAGATGGCTACTATAGTTTGTGTGGTCAAGAAGAGTCTTTCTGAAGAAGTGACGTTTTAGCTGAGGTTTCAGTAGCAAAAGGAGCCAACAAGGCAAAAATACGAGGAAAGGACATTGCTGTTAGACCTACAGCTAAATAACATTATGTTTTTGCTCAGGTTCTAAACAACAAGAGCAAAATTTCTGAAAGTTGTGATCATGGTACCTCCACCTGTGCTGCCACAGTTAGCATTTCAACTGACATCACCAGTGAGATTGTGAGAATATTCCAAGTTTCTGATCAATAGTTACAGTGTTTCTGCTAAAGACTGGCTCTAGAAACATAGAATTTAGGATTATCTCAGTCAACATTTTCCCATAACCTTGGGCCACTACTGCATTTATGAATTTATTTTATTAAAAAACAGGAGTTTTTTTTTTTTTAAACATCTTTATTGGCGTATAACTGTTTTACAATAGTGTGTTAGTTTCTCCTTTACAACAAAGTGAATCATTTATACATATACATATGAAAAACAGGAGTTTTAAAAGAAATCAGGATGGGGAAAAAAATCCTGCCATCCATCAAGGACTAATGTAACACTGTTCAATGTAACTTGTGATGATGAAAGTGCTCTATGTATATGTGCTGTTCAGTATGGCAGCCACCTGTCACATGTGACTGTTGAGCACCTGAAATGTGACTGGTGCAACAGAGGAGCTAATTTTTGAAGTTATATTTAATTAATTTAAATGTAAACGCATTGGTTAATACATTGATTAAAAGGATACCTTCCACACAGTATATTTATAATTAATTAGTCATGTAGTCATGTTGCTGCTTTTACAACTTTCTCAATTACTTTTCCTCTGACACAGACTGAAACACAGTTTTCTCCTTTCTGTGGTTTTAGAGGTAATTGTGAAACACTCGACACAGGGAAGAATTGAACCAGAACAATACACAAGAAGCTATTAAAATGAAGAAAATTAGCTTCTGTTCCCTTGATGTGTTTTGTGTTCAGTCATAATTTTCAGTGTTTCTGACTAGTAAGAAATATTAGTAACAGAAACTGAGTAAGGAAAAAAAAAATCCGTAAGGATCTTCAGGGAAAAAATAGGTATTATTTGTTGTGTATCCCACCATCCAAAGAAATAGTTTATCAGGAATGAATGATAACATAGAAATATCTATATTTGCAATAGAAATATTACAAAGTCATAGTTTATCTATATTTTTTATTGGTCATTGATAATAGAAAAAATCTGATTTTTAAAATCATACAAATGGCTATTTTGTCTAACTATGATGATTTCTTGCTGTTAATCTTAAAAAAGACAAAAACCCACATGTAAAAATCAGCTATGAAAGTGCATAATGTTCTCTAAGCCCTGGAAAGAAATTACTGTAAGTAAAAAAAAAAAAAAAAAAAAAAAAAAATGCATTTTGGAAGGTTAATAGGAAAGAGGAAGAAAAGACTTTCCAATTTCCAAGATTTTCCAGAAACAATATTGATTAATTTTTTAAGCCTAGCTTGGCAAATGAAATAAAATATATTTGTTTCAGTATAATATTTGGTAACAATGTTAGTTTTGCATAAACTGGATCACATGAGACATATTTGAATCACTAAAACTATTTCAATATTATCCAAGACCATCTTTTTAAAATTTTTATTTATGTATTTATTTATTTATTTTTAGTCTTCAACTTCAGGTTTGGAAATGAATGGAACAATGCATATATGTAAAGTTCTACTAAAAATATTATATAGACACACTTTTACTTATAACTAGTAACATACAAGTAATTTTTTAAATTTTCAAATAGTTGCCCATTTTGCTAATGAGTTTGAACAACAGAAAATGGTTGAGCTAAACAACATATTACCAACTCACTTTATGCATAAGATAACTTACTCAGTTTTCCTTTTAGAAAATAATGGTCTAAATGTAGCCTGACTCAAAAAGATTTGAGCCATAAATACCTAACATTAAGAAATATTGTATTAACACAAAATGATTTTTATATTGTTTTTATTTAATCTTGAATAGAAAGAGTACTTATAAAATTAAGTAAAGTGATTTTCTTTAACATCATCCTTTTAAATATTAATTCATTTGAATACAATTAAAATAGTATTTGCTTCACACAATAATCAATAACCAACTTTTCAGGAATGGATGTATGGCATCAAGTGAGATTCATCTATATTTATCATGTCTATTAAACGAATTACAATTGCAAATTCTTTTTTAACCACACAGTACAAATAAAAAAAGGTTGAAATGTGCTGAAATCTTGCAAAAACGATAAATGAGGATTTATTTCTGTCTTCAGAAGACAGAGAAAAAAATTAAATTACTCAACTAAATAAACTGGTCTTCTTTCTTCACTTTCATGTTAATTTGAATCTTCATGAAGAAATACAGGCAGGATAACATATTCTCAATTATACTTGAACTTTCAACTATATCCCCCAACATATAAGTTGTAAATAAGCATAGCATAAATGAGCAGTTGAAGTACATGTGATTGAGCAAGAAGGAATATTCCCACCTATTTAAATGCTTTTCATAAACTCACCTTTTCTTTTTTTTTTAACACTTGGAGACTAATTTGGGTTACTGTTTATTATCTGCAGTATTGTTTTATTCACTTGGCATCCTCACTCTAGGATGTGTATGTTTCATTATTTAGCATTTTACTATTGATACTTTACCTAAAACAAATGTCTTCTTCTTTCCAGTCATTGCAGTAATGTGCTTGCCTCCTGAAATCCCCAATGCTTTCTTTTCTAAACCCAAGTAAGCATCTGCCCCATGGCTAGAGCACAATGCTGCACAGCTTTTGTCAGACCCTTCTAATTCTACATTTATTTTTATTTTATTTCTCCTCATTTAATCCTTCATCTCTATATCTGTTTTCTTATATATTCTATTTTATTGATCTGGCATTGGATATCTCATCAAGATACAGTTTTCATTTCATATAGCATTTGTATGCAGTTGCTTCTAGAATTGTCATTTTCCTCTTGTGACCACTCCACCCTCCCTAGAGCTCATCCCCACCACAAACCACTTAAACTACTGGTTTTCAAATTTCATTTCCCCTTCTCTGAAAATGATATGTGTTCTCTTACTCACCATTACTCTCAACCTGGTGAAGCATAGATTATTATTTTTATTTTTTTATTTTTTGCGGTACGTGGGCCTCTCACTGTTGTGGCCTCTCCCATTGCGGAGCACAGGCTCCGGACATGCAGGCTCAGCAGCCACGGCTCATGGCCCAGCTGCTCTGCAGCATGTGAGATCTTCCCGGACCAGGACACAAACCCGTGTCCCCTGCATTGGCAGGCGGACTCTCAACCACTGTGCCACCAGGGAAGCCCCCAGCATAGATTATTTTGTACCTTCCTTTGGTATGATGTGTGTTACTTCCTTTTCTATAGTACCCCTATGAAAGGACCTATGAAAGTCTAGTCAACAATATCATCTTTCCTCACCTTCAAAGGCTTCTGAAATTCCTCTTAATTTATGAATCTTCCAGCCAAGTGGAAGAGACATACCATTTGTTTTATGCAAAAATATTACCATCTTAAGCTTCTATAATTTCACAAACCATCAAACCTTATCTATTAATTTTATTTAATCTTCTGTCATTAGATTCCTTCTTGCTTAGAATAATTTTCAAAAATTATTCAACCACATCAATAGTTGTCCAAGGCTCCATTATTTAGCTGAAATATTAGAACACTTATTAACTTATATTTATTTTGGAGAAGTTTCTCCTTTTTTTTTTTCATTCAACAGTAAGCAAATATTGCTTACTCATATTAGTTTCACTTGATAGATCATGAACCAATAGCACAAGTGCTTTACATTTGCTAATGATTGTGATAATCTTACTTCCCTCAGGACAAATTAGAACTTCATTACTATTTTATTGCACATCAAGTTGTTTGTTGAGGACTTTCTTTGAGCTTAAGGAAGGGCATTACCTTTTGAACTCCCTAGTTAAGTAAATAAACCACAGCAAAACAGCAGCAACAGAAGGCATGTTTTCAAGAGTATATTAACATAAAGTAATTAGGTAATGGTAATGAGGATTAGTTTCTCCTGTTATGACAACAACCGCACCTGAACTCTGAAACAAAGTCCCTTAAGAATCTTTCACGGTTTTTGCTTTGTAATTTCTTAGGAATTCTCCACTCAATCTACCCTTATCTCTTAGGAACAAACCTCTAATTCAACATAGACCTTTAACACCTAATTTGTTGACAAATAACTTTGTATCCCTTTGAATGAAAAAAAAAAGTTTCCCTCCAGCACATTCCCTTCTGGGTATCTAGGCTGCTTTCCTCCCTTCCCTCTTAGGCTTCTGTTCTTGCTCAGAGATTTTGCATAGTCTATTGATGACTCTTTATTTCTGTCCAGGATATATTTCTTGTCACTTATTGTCTGCTCTGCTTTCCACATTCTTTCAGCTCAATGAGTTTCCTCCATTTAGTATGGTTAGGACTGGGGGAAAAATATGATAGGTTGAAGAGGAAGCCATAATAATAATACTCCATAGCTCTAGCTCAACCCTTGATTCTTCTGATGTCACATTATGAAACATCTCTTTCTCATGAAATATCTCTCTTTCCCCTTCTCTACATCATGACCTTTTCATGGCACCGTGGCCAATACTATACTACAGGATGCAATGGGAAAAACAGAAGGGTCACCTACAGGGCAGGAAGAGCTCTTGGGGAATAGAGGCATAGTTTTAAGTGAATGTCCCTGGAGGTGGTGAAGTCTGAATTGAGTCATTAAAAAAAAAAAAAAAAAAAGGAAGGAAGGAAGGAAGGAAGGGAGGGAGGGAGGAAGGGAGAAAGCAAATGATAATGATGCTCATTTAGAACACGTAGAAACAGGCTGGCAAATGGATAATTTCCATATAGTGACCTAAGTACTTTGGTAGATATGGGGTGCTGTATGGGCCGTAAAGAGGGACTGGGGAAGACTTTCTGTGGGGGCAGTTAAGTTAAATATTGACAAACCAGGTCCCCTATATCCAGGCCAAGGAAAAGATTTGTTCATATGTCTCTCTTTCACTGTCTGTTTTTCTCTGTCTTTGAACACTTATTTAACACACAGTGCTGGGTATTGTTCCAGAACTGAGAGGTGCAGTGTTTGAATAAGATAGATGAGGTGCATACTATGATGAGAGACAGGTGAGCAAATAAACAAGATAATTTCAGAGAATGATAGATATTAAAGAAAATAAAGAGAATAAAAAAGAAAATAAGAAAATAAAACATGATGAGCTGATAGAAAAAAAATTGAGGAGACAATTTTAGATTTTGTGGTTAAAAAGCTAAATTGAATACACTACCCTCTCAATTACCTTGAGTAAAAAATAGCCTATACTTTATACAGCAGGAACATAGTTTTTATTGTAAATGAGACATCTTTCTTCCGGTCAAAAATAAAGAGATGGTAATTCTTGATAGGTGTGCTAATGACACAGCTGTTTCCCAGCTCGTTATATTCGCTAAATGGTAGTTCCCATTTTATAGAGGCTGCAATAATAGCATTTCACACAGCCTTTGAAATTAGTTGTTTGCCTCTTTTCCCCTCTAGAATGAATGTACATTCTTAAAGAGTTCATATTTTTGGAATCCAGAACTGCTAGTTCAGTGGGAGGAATGAAATCTTTTCTTTTTTTTCAACTCGATTACATGATATGTGAATTGAAATTTAGATCACCCTGCCAATATTCATGATCCACATAGGAGTGGGGGGAAAGCAGAATGTCATAGTATTGTGTGGAGCAATCATATCTACCGTTTGAGGCTCCTTTCCCTAAAGGCAGTGTATTGACGAAGCATTTTTTAGTAAACTTTTCTCCATCACAATCATTGCAAAGTGGTTTCTGAACAAGAGTAGATGCAAAAAGAAACAGGAAAAAAAAAAGAAAAAAGATACAAGGACCTAAAAAGAAAACAGTGTTGACACACATCCATCTTTCATTTGCTCCTCAGATCTTTCTATTACAGGGCTTAACTACACTTGATATAGAAATACTTCATAACCATTCATTATTTGCATATATAAATGGAATAAAAACAAATATTTATGTTATTACATTATGTATGGATAATTATTAATTTTTCAGTTTTAAAAATTAGTATTCTTTTTGTTAAGATTTTATAAATACTAATTAACAAGTGATCCATATCTGACATATCACTTAACCTTTTAGTGTGTAGGTTTTTCAATATAAGTTGATTGAAAAAAAAATTTTTTTTACATTTGGAGACTTTAAAAAGTATCACATAAATTTAGCACACGTGGTAAACAAATTATTCTGAAAATACCAACTCTCCTTTCCTTTGAAACAAAAATATACATTATATTTCTTAAAGTAATTTACATTTCTAAATCCAGATGGTAACTATAACAGATTCTTTATTGAAAATAGTTAAAGATATTAAGGGAGATTCCAGAATTGTGACTTTTGAAATTGATTTAGAAGAATCACTTTTTAATATGTTACTTCCTTCCTCCATTATAGTGAGCCTGTGTTTTAAGCATTTTTCAAAAACTACAGACAGTATCCAGACCTATTTGACCTATTGAGATGTACTGCTCTATCATTTCTCTTGGAATGACATCTGGTTAATCTTTGATTGATGAACCCTGAAAATTGTGTCTGCAAAATCATTGCAGACATTCATGAATGTCTTGATGAGAAAGTATCTTTTAATGGTTACTTTGAACAGGTTTTCTCCAAAGGTTTATATATCAAAAGCCAGTTTGTCAGCTCTTGTGATAGGATAATGAAAGCTTCCCAGAATGGTATTACCTTTACTAGATACATCGTTTAAGCATCCTTTCATAGTTTTTTTTTTCCTCCAAGTTAAAAGTTTACTTTTTCTTTTCCAATGTTGAAAAAGAAGTATAGCTAATTATATGTAAATGGTCTTTCTCTCTTTAAATATCCCAGTACTTTTCACAATTCACAATTTATTTATTTGGCTGCACTGGGTCTTATTTGGCGGCACGTGGGATCTTCGTTGCCACGTGCGGGATCTTCAAAAGTACAGAAAAGTTGGAAGAATGAGCATGTGCACATCTAATATATAGATGTAAGAACGGTTAGTGTTGGCCTCTATTTTCTTTACATATGTATGTGTACATGTGCAAAACACATGCCCAAGTGTTTGGTGAAACATTTGAAAGAAAGTTGTGGATATTATGAAACTCCACCTCCAAATACAGGATCTGGTGACTATCCATGCATTGCATATGGCTGTTATGTCTACTTTGTTTTTTTTTTTTTTTTTTTTTGTGGTATGTGGGCCTCTCACTGTTGTGGCCTCTCCCATTGCAGAGCACAGGCTCAGTGACCATGGCTTACGGGCCTAGCCACTCTGCGGCATGTGGGATCTTCCCGGACTGGGGCACAAACCCATGTCCCCTGCATCAGCAGGCAGACTCTCAACCACTGTGCCACCAGGGAAGCCCTACTTAGATCTTTTAACTGATGATTCTCTCCAGCTTCTTTCTCCCTGCTTTTTTCCTTCTTCTTTCTTGCTGAGATTAGGCCAGTTGTCTTATATACCATCTCACATTCTGAAATGTGTTTGACTGTTTAAGTGTCATTTAACTTATCCCTTTTCCTAAAAACTGGAAGAAGTTAAGCCTAAAGGCTCAATGAAATTCTACTTTAAACATGTTTGGCTTCTACATGGTTGTACTTCGTAGATGATCTTGTGACCTTCAAATGTCTACGTATTCTATGTTTTATCACATTAGGTGGTGTATAATATCAAGTTACTATGACAGATGCAAGGCTTGATCACTTGGTTAAGGTGGCAACTGCCATATCTCTGCATCATAAAGGTGTACTTTCAATATTAAAATTAGCATAAACACACACATGTACACTCAAATGCATGTATAATTTTGAGCAGGTCAGTGGAGTATATCAATCTTAAGTTTCTAGTCTTGATATTGTACTTTTGTTACGTAAGAGGTATCACTGGAGGAAACGGGAGAGAGTATAAGGAATCTCTGTTTATTTCTTAAAACTATAATGTGACTCTATAGTTACTTCAATATAAAAAGATTTTTTAAAACTTGTAGGTAATTTATGTGTTGGATTTAGTAATATATATTACTAAAAATGAATAGATTTAGCCTAATAATTGTTATTCATTAATATCAATTGTATTCCAGTAGGCTCAGTAATTATGCACATGATTGAGAGATATAGGATCTAGCATATGGTATGATTAAACAATGTTTGAACACTAAATTTTGTAAGAAATTCTGATCATTTGCTTTTACTCTGTGCATTTGAAGAATGTGTAAGACAATGAGTCAGTCCAAATGGGGAAAGTGTTAGCACCAAAGCGTAGTTTTTTCTTTTAACTGCAAACATGGCCATTGGTAATCTTGTCTTCAAATTCCCCTTTTATTCCACTTGACCGTTCAAAAAAACAGTGGCCTGGGACAGATGCTCTCTTAGGAGACATCTCTAAGGATGTTTCTCTTAGGCTTAGAAGTCCTTGGTGGCTCCATTTCCTGCCCAGATTTACGTAGCTACCCATGCACTGCTGGCTCCCTAACTCCAGTTACCTGTGAGATCACTTGATGATTCTAGCTTCCAAGGGTGGTTCCAGGGTGGAACTGGGGGTCTCAGAGGTGTTATTCTGCCTAAGAAGCAGTAGAAGCAAATACAGGCATACCACACAGTAGAGGCCAACATTTCTTCCTCTAATTTTAAGCATTCATTCAGATTGCTTTCCCCCTTATTATGCATATTAGCTGCCATGATTGGGGCTTTCTTTCACTATTATTACATGTCTGATTTTTTTTTTCTTAAGAACCAGATTAATTTTGAACACCAGATTCCCCAGACACTCTCCAAGCCATATATTAAGTCCTCAAAAAAAAAAAAAAAAACATGATTGCTTATAAATAAATCTGTATTAGAGTCATAAATATTTTTCTAATTTTTTTCATAAATGGTGAGTTCCTTTGATTTGATTAGAATGTCATTTTAATAAATAGTTTGGCACCTATATTAAGCAGTTACCTTGATTTAAGCAATCTTGGGTATATTTGTTATTCAACACATGTGGTTTGATTAAAAAAAGAGAAAGAGGTATGTCCATTAAATATGTTTAGGGCTCCTACACTTTGCAAGACACAATACTCAAAGCTGGCAATTCAGTATCCCTGCCAACCCACTGTTCTGGAGCACATAACACAATGGAACAGTGGGAAGACTTCATGACACAAAAACAATTATATAGTAACTGATTGTGTAAGTACTATAAAATTACAGACTACTGCAAAATAATATAGTAGAGTCACCTAATTTCAACCAGGGAACAGCTAAGTCCTTTTTGTGGAAAGGATATTTTAGCTGAGAACTAATAAATGATTCACAATCAGTGAAAAGTATGAGGAAGGGAAAGAACATTCAAAGTGCAGCAAACTGCATAGGAGAAGTCTTGAGGAAGAAAAGAGCTTGACTCTATTGAGAAACCAGAAGGAAGCCCATGTAACTGGAACACCATGAACACAGAAGAACCCCGTAAGGGGTTGCACAGGGGCTGGGGGCAGGGCTGAGTTTGAATTCTGCTTCAGATGCAGTAGGAGGCAAACCAGTGGCTTTCAGTTGGCATTGCAGTCATCTGAGTGAAATACAATGGCAGCCTGAGTAGGATGGTGACAGTGATGATGATGAGAAATCAAGAGATTTGAGATGCTATTTTAGAATGGGAAAGACTAGAGGAAACCTGAGGTGGCAAAGCAGGAGGGAGCTGCAAGAACAGTGAATGCCTTCTGGAAACATTCATGTTGAGATATGTGAGACATTTATAGATTTACATCAAGTTGTTGGTTAAATAAACAAATATATTTTAGAAGAGAAGTAAAAGTAAGTCAGTTCTACTAATTGTTTTTTTATAAAGAGGCCTGAAGACAGCACCCTCTACTGCAAGTACATCAGTAACATCATCATCTTCATATGCAGACAGCAGGAGGACACTTTTTCTGTACAGTTGTCAGCAAACAACATGCAGATTAGATTATAAACTAGAATTTTAAAGGGAACAGAAGAAAAGCAAACTGTATTTCTCTTGTATGTTACTGCTTTGTGATATATACCATGGATTTGTTGTCTTTGTGAACAAAATGGTCTGTCTGGGTCCCATACTACATGGAAAGAAAAATCTATGTGTAAGCTCCAAAGTGTTCATATCTGAAGTGAAATATTGGTGTTTAAGTAGGAATTCCTATTTGGTAATTTTTAAGCACGATGCTTTTTCACAAGTTGACTTTGCAAATGTGCTATCTGTGATTATTTTTAGTGTATCCTATCCCTTCCCACCCTTTTCTATAAGAACTGTAGCCAAAAACAGGTCAGAGTCAAGATACAAACAATATTTTTAGGGGGCTGTAGAGGTGATTCCTCATTATTTCCTTTACATCATAGGCCAAAACAAAACATACATTGTTTGGAAAGGTGAAAACATTTTTTTTTTCATCCACCCGTGGTTCAAAGTCCTTTATATATCATACCCTTGCAGAAAATGAAATATATACTAATCATCTTTCTATTCATAGCACTTTTGTGTTCCTGTGACTCCCATATAGCTTTTGGCTTCTAAAAAAAATCACTTACTTTAACTTTGCCCTTTCCTCCCTAACTTTTGTTTTCTTTCAAGAAATACTTACTGAGCTTCTACTACGTGCAAGGCATTTTTCTGGAAATAGGAAGCCATAAGAAAACAAAAGACAGACCTGTTTGCCATCATTGAGCTTATGTTCTAGTGGAGAGAGAATGAACAAAAAATAAGTAAAACATGTATTGTGTAAGACAGTGGTAAATGTAATCAATGATGAAGAAGCAGAGGAAGAGGGAGAGTAAAAGCAAGTATGGGTGGGTGGAGTGAGGGGCTTCAATTTTAGATAAGGTGGTCAGAGAAAGTTTCATTTGGAAGGATAATTTGCACTGAGACCTCAATATTATTTTAAATATCTTCTCTCTGCAAATTAGTCACAAGCACTTTTTCTGAAGTGGCCATCTATAGTGACTGTGGTATATGTTTACATCATCTGTGATAGAATACTTGCTAAATTATTTGTACCATTGAATCCTGCTAAACAGAGGAGTTGTGAATAAATTGAATAGAATCACAACCTGAGCATCTACAGTTTATATGACTCTCTGCCAAGGCTACTATCAATGAGAAATAATCATGAATTCACCTATGCTTCCCCATTACCTTGAGAAGATTTGCAAATTAACTCTGCTTATCTTGAGGGAGTAATTTCATTTCTTCCTTCATTAGTGGCATTTTGGGATTGTACTTCTATCTTCTGACTGCAGCCTATTTGTCCCAAAGAGCCACTGGCCCTGTCTCAGTATGGGGGAGATTCTAGCAATGTGAAGTGTTTCTCTGAGAAAAATTGGAATATATTTCCAGGATTTTTCATCCAATTTCTTCCTATTCTTCATCTTAGAGAGCTTTTTGCTTAATTGTTCCATAAATAATCATGGTCATTTATTTCTTTGTCAGAATCCAGTAGGTTTTTAGCCATTTTTATTTATTTTAGGATATATATTACAATAATATAAAAAATATTTTATGTGGAGATTGGAATGACTTTAACACCCAGTTAAAAAACCCTGTTGCAGCTAGACCAAGATGATGTTTTTGTTTTCAATTATCAGCATATCATCTGCTCACATACTACTGACATTAAACTTTGTATCTTAATGCCCATACATATTTTCTTAGATCAATCTTTTCATGAAATAACTTTGTAATTTAAAATCAGTTTAATGTATCTCCTGCATGTGGATCAAAACATTTATTAATTCAGGATACCTGGTACTATGGAAATTATCAACATAAGATTAATAACATAAGGAGACGTTGTGGGAAGGAGTTACATGTCTAGAGCCAAAATATGACTAAAATTTGAAGAAGAAATAAGGAACAAGACAAAATTGTAAACAAAACTATAAACAGGAAAACCAGGGTACCTAGTTTCAATATAATTTTGACAATAACCACCATTTTTAATGCTACCATGTGCCAGATCCTCAGAAATTCCTTTACATTTAATATAGTAATCATACTATGAGTCAGTTATTGGTAATAACTCAGTGACTAGCACTTCAACCAAGGTGACACAGTTATTAAGGAACAGAACAAGAATAGAATGTGAACTCAGTCATTAATTAAGCTACTTCCTCCTTTATCTATAAATAGCAAAATAAGTAGAGAACACAGCACATTATAACTAGAGCAAAGTGCAATTATTCAAAGATTACTAAGAAAATTTTAATATTTTGTATTGATTTAGATAGGAAGAAATCTCCTTTTTATCATATCACCTGAAATCCAAGAATCCTCAATAGATTGTATGTGTGTGCATGAATGAATATATGAATAACTGACAAATTCTAGGAAATCTAGTCAGGCTAACCTATTCTTAGCCAAAAGCTTGGGAAAGCTCTATAATAAATCACTTACTAATACCTAAGTTGGGGGAAGAGAGCAGAGAACAATTGAAATGGAAGTATTTTTGTGATATGCACTTATCTAAATAGTACAAATATATAACTTGCAAGTAAAACTCTGCTTGTAAATACTGAAATAAAATGTAATAGTAAATTTTAATTTATTGGAAACTAATTTTTAAAATATACCTAGTTTTTCTAATATTAAAGCACTTTGGATAGTTTCTAAATTATTCCAAAATTTTCAATAGAAAACAATTTAATGTCATCAGATATACATTTTGGGGAAAGAGTTTTTGCCCTTAGTGAGAATTTATGGTGAAAAATCTTGTGTGTAGTCTAATTATTAAGTCAACAATATTTATAAATACCTGCTATGTAGCAAGTCATATATATTATTCACTAGAGATAAGAGTAAACACATTTAATATAAAACGGCCTGTGCTATGACTGAGTGAAGTACAGGTTATTATGAGAGTGAATAGGAGAGGCAATTGACCCAGGTTGGAATCCACTCTGATGATCTTCCTTCAAGATTACTTTGTTCATTTAAGGTGACAATATAATTTATCATCCAAACCAGGACACATTTGAAGGTGAAAGAGGACTCTACTTATAATTACATGGGAAACTAGTTGTAACATGGGCATACCAGGAGGCATGGCCTCCCTATTTCATCCCAACACTTCAGGTGGAGATCTTGCATATGTCTATAAATGCAAAGGTGCATATGTGTTCGTATGCTGCTCTTATATTTTGGAAAGCTCACTTAATCCACAAATCTGTCACGGACTTGTCTGTGCTACCTCTCTTTTTCAATCTAGAAAGCCCTGGAGATAATGTAAACTGCCAAGATTAAGTATTTTTGCATTATCTTTTTAACCACAATGTATGGATTAGACATTGGGTAGTTTACTACAGAATGTTTGTGATCATTCTGGGCAAGGTAGCTGTTTCTTTGACTGTTTTGATACAGGCTGGTGATAACAGCACTAGCTTAGCTGTGAAAGCATTAAACCATAGCACAGGGAAATTCCCGGACGCCTCACCTTTGTTGAAAGATGCTTGTGTTTGGTTTGTAGGACCAGTGGTTTTGGCGAGTGAGAAACAACAGGGTGATGGATGGATACCCCATGCAAATTACTTACTTCTGGCGGGGCTTGCCTCCTAGTATCGATGCAGTTTATGAAAACAGTGATGGGAATTTTGTCTTCTTTAAAGGTAAGGAATGTTTCCCATGTCTTGCTCTGCTGTATCTTGCTCATTTTGCCCAGGGCCTTGTTGCACATATAGAGATGAATAAGTAAAACCTGTTGAGTGAGGCTAGGTAGCTAATTCATTTTATAAAATGAACCACATATGTTGGCTACAAATATAAATGAAGTAAAATCAAAGATAATTTTTAATTCTCTAAGTTATATTTTCTCATATGGTATCCTCATTTTAAGTCAAATTTAGGAGGTATTGTGGTCGCTTAGAATTTTTAGATTTGACCTAAAAGCACCAGAAAAATAAATACACAAATAAATGAATGAATGAATGAATGAATGAATGAAAAGTCATTTTTCTATTAACTAAGGGATTTGGGGGGTTTTTTAAAAAGCATTTGGAGTTGCTTGCTGTTTTTATGCAATGAAATCCATTTCATTTCTTATTTTCATATATAATCTCTTAAACTTTACTTGATTTAGTCAGTTTATGTTAAATAGTTTTCAATACACTAAGAAATTGCTCATAAAGCAAGGAAAACTTATGAGGAGAAAAAATTCACCCAATCATTTTACCCAATAAAATTTATTATTTGTTATTTATCTGAGTGACAAAATTCAATTGCACAAATACTAATGTCTAACATGAAAAAGTGAAATTATCTGGTAAAGTGAACTTAAGTCAAGTGACTGGTACTCCATCTTCTAAACTTGCTAATATTCAAAACAATAAATCTTAAGCCTATTAGGGGGGACAGGGAACACAGACTGACTGAGTTGTAGGACTGAGGGAATTGTGAAGAGAACATGATCTGAGGAAAAATAGAGTGCAGAAAGAATATGATTGAATGGATTGGCCAAGAGCCTAAAGGACTGAGAATAAACTTAAATAAGGATTGAGACTGAGGGATAAGAAAAGGGATCTTAACCAAAAAAAAAAAAAAAAAAAAAAAAAGGCAATTATTCTCAGGATCAAGCCAGAAGAATTCATAGCAGTGATGAGAGTAATGAAAACACAGGGATTGAGAGACACTTGTGATATTTTAAGTGAAGTCCAAACCACCCATGTAAAGTGAAAGTGTATACTCAGAATTTATTTTTATAAATTATAACTTGAGAAAGAGGGGTATAGTACACTAATTATAAGAACATGATGATCCTGCATTCATTCTGCCAATTTTGATCACTTGCTAGCTGTAAGAACTGGGCAGCTACTCAGTTCCCTTTGCCTCGGTTTCTCCACCTGGAAATTGGGATTAGTAGTGTTCCACATCTCAGGATTAGTTTAAAGACTAAATTAATGACTACACATGAAGTTCTTGGTACATGTGAGCCCTCAATAAATGCCAACTATTGCTGCTGCTGGTGTGATTACTATTAATATTCCTGCCCTCCTACTATCTATAATAAGTGTATAAAGGAAATAACCAAAAATAAGCAATTATTCTCAGGATCAAACTAGAAGACTTCATAGTATTGAGGAGAGTAATGAAAACACAGGGCTTGAGAGACTCGTGATATTTTAAGTGAAGTCCAAACCACCCATGTACTGTACCATTGTGGACAATGTACATGTACTGTACCATTGTGGACAAAGAAAGGATACATCTAAAGGTTCTGAATCTTAGGGGCATGATATTTGGAGAAAAATTACCCTCCCATATACTCTTCTTTGGTCCTGTCCTCGGTAGCAGCAGAAAAAAGTGAAGAATAAACCCTAGGCAGCCTATAGCTTGAGGGCTGTCCCATGGGGCCCTGTCTCATCATAGGATCAATAGTGTTCTCTGACAAAACTCCCTGAGGAGAAACTGCCACAGTCATAAATCAGTGTTCCTACAGTTCTTTATTGCCTCAGGGCCGTCTCACTTTTTTCATGTTGTCTCTCCTCACTCACTTGCTCTGGAATGGCTAGCTCCTTTTCATCTTTCAAGAGCTGGCATAAAAGGGACCTCCACAGAGTGCCCTCCCTGCCCACTCCATTTAAAGCAGTATCTTCCAACTTGCACAGCTCTTGTAAAATTTGAAATTATCTACAGCATTCAAATGTAAATTTCATGAGAAATGGAGCTTGTTTATATTTTCTTGCACACCACTGTATTTTCAGTTCCCAGAAGAGTTTTGGGTGCATAGTAGGTGCTTAATAAACATTTTAATAAAAACAATATGGGTAAATATTGATTTGACTCAATTAAGTATTTCTTATGTTGTGATGCTAACAGGAACTACTCTGTCTCTTGTCACATATATATTAAACTTTCAGAATGTTTAGCTTGTCAGTGGTGTCTTCTTGATACATTGTCTGTATCAGGAAATGTCTAACCTTAGAACTTTGTCACTCCAAGGACCCTGCTGTGATGTTTCCTTCCTCCAGTTTACTCTCTGCATTACCTTCAAATAAACTTTCTCCAAACCCAGCTATGAACATCAGCTCCCTTATTCCAAACATCATTGCTTATCCAGAGGGAGCCACAAGCTCTGGTTGTTTCTAATAAGACCACTCCCTTCCCTGGTATCTATCTCATTATTGGCAGGAGAGTTAAGAATCCTAGAACCCTGAGATTTGGGTGACACACCACTCCCTTTCCTACCCTTCTCACAACAGTCACAGTCAAAATGAGTGTCTCAGCTTGCCACCATCTCTTTATGGCGTTTATCACCTCAAAGTCTAGATAATCAGATTAACTCTCATCCCAAGACCATCATCCCCATCTTGCTCTATGGACCTTGAGACCACCTCATCTCTAGCAGTCCAATTTCCCTCCCTGTTTAATTTTCTACAGATCATCCAGCAAACTATATGTTTTACTTATTTATTGCTCATCTGTATCCTTCTCAATGGAATATCAGTTCATAAGGTGAGGGTTTTCTCTAGTTTTTTTTCTTCTTTTAAATACTGTTGTACTGACAAAGGAGTAATCTCCAAAATATACAAGCAGTTCATGCAGCTCAATATCAAAAAAACAAACAACCCAATCCAAAAATGGGCAGAAGACCTAAATAGACATTTCTCCAAAGAAGATATACAAATTGATACAGCCACTATGGAGAACAGTATGGAAGCTCCTTAAAAAAATAAAAATGGAACTACTATACAAGCCAGCAATCTCACTACTGGGCATATACCCTGAGAAAACCATAATTCAAAAAGAGTCATGTACCAAAATGTTCATTGCAGCTCTATTTACAATAGCCAGGACATGGTAGCAACCTAAGTGAATATTACTCAGCCATAATAAGAAACGAAATTGAGTTATTTGTATTGAGGTGGATGGACTTAGAGACTGTCATACAGAGTGAAGTAAGTCAGAAAGAGAAAAACAAATACCATATGCTAAAACATATACATGGAATCTAAAAAAAAAAATGGTTCAGAAGAACCTAGGGCCAGGACAGGAATAAAGATACAGATGTAGAGAATGGACTTGAGGACACGGGGAGGGGGAAGGGTAAGCTGGGGCGAACTGAGAGAGTGGCATGGACATATATACTACCAAATGTAAAATAGATAGCTAGTGGGAAGCAGCCACATAGCACAGGGAGATCAGCTCGGTGCTTTGTGTCCAACTAGAGGGGTAGGAGAGGGAGGGTGGGAAGGAGACACAAGAAGGAGGAGATATGGGGATATATGTATATGCATAGCTGATTCACTTTGTTATACAGCAGAAATTAACACACCATTGTAAAGCAATTAAACTCCAATAAAGATATTTAAAAATAAACAAACAAACAAATAAATAAATAACGGGCAAAGGGGACATACAATTATAGCATAAAGAGAGCTTTAGAGCAAATCTTATTCTGAGTACTTATTAAGTGTCACTAAACATCTTTCAGCTGATGGGCAGGGAAAGCAAGCCTCTTAAACCACAAAATAAACATTTTCTAAGTAAAAAATAAATAAATAAATGAATAAATACTGTTGTATCCGCAATATCTTAAACCAGGAGTTGACAAACTTTTCCTGTAATGACCAAATAGGAAATATTTTAGCCTTTGAAGCCTGTACCATCTCTATTACGTATTCTTTTATTTTTTTTTAACCTTCAAAAATGTAAAAACTCTTCTTAGATCATGGGCTGTACAAAAACAGGTCGTTTGTCCTAGTTTGCTGAATTCTGTTTTAAACAATGACTGGAATGTAGTAAACACTAAACAAATAATTATTGAATGAATGTAGAATAAAATTCAAGTCCCAATCTGTGTTTGTATTCACAGCTCTATACACGTTGGTCTCAGCCTATACCAGCCATCCTGGATAACTGCTATTAATGTATTTAAGCATTATTCTTCTCCAGGTTGTTCTTTTCTTTGGCCCTCTTTCCCTTTTTTTTTTTTCTTTCTCCTTTATGTTTTTCTCTTCTAATCTGTACTATACAGCAGTACTTGTACTTAACTAGCTTAGTCTTTTATTCCTTCTGCTTACCTGATGCCCATGTTGGTACACAAAGTTATTTAATCATATATTTCCTAAATGTACTTAGTGTTAGCCTTGCTTTCATCTTACATAAGAATTTGAAGGTGTGGATTTGAATATAACCATAAACTAATATTATAATTTTAGTTATAAAATATAAATACTGTCTTAGTAATATAAATAAAGCATAAGTTATATTCAAGTGAACTTTAAAAAATATCTTAAGAATAGGAAACTGCTAGATACAATTAAAACTTCATATTTTGGTATAATTTGTATAATTTTTGAACATTGGGCAAAATTGTATGTGTTTGTATGTCATATGCAGTGGGAGTTGTTAGTACACAATTATAAAAACATATATTGCTTGCCTTCTATAGATGTGATCAGTTTTATATTCTTAACAGAATTTTATTGCTTTTTGATATGTAAAAGTATAGTATAAGGGTGGTCTCTGCTTCCAGTCAAGATGTAATAATAGGGATCAGATTTATCCTTCCACCTAAAACCACCAAAAATTGGACAAAGTATATAAAGTGATGATTTTCACTGCATTGAACATCAAGAAATAAAGGCAGTGAATCTTGAGAGTTAAAAACAAAGAGAGGGCTTCCCTGGTGGCGCAGTGGTTGAGAATCTGCCTGCTAATGCAGGGGACACGGGTTCGAGCCCTGGTCTGGGAGGATCCCACATGCCGCGGAGCAACTAGGCCCCGTGAGCCACAACAACTGAGCCTGCGCGTCTGGAGCCTGTGCTCTGCAACAAGAGAGGCCGCGATAGTGAGAGTCCTGCGCACCGCGATGAAGAGTGGCCCCCACTTGCCACAACTAGAGAAAGCCCTTGCACAGAAACGAAGACCCAACACAGCAAAAATAAATAAATTGATTAATAAACTCCTACCCCCCAACATCTTAAAAAAAAAAAAAAAAAAAACGAAGAGAAATAAGCCCGGAAACTGCCCCAGTTTCCTGTCTTGAAAGAATTTCCAGGCTGTGGCCCAACATACAGAAATCCAAGCAGAGCTCAGAAGATTCTCTCAGTTGAGGAGATAGAGCTGAGAGTCAAGTGAGAATAAGGTGGCTACAGTTCACAAGACAAAGTAATGCAGAGGAAAGAGCTGCACAGAATGAAGACCCAGAGATTAGCAAAGAAAACTCCTAAGGGATGGGAGAGAGAATTGGTCAGCATATGTGTGTAAGGATGCAACTGAAGTCTGGAGAAAGAATCTTGTGATAGATATAAAAACAGCAATGCCTGACTCTCACATAGGGCTAACAGTACTTGTTCCTACTAGTCACGGGTTGTCCATGGGCACTGGATAGAGTACTGAGAAGAGTCTTGCCTCAGTAGTGGGGAATAATTATCCCAGAAGGAGCACTGTTTCAGCCCTACCTAACAAATCTTAAAACACCTGAAGTAATCAAATTGTTTCTAAGTAACAATCCTAGAACAAAGCTCAAGAATAATTATAGGGATATAAAAATATTCACCCAACCAGGCAAAATTCACAATGTCTGACTTTCCACATAAGATCAGGAACAAGACAAGGGTCTCCACACTTATCAATTCAATTCAACATTTTACTGGAGGTTTTATCTAGTGTAATAAACATAAAGTAAAACTGTCAATATGTTCACACACAACATGACTGCCTATGTAGAAAATTGGATGCCATCAACCAATTATCTATAATTGATCAGTGAGTTTAGCAAAATTTCAAGATATAAGATCATAATATAAAAATTAATTGTATTTCAATATGTTTTCAAGACTGTGAAGGGTCTAAGACTTTACCCTATTTGTAAGCTAGCAAGTTAGCCTGCCACGCTTTCATGAATGTTGGCAGAAGACATGAGATTCCTGACTCAGAGAAAAAGAAAGACTCAAAAGCAGTAGCCATTTGTATGAGTTCCCTGAGCCCCAGTTCTCAAAGGGTGACATGAACTGGGCCTGTTAATACCTATACTTGTAATCAGTTATGGGCAGGAGAGGAGCCACAAGCTTAGAGAACCTAAATTTTTTTTTTAACATCTTTATTGGAGTATAATTGCTTTACAATGTTGTGTTACGTTTCTGATGAATAACAAAGTGAATCAGCTATATGTACACATATATCTCCATATCCCCTCCCTCTTGCGTCTCCCTCCTGCCCTCCCTCTCCCACCCCTCTAGGTAGTCACAAAGCACTGAGCTGATCTCCCTGTGCTATGCAGCTGCTTCCCACTAGCTATCTATTTTACATTTGGTAGAGTATATATGTCAATGCCACTCTCTCACTTCGTCAATAAGCAGTAAGCTGCTTAACTTTTCCCCAGAGGGAGCCTTTTATTTATTTAATTGAAGAGTAAACAAACCTTCCCTTTATTGTGGAGGGAGATGCTTTCTCTATAACCCAAGATTGTTGATATACAAACATCTTTGGAAATAAAGTCCAAAAGAAAGGCATTATCAGTGCCTCTGCTCATGAGACATGCTGAGAAGCAAGTGACCTAGGGAGAATTGTCTCCTGTCACATACTAGCAAAGAATAATCAATAACTGAAATTTTTTAAAAACTTTAAAATGACATCAAAAATATCAAATATTTAGGGATCAATCCAAATAAAATGTGTATGACCTAGACACTGAAAACTACAAAAATTTGCTAAATGAAAGTAAAGAAGACAAATGGACAAATATGCCTTATTCATGGCTTCAAGAACTTGATATTATTACAATGTCAATTCCTGCCAAATTTATCTATAGATTCAGTACAATCCCAATAAAAATCTCAGCAGGCTTTTTTGTAGTAACTGTTAAGCTGATTCTAAAATTCATATGCAAATTCAAAAGACCTAGTATAGACAAAACCTCTTTGAAAACACTACTTTATTTCAAGTCTAATTTTTTTTTTTTTGGCCTTGCCGTGCAGCTTGTGGGATCTTAGTCCCCAACCAGGGATCAAACCTGGACACTGCAGTGGGAGCTTGGATTCCTAACCACTGGACCACCAGGGAATTACCTCGTCTTATTTTAAAGCTACATTAATCAAGACAGTGTGTCATTGGTGTAAAGATAGAAAAACTAGATCAGTGAAACAAAATAGAGAGTCCAGAAATAGACTAAAAATATATATGAACAAGTAATTTCTGACAATAATACAGAGAAAATTTAGTGGAGAAAGGTAATTTTTCAACAAATGGTGCTGAAAACATAGGATGCTCATATGCAAAAAAAATAAATTCTAATCCACACCTTGCACCATATATAAAAATGAATTCTAAGTGGTCCCAACCTAAATGTAAGACATATAACTGTAAAACAACTAGAAAAAATTGGATAAAAATATATGTGACTATGACTTAAGCCAAAATTTCTTATATTTAATGCCAAAATCACAATTCATAAGATAAAATGGTAAATTGGACATCAAAATTTTAAAAATTTACTCTTCAAAGACACTAAGAGAATAAAGACATGCCATTAACTAAGAGAAAATATTTGCAAACACATATATGAAAAAGGATTTGTATCCAGAATATGTAAAGAATTCTCAAAACTCAATAAAAAGAAAGCAAGCAGCTCAAAAATAAGCAAAGGGTTTGAACAGAAACGTCAACAAGGTTAATGTACAGTTGCCATGTAAGCACATGAAAAGATACTAAGCAATATTAGTCATTAAGGAAATGTAAATTAAAACCATTATAAGATGCATATTTGTTAGAGTGGCTAAATTTAAAAAGACAGACCATACCAAAGCAACCATGCCAAGCTGACAATTCCTTTAAAAGTTAAACATACAGACACCATTGCACTCAGACATTTTCCCAAGAGAAATGAAAACATTTGTGCAAAGACATCTACACAAATATTCAAAGCAGACATATTAGTGATAAACAAAAACTGAAAACTATTCATATATCCTCAATAAGTGAATAAATAAACTATGGAATATCCATATAATGGAATACTACTCAGCAATAAAAAAGGATGAACTACTGATTTGTACTATACATGAATGAAGCTCAAATAATTATGCTGAGTTAAAAAATTCAGACAAAAAAGGAGTACATGCTGTACTGTTATATTAATATAAAATTCTACAAAGTGCAAACTAATCTATAGTGATAGGAAGTACCTCAGTGGTTGCCTGAGGACAAGTGAGATAGATTGGGCAGTATGGAATACAGAGAGGCATAAGAAAACATTTCAGAATGATGAACATGTTCATTATCTTGATTATATCGATCCGCTGGATATGCTGACAGATATATACATATGTTGAAACAAATTACATATTTTCAACATGTGCTGTTTATTGCTTGTCACACTAGTTTTTGTTTGTTTGTTTGTTTGTTTTTTGCGGTACGTGGGCCTCTCACTGTTGTGACCTCTCCCATTGCGGAGCACAGGCTCCGTACGCACAGGCTCAGTGGCCATGGCTCACGGGCCCAGCCGCTCTGTGGCATGTGGGATCTTCCCAGACCGGGGCACGAACCCGCGTCCCCTGCATAGGCAGGCAGGCTCTCAACCACTGCGCTACAAGGAAAGCCCGCCACATCAGTTTATGTTCGAATAGTTTAAGTATTTCATAAATTTAAATATATTGGTGACCATGGGTAGTTAAATTTTATTCCTTCATTGTTCCACAGCATGTTAATTACGAGCATCCAAATTAATATTGTTCTGGTTCAGTCACTTACATAAGCCCAGTGATAATCAAGCAGGGTGTCCCCATATAGCAGAGATGCCTCATTCCCCAGCAACCTCTCTTGCTGGTTAAAGTTCTTGTGCTATTGAGAACAGTAACATGAGAAATTAACTAAATATTAATATAGAATTAATCCATTTACTGCAGATATCATATTTAAAATTATATAATCTCAATTTAATTTAGATGTTACAACTTACAATGATTATATTTTCAAATAAGTGTTCATATTGGAAATGACTATATAACATATTTTGATGCCCACATTTTGAATAATTCCATATATGTTATTTTATATTACTTATCTATGTTCTATTTCTTGCTCTCTATTCTAATTTCCCTAGTCCTATTTTTGTTTATATTTTACCATTTTATCACATTTTTGCATAATGAAACAAGGTATGAGTAAGTAGTTAAATATCTTAAGGAATTTTCTTTTCAACCTCACATCTATAGTTTTTGTTTTGTTTTTTCTTAAGAAACCAATTCTTAATATCTCCCTTCACTGGTCAAGATGCTACTCAGTATAGCTGTGTATATTTGAGTGTAAGGCTGGTTGTATAAACTGCGGGCCTTTCTACTCCATGCTAGCCAGTCTCATGGTTTGGTATATGTGACACATGGTATAGCTGGCATTGTTTAGAACAACGATGTCTAAACAGACCCCCTCATTCCTCTACTTGATATTTATCAGTGAACTGAGTCAGTCTCTTCTATTTATTTTCAAAAGCTGGTTTATTTAGTGAGAAAGCCCCAGAAATAGAAAATGTATTGCACTTCAGGGAAGTAATAAGCTTTTCTCCAGCAACTTAATGTACTATACACTTTGTGCTAGTCAGCTGTCTGAATAACACTCAGGTAAATCCTGTATAACAGAGTAATGTTTTGTAAGCACAATCAAGCCAGGTGTTTATATCCTCGATTACTAGTCATGTTCAGGTTGAATGGTTATGAGTTAAAAATATCAAAAATCTATGTTAGAAATTGAGATGGTGTAAAGTCCTCCAAGAGTTGGATGTAATTTTTTTAACATCTTTATTGGAGTATAATTGCTTTACAATGGTGTGTTAACTTCTGCTTTACAACGAAGTGAATCAGTTATACATATACATATGTTCCCTTATCTCTTCCTTCTTGTGTCTCCCTCCCTCCCATCCTCCCTATTCCACCCCTCTAGGTGGTCAGAAACCACCTAGCTGAACTCCCTGTGCCATGCGGCTGCTTCCCACTAGTCATTCACCCTACGTTTGGTAGTGTATATATGTCCATGCCACTCACTCACTTCATCACAGCTTACCCTTCCCCCTCCCCATATACTCAAGCCCATGCTCTAGTAGGTCTGTGTTTTATTCCCGTCCTAACCCTAGTCCCTTCATGACATTTTTTTCTTCTTAGATTCCATATATATGTGTTAGCATACAGTATTTGTTGTCCTCCTTCTGACTTACTTCACTCTGTATGACAGACTCCAGATCCATCCATCTCATTACAAATAACTCAGTTTCCTTTCTTTTTATGGTTGAGTAATATTCCATTGTATATATGTGCCACATCTTCTTTATCCATTCATCTGTTGATGGACACTTAGGTTGCTTCCATGTCCTGACTATTGTAAATAGAGCTGCAATGAACATTTTGGTACATGACTCTTTTTGAATTATGGTTTTCTCAGGGTATATGCCCAGTAGTGGGATTGCGGGGTCGTATGGTAGTTCTATTTGTAGTTTTTTAAGGAACCTCCATACTGTTCTCCATAGTGGCTGTATCAATTTACATTCCTACCAGCAGTGCAAGAGGGTTCCCTTTTCTCCACATCCTCTCCAGCATTTATTGTTTCTAGATTTTTTGATGATGGCCATTCTGACCGGTGTGAGATGATATCTCATTGTAGTTTTGATTTGCATTTCTCTAATGATTAATGATGTTGAGCATTCTTTCATGTATTTGTTGGCAATCTGTATATCTTCTTTGGAGAAATGGCTATTTAGGTCTTCTGCCCATTTTTGGACAGGGTTGTTTGTTTTATTGTTATTGAGCTGCATGAGTTGCTTATAAAATTTGGAGATTAATCCTTTGTCAGTTGCTTTATTTGCGAATATTTGCTCCCATTCAGAGGGCTGTCTTTTGGTCTCCTTTATGGTATCCTTTGCTGTGCAAAAGCTTTTAAGTTTCATTAGGTCCCATTTGTTTATTTTTGTTTTTATTTCCATTTCTCTAGTAGGTCAGTCAAAAAGTATCTTGCTGTGATTTATGTCATAAAGCATTCTGCCTATGTTTTCCTCTAAGAGTTTTATAGTGTCTGGCCTTACATTTAGGTCTTTAACCCATTTTGAATTTATTTTTCTATATGGTGTTAGGAAGTGTTCTAATTTCACACTTTTACATGTACCTGTCCAGTTTTCCCAGCACCACTTATTGAAGAGGCTGTCTTTTCTCCACTGTATATTATTGCCTCCTTTATCAAAGATAAGGTGACCATATGTGTGTGGGTTTATCTCTGGGCTTTCTA
>NC_041228.1:49401066-49402482 GCF_002837175.3 Physeter macrocephalus
TTATCGTTCTCAAGATTGCTTTGGCTATTCGGGGTCTTTTGTGTTTCCATACAAATTGTGTAATTTTTTGTTCTAGTTCTGTGAAAAATGTCAGTGGTAGTTTGATAGGGATTGCACTGAATCTGTTGATTGCTTTGGGTAGTAGAGTCATTTTCACAGTGTTGATTCTTCCAATCCAAGAACATGGTATATCTCTCCATATATTTGTATCATGTTGAATTTGTTTCATCCGTGTCTTACAATTTTCTGCATACAGATCTTTTGTCTCCTTAGGTAGGTTTAATCCTAGATATTGTATTCTTTTTGTTGCAATGGTAAATGGGAGTGTTTTCTTAATTTCACTCTCAGATTTTTCATCATTAGTGTATAAGAATGCCAGAGATTTCTGTGCATTAATTTTGTATCCTGCTACTTTACCAAATTCATTGTTTAGCTCTAGTAGTTTTCTAGTAGCATCCTTAGGATTCTCTATGTATAGTATCATGTCATCTGCAAACAGTGACAGCTTTACTTCTTCTTTTCCTCTTTGGATTCCTTTTATTTCTTTCTCTTCTCTGATTGCTGTGGCTAGAACTTCCAAACTATGTTGAATAAGAGTGGTGAGAGTGTGTAACCTTATCTTGTTCCTGATCTTAGTGGAAATGGTTTCAGTTTTTCACCATTGAGGACGATGTTGGCTGTGGGTTTGTCATATATGGCCTTTATTATGTTGGGGAAAGTTCCCTCTACGCCTACTTTCTGCAGGGTTTTTTATCAAAAATCGGTGTTGAATTTTGTCAAAAGCTTTCTCTACATCTATTGATATGATCATATGGTTTTTCTCCTTCAGTTTGTTGATATGGTGTATCACATTGATTGATTTGCATATATTGAAGAATCCTTGCATTCCTGGAATAAACCCCACTTTATCATGGTGTATGATAGAATGAGTTTGGGAGTGATCCTCCCTCTGCTATCTTTTGGAAGGGATTGAGAAAGATAGGTGTTAGCTCTTCTCTAAACGTTTGATAGAATTCGCCTGTGAAGCCATCTGATCGTGGGCTTTTGTTTGTTGGAAAATTTTTAATCACAGTTTCAATTTCAGTGCTTGTGGTTGGTCAGTTCATATTTTCTATTTCTTCCTGATTCATTCGCGGCAGATTGTGCATTTCTAAGAAATTGTGCATTTCTACCAGATTGTCCATTTTATTGGTATAGAGTTGCTTGTAGTGATCTCTAATAATCTTTTGTATTTCTGCAGTGTCCGTTGTTACATCTCCTTTTTCATTTCTAATTCTATTGATTTGAGTCTTCTCCCTTTTTTTCTTGATGAGTCTGGCTAATGGTTTATCAATTTTGTTTATTTTCTCAAAGAACCAGCTTTTAGTTTTATTGATCTTTGCTATCGTTTCCTTCATTTCTTTTTCATTTATTTCT
>NC_041228.1:49402745-49409143 GCF_002837175.3 Physeter macrocephalus
GTTAGGTTGTTTATTCGAGATGTTTCCTATTTCTTAAGGTAGGATTGTATTGCTATAAACTTCCCTCTTAGAACTGCTTTTGCTGCATCCCATAGGTTTTGGGTCATTGTGTCTCCATTGTCATTTGTTTCTAAGTATTTTTTGATTTCCTCTTAAATTTCTTCAGTGATCACTTCGTTGTTAAGCAGTGTATTGTTTAGCCTCCATATGTTTTTATTTTTTACAGATCTTTTCCTGTAATTGATATCTAGTCTCATAGCATTGTGATCAGAAAATATATGTGATAAGATTTCAGTTTTCTTAAATTTACCAAGGCTAGAATTGTGACCCAAGATATGATGTATCCTGGAGAATGTTCCATGAGCACTTGAGAAAAATGTTTATTCTGTTGTTTTTGGATGGAACGTCCTATAAATATCAATTAAGTCCCTCTTGTTTAATGTATCATTTAAAACTTGTGTTTCCTTTTTTATTTTCATTTTGGATGATCTGTCCATTGGTGAAAATGGGGTGTTAAAGTCCCCTACTATGATTGTGTTACTGTTGATTTCCCCTATTATGGCTGTTAGTATTTGCCTTATGTATTGAGGTGATCCTGTGTTGGGTGCATAAATATTTACAATTGTTATATCTTCATAGATCAATCCCTTGATCATTATGGAGTGTCCTTCTTTGTCTCTTGTAATAGTCTTTATTATAATGTCTATTTTGTCTATTATGAGACTTGCCACTCCAGCCTTTTTCTGATTTCCATTTGCATGGAATATCTTTTTCAATCCCCTCACTTTCAGTCTGTATGTGTCCCTAGGTCTGAGGTGAGTCTCTTGTAGACAGCATATATATGGGTCTTGTTTTTGTATCCATTCAGCCAGTTTGTGTCTTTTGGTGGGAGCATTTAATCCATTTACATTTAAGGTAATTATTGAAATGTAAGTTCCTATTACCATTTACTTAATTTTTTCAGGCTTGTTCTTGTAGGTCTTTTCCTTCTCTTGTGTTTCTTGCCTAGAGAAGTTCCTTTAGCATTTGTTGTAAAGCTGGTTTGGTGGTGCTGAACTCTCTCAGCTTTTGCTTTTCTGTGAATGTTTTAATTTCTCCATCAAATCTGAATGAGATCCTTGCTGAGTAGAGTAATCTTGGTTGTAGCTTTTTCTCCTTCATCACTTTAAATATGTCCCTCCACTCCCTTCTGGCTTGCAGAGTTTCTGCTGAAAGATCAGTGGTTAACCTTATGGGGATTCCCTTGTGTGTTATTTGTTGTTTTTCCCTTGCTGCTTTTAATATGTTTTCTTTGTATTTAATTTTTGATAGTTTGATTAATATGTGTCTTGGCTTGTTTCTCCTTGGATTTTTCCTGTATGGGAGTCTCTGTGCTTCCTAGACTTCTTCTAGGTCACTTATCCGTTCTTCTGCCTCAGTTATTCTGCTATTGATCCCATCTAGAGTATTTTTTCTTTCATTTATTGTGCTGTTCATCGTTGCTTGCTTCCCTTTTAGTTCTTCTAGGTCCTTGTTAAATGTTTCTTGCATTTTGTCTATTCTATTTCCAAGATTTTGGATCATCTTTACTATCATTATTCTGAATTCTTTTTCAGATAGACTGCCTATTTCCTCTTCATTTTTTAGGTCTGTTGGGTTTTTACCTTGCTCCTTTATCTGCTTTGTGTTTATCTGTCTTTTCGTTTTGCTTATCTTACTGTGTTTGGCATCTCCATTTTGCAGGCTGCAGGTTCATAGTTCCCGTTGTTTTTGATGTCTGTCCCCAGTGGCTAAGTTTGTTTCAGTGGGTTGAGTAGGTTTCCTGGTTGAGGGGACTAATGCCTGTTTTCTGGTGGATGAGGCTGGATCTTGTCTTTCTGGTGGGCATGTCCACGTCTGGTGGTGTGTTTGGGGATGTCTGTGGCCTTATTATGATTTTAGGGAGCCTCTCTGCTAATGGATGGGTCTGTGGTCCTGTCTTGCTAGTTGTTGGGCATAGGATATCCAGCACTGTAGCTTGCTGGTCGTTGAGTGAAGCTGGATCTTGGTGTTGAGATGGAGATCTCTGGGAGATTTTTGCCGTTTGATATTACATGGAGCTGGGAGGTCTCTTGTGGACCAGTGTCCTGAAATTGGTTTTGCCACCTCAGAGACACAGCCCTGATGCCTGGCTGGAGCACCAAGAGCCTTTATTCCACACGGCTCACAATAAAATGAGAAAAAATAGAAAGGAAAGAAAGGAAGGAAGGAAGGAAGGAAGGAAGGAAGGAAGGAAGAAAGGAAGGAAGAAAGGAAGGAAGAAAGAAAGAAGATAAAATAAAGTAGGGTAAAATAAAGTTATTAAAATAAAAATAATTATTAAGAAGAAAAATTTTAAAAGGTAAAAAAAAAAAAAAATGGGATGGACAGAACCCTAAGACAAATGGTGAAAGCAAAGCTATACAGACAAAATCTCACACAGAAGCACACACATCCACACTCACAAAAAGAGAAAAAGGGGGAAAAAATAATATACCTTGCTCCCAAAGTCCACCTCCTCAACTTGGGATGATTTTCTGTCTGTTCAGGTATTCCACAGATGCAGGGCATTTCAAGTTGATTGTGGAGCTTTAATCCACTGCTTCTGAGGCTGCTGGGAGAGACGTCGCCCTCTCTTCTTTGTTCGCACAGCTCCTGGGGTTCAGCTTTGGACTTGGCCTCACCTCTGTGCGTAGGTCACCCAAAGACGTCTGCTCTTCGCTCAGACAGGACAGGGTTAAAGGAGCAGCTGTCTCGGGGGCTCTGGCTCAGGCCGGGGGGAGGGAGGGTTATGGATGTTGGGCGAGCCTGCAGCGGCAGAGGCCAGCATGATGTTGCACCAGCCTGAGGCGTGCCGTGCATTCTCCAGGGGAAGTTGTCCCTGGATCCCGGGACCCTGGCAGTGGCGGGCTGCACAGTCTCCCGGGAGGGGAGGCTTGGAGAGTGACCCGTGCTCACACACAGGCCTCCTGGTGGCGGCAGAAGCAGCCTTAGCATCTCAGGCCCGTCTCTGGTGTCCGTGCTGATAGCCGCGGCTCACGCCCGTTTCTGGAGCTCCTTTACAGGATGCTCTTAATCCACTCTCTTCACTCACCAGGAAACAAAGAGGTAAGAAAAAGTCTCTTGTCTCTTTGGCAGCTGCGCGCCCATCTCTGGAGCTCCTTTTAGTGGCACGCTAAAGCCCCTCTCCTCGTGCACCAGGAAACAAAGAGGCAAGAAAAAATCTCTTGTCTCTTCAGCAGCCCTGTGCCCGACTTTGAAGCTCCTTTAAGTGGCACGCTTAATACCCTCTGCTCACGCCCCAGGAAGCAAAGAGGGAAGAAAAGGTCTCTTGCCTCTTCAGCAGCTCCAGACTTCTCCCGGATTCCCTCCCGGCTAGCCATGGTGCACTAACCCCTTCAGGCTGTGTTCACGCAGCCAACCCCAGTCCTCTCCCAGCTTCCGACTGAAGCCGGAGCCTCAGCTCCCCGCCCCCACCAGTCCCAGCAAGTGAGCAGACAAGCCTCTCAGGCTGGTGAGTGCCGGTCGACACCGATCCTCTGTGCGGGAATCTCTCCGCTTTGCCCTCCGCACCCCTGTTGCTGCGCTCTCCTCCGTGGCTCTGAAGCTTCCACCTCTGCCACCCGCAGTCTCTGCCCGTGAAGGGGCTTCTAGTGTGTGGAAACCTTTCCTCCTTCACAGCTTGCTCCACTGGTGCAGGTCCCATCCCTATTCTTTTGTCTCTGTTTATTCTTTTTTCTTTTGCCCTACCCAGGTACGTGGGGAGTTTCTTTTTTTGTGTGTGGTATGCGGGCCTCCCTCTGTTGTGGCCTCTCCCGTTGCGGAGCACAGGCTCCGGACGCGCAGGCTCAGCGGCCATGGCTCATGGGCCCAGCTGCTCCGCGGCATGTGGGATCCTCCCAGACCGGGGCGCGAACCCGGTTCCCCTGCATCGGCAGGCGGACGCGCAACTACCGCGCCACCAGGGAAGCCCCTTGGGAGTTTCTTGCCTTTTGGAAGGTCTGAGGTCTTCTGCCAGTGTTCAGTGGGTGTTCTTTAGGAGCAGTTCCACGTGCAGATGTATTTCTGATGTACCTGTGGGGAGGAAGGTGATCTCCGCGTCTTACTCTTCCGCCATCTTCTCTGCCATCTGGACGTAAATATAAGACACCTTCAGTGTTGTCCAAATCAGTAGTAGTCAAAATTAAGTAGTTGAAAAGTTGTCTCAAAAATTGTCTCGTATTGTTGCTATCACTAAATAACTTTTATGCAGGACTTATCCTATTTGACATTTTCTTTTCAAGAGGAAAAAATCTCTTATATGTCTTCCCTGGTGGTGCAGTGGTTGAGAGTCCGCCTGCCGATGCAGGGGATATGGGTTCGTGCCTCTGTCCAGGAAGATCCCACATGACGCGGAGCAGCTGGGCCCGTGAGCCATGGCCACTGAGCCTGTGCGTGCAGAGCCTGTGCTCTGCAACGGGAGAGGCCACAACAGTGAGAGGAACGCGTACGCTAAAAAAAAAAAACAAAGAAAAAAAAAATCTCTTACAGAATAGGAACCAAAATATCTGAGGCAGAAAAGAGGAGGGTAATAAAATTTGGGAATAAGAAAGGCATACAAAAGATGCATATCAAAAGAGAAGAGTTGTCTAAAATATGTGGTACCAGAAGATGACAAAAAAAGAAAACTTTTAATAAATGGTTTATGTGACTTGCATTACTAATTTATTTCAAATGCTCATAAACTGCAATTTATTTATGCTGCTTACAAATCATCACTTTTGAAAGATTTAAAAAGTGCTAATGAAGTTCATTTAAGGTAGAAATACATTGCTTCTTACATAGTAAAATGTATAATATAAAAGATCATTTAATATAAATAGATGAATATAAGGATTACTTATTTCTGTATAGGAAATAATGGAAAATTGATGCCTGACAAATTACATTAAATTAAGAAATTTACATTCATTGGCCTTGGTGTACACAATAATAGATTTATAACATGTAAACTGTTATTTTTTTGAATTAAAAATATTCAGAAAATTTTAATATTAATGTTTATATTTTATATTGACATGAAATGACCATCTAAACCAAGGGGCCAAACATTTAATATTTGAAAATCTCCCTTGGTATTTTACCTCTATGTATTTATTATTATTCAGAAAATCTATTGTATGCTTTTCTTATGGCTGTTTTTATTTATACTTCAAACTGCAATATTTTTTCTTCAGTAGTACTTGTGTGTCGAAATGTTCCTCATTTTCAAAAACTTTTGTCACATCCTTTTATTTCTTGTGTTTGAGTTTGAGTTCCCTGGGAAGCAAACACTATGATAAAGTTACAGGGAGGCAAGTAAACCTGTGAAAGATAAAGAGGGAGGAAGCAGGACTGGCACAGAGTCTTGGCAAACCCAACAAGGAACTCCAGGGCAAAGATTGCCCACTAGAGAAGTCCCAGGTAGGGCAGAAATAGCCAGAATCTAGTACCTGCTGTGTTCAGTCAGGAAGCAGGAAGCTGCCTGGAAGCTACCCAAACAGAGCATGGCCCGACAAAAGGCACTCAGCTGACTGCTTGGCCTAACTATCAGATCCAAAGGCATTCAGCTGAATGGCCAGTTCTTTTTTCAAGGGAGATCTAAGCCACTCACCTCAGTGTCTGCCACATTTGGATAAGTATTCAAAATTCTCTGCTTACTTGATAATAAATGCTGGTAATGAAAAGTCACATGACCTCCAAAATTGGGTATGTATTCAAATTTCTTGAGTAACCAACCTCTAAACAATATAGAAATTAAAAGGTAATCCATAATTTCTCTTTCAGATATTTCATCATTAGTGTTTAGGAATGCAGGAGATTTCTGTTCTTTAATTTTGTATCCTGCTACTTTACCAAATTCATTGATTAGCTCTAGTAGTTTCCAGGTAGCATCTTTAGGATTCTCTATGTATGGTATTATGTCATCTGCAAACAGTGACAGTTTTACTTCTTTTCCAATTTGGATTCCTTTTATATCTTTTTCTTCTCTGATTGCTGTGGCTAAAACTTCCAAAACTATGTTGAATAATAGAAATGAGAGTGGACAACCTTGTCTTTTTCCTGATCTTAGTGGAAATGATTTCAGTTTTTCACCATTGAGGCCAATGTTGGCTGTGGGTTTGTCATATATGGCCTTTAAGGAAACACTCCCATTTACCATTGCAACAAAAAGAATAAAATAACTAGGAATAAATCTACTTAAGGAGACAAAAGACTTGTATGCAGAAAACTATAAGACACTGATGAAAAAATTTAAAAATGATACAAACATTTGGAGAGATATATTATGTTCTTGGATTGGAAGAATCAATACTGTCAAAATGACTATACTACCCAAAGCAATCTACAGGTTCAATGCAATCTCTATCAAACTACCAATG
>NC_041228.1:49409390-49466202 GCF_002837175.3 Physeter macrocephalus
AAACTCTTAGAGGAAAACATAGGCAGAACACTCTATGACATAAATCACAGCAAGATCCTTTTTGACCCACCTCCTAGAGAAATGGAAATAAAAACAAATGAGACTTAGTGAAACTTCAAAGCTTTTGCACAGCAAAGGAAACCATAAACAGACGAAATGAGAACCATCAGAATGGGAGAAAATATTTGCAAACAAAGCAACTGACAAAGATGAATCTCCAAAATATACAAGCAGCACATGTAGCTCAATATCAAGAAAACAAACAACCCAATCCAAAAATGGGCAGAAGACCTAAATAGACATTTTTCCAAAGAAGATTTAGAGATGACCAAGAGGCACATGAAAAGATGCTCAACATCACTAATCATAATAATTAGAGAAATGCAAATCAACACTACAATGTGGTATCACCTCACACCAGTCAGAATGGCCAACATCAAAAAATCTACAACCAATAAGTGATGGAGAGGGTGTGGAGAAAAGGGAACCCTTCTACACTGTTAGTGGGAATGTAAATTGATACAGCCACTATGGAGAACAGTATGGAGACTCCCTAAAAATCTAAAAATGTAACTACCATATGACCCAGCAGTCTCACTACTGGGCATATACCCTGAGAATATCATAATTCAAAAAGAGTCATGTACCACAGTGTTCATTGCAGCTCTATTTACAATAGCCAGGACATGGAAGCTACCTAAGTGTCCATCAACAGATGAATGGATAAAGAAGATGTGGCATATATATATATAATGGAATATTACTCAGCCATAAAAAGAAATGAAATTGAGTTATTTATAGTAAAATGGACGGACCTAGAGACTGTCCTACAGAGTGAAGTAAGTCAGAAAGAGAAAAACAAATACCATATGCTAACACATATATATGAAATTTAATAAAAAACAAGGTTTTTTATTTTATTTTATTTATTTTTATTTTATTTTATTTTATTTTTATTTTATTTTATTTTTTATTTTATTTTATTTATTTATTTATTTTATTTATTATTTATTTATTTATTTTATTTATTTTTTATTTTATTCTAGGTTCAGAAGAACCTAGAGGACAGGAATAAAGACACAGATGTAGAGGATGGTCTTAAGGACACAGGGAGGGGGAAGGATAAGCTGGGACAAAGTGAGAGAGTGGCATTGACATATATACACTACCAAATGTAAAATAGATAGCTAGTGGGAAGCAGTCCCATAGCGCAGGGTGATCAGTTCAGTGCTTTGTGAGAACCTAGAGGGGTGGGATAGGGAGGGTGGGAGGGAGGGAGACACAAGAGGGAGGGGATATGAGGATATATGTATACGTATAGCTGATTAACTTTGTTATATAGCAGAAACTAACACAACAATGTAAAGCAATTATACTCCAGTAAAGATGTTAATATTTTTTAATTTAAAAAATATTAAATAAAAATAAAGAAGAATGAAAAAAAAGGTAATCCAAATAATGGGCACTGACGTCAGTGTCTTTAATCATTGATTATTGACATTATTTATTTGAGTAGGTAGAAGGCAAATTTGTTCAGCCGAATATTGTGTTATATAAGAAGTACTATTTATTGGGTACTATGAGCCAAATACAGTTTGGGTATATTATACATTAGATCTATCATTATTTCCAGAACTTTTTATGAGAGGTTTTAGTATTTTATGTATAAATTAAGAAAGGAAGCCTCAGATTTAGTGACTTGCCCAATATCTCACAGCTAATAATGGTAGAGCAATCATCCCCTAGTTCTGCTTTCAAAGCTGTTGAATGTTCCACTAAACCACAGAGACCAATAAAGAATATATTATTTATGATTTTTTTAAAGTTTATAGTGTTCTCAAAGAATGTATCAATGTTGGGCTTCCCTGGTGGCTCAGTGTTTGAGAGTCCGCCTGCCGATGCAGGAGACGCGGGTTCGTGCCCCAGTCCGGGAAGATCTCACATGCCACGGAGCAGCTAGGCCCGTGAGCCATGGCCACTGAGCCTGTGCATCAGGAGCCTGTGCTCCACAATGGGAGAGGCCACAACAGTGAGAGGCCTGCATACTGCAAAAAAAAAAAAAAAAAAAAAGAATGTATCAATGTTGAACAGTAATCAGCCAAATAAAATTTAGTGGATAATCCATGTACAGACTCATTTTATATGAAGAAAAGCCAGCCAATATGAAATTATGTTCTAGTCTTTTATGTAAAAGGTCACATAGTAAATACTTTTGGCTTTGCGGATCATAAGGTCTCTATCAAAATTACTAAATGGTGTTGTTGCATGATGAAAGCAGATTAAACAATATGTGAATGAATTGGTGTGTCTATGTTCAGATAAAATTTTATTTACAAAAACAGGCAGCAGCTGGTGGCCCTAGGTTACTGACCACTGTTGTAATAGAAGATACAAAATATAAATGTGTAAGTAGAGTTTTGTAGACTCTGAGGAGACAAAAATACAGTTGATTGTTTTAAAAACTTAGTAATTTTAAAAGGGTATCTAATTCATGGGGATACAATGAGCAAGGCATGAGCATAATACAGTGGATTAATTAATAAACACTTCCAAAAATAAATGAGGAATGATTAATTGATAAAGGGGAAAGGAAGCAGGAAATTATCAGCAATTCTGAAAGCCAGACAGAGTTTATACATGTTCTGTTTTGAAAGTCAATTTGGAATTGTTAAGTTAAGCACTGAATTAAGAGACCTGGACTGTAGTACAAATCTATTAGCAATTGGTTGTGTGATTTCAAGCACATCACTTTTTTGACTTGTAAAACAAATGTTTTAGGCTGAATTCTCAACAGTTTTTCTGATCCAGTACATGTGAACAATACAGTGCACTCCTCTCAGTAACAGTGGCTCAGTTCAAGGGTGTTGGGAGAGTAGGTAATAGTATCAGCCTCCAGAGTAGGCACTGTCCTCTTGATAAAAATTCTTAAAAGTAATTAGACACTATACTTTTCCTTGTAGGAATAGGCATGTAATTTTAAAATTCTTTTTGGTATTGTTTGCTTAGTGTCTCTTTCTTGTGCTGGTCCCTCAGCTCCACAAAAGCAAGACCCTAGTGTGTTTCCTTCATTGTTGTATCTACAGCTCCTAGTTCAGTGACTGGCTATAATTGGCTCTTAACAAATATACATTGGTTGTATGAATGAGTGGATGGGTGGATGGATGGTTGGATGGATGGATGCATTGCTTGGTGAATCTCATTGAAAAATTATTGAAATAGATGATCTATAAAGTCCCTTCAAACCCCAAACATTCATTGAGGCTATTTGTTTTATTTATAAAGCTTCTCTGTCTTTAACTCAGACTTGTTGATATTTTTCTCTGCATTCTGCCAAGTACAATGTCAGTAAGGACCAGTTTTTTCCACTTATTCCAGAAATCAAACTCATATAAAATCCAGTAAATGCCTTCTTTCTGCCAAAGAGGCAATATTTTCCTAGAGAACCAGACCGTCTGATGGTAAGGTAGTTTAAAAATCCATTTCTCCTATTAAAAAAAATAGTTGAAGATGAATCTCACATTTACTCAAAATCTAAAAAATAGGAACAAAGTCACTTCAATTTTGTCATGTGAAAATCTTACCTCATCAAGATACAAAAGGAATTGTATAATTGTATTTCCTTAATAAGCACTTGGAGAATTAACTGTATAGCTCACAATCATTGTTGCATTATTTTCTTGAATTCTATGCCGCAAATACTCAGCAGGAAAGATGTTGTTCATTTTAAATTGTTTTGTAGGTAACTGCTGGAATCTCATCATGCCACCTTACAGCAAATGTTTACTAATGAGTTTTCTTTTTTGTTTTGTGTTTTAAAGAGAAATGAATACATTTTAAAAATCCCCTAGTGTTTGTTCCTAAAAGAAAAAAAAATAAAATAAAGCTAATTGAGACCTTTTTAGACAAAGGACTTGATCACTAAAAGTGAAGGGCAGATAGTTTCTCTTTTATTGATGGAAAACTTTTGACCAACAGTATTGGGGAGTATTTCCAAAACACATTACAATTCCCTCTCCTCGGTATATTACTTTTATATAATAACAAGACTTTCCTGGAAGAACTGTAAGTCTTTGTCTTTCTTCACACATTATCCTCTCCTGAGACACACTGGACAACACATAAACTGTGTTTCTGTGAATATTTTCTCATGTTGTATGCACCAGGACATCCTGGGTACCCTTGAGCCTAGCAACATCACTAGAAGGCCTAGAAAGAGTGTGAAGAAATTTTCCTGGAAAGGATAGAGTTTAGGAACTGCAAACGGAAGTGCTCTAAAGCATACTAGAGTGCTTCTGCTTGAAAGAAAAGACAAGCAACTGAGTTAAGCTGGTAAAAGTTTTACTCTTACATAGCCAGCATGGGAGGCATTGAAACTATATACTCTTTCCTAATTAAAGCTGAGATGAAAGGAATGGATGTAATAAGTCACTGAGGTACAGGCTAACAGAACAGGACTTTCCTTCTCTTTCTTCTATTGTTGTAAGGCTATTTTAAATGCCACAGAGATATGACTAAAATATAGAGCAAGCTGGAAAACAGCTCTGTGGATTTTCCATCTTACTAACTCTGGCAAGGAAGTGACCTGGGCCTTTTGGGATAGTTTTTTTCTTTATAAAGTATTCAGATTTAACAATGGCTCAGGAGAGGTGTATATTTTTATGATAATATTTCCCAATATACAATTAAATATAATCATATAGTACTGGGTCATGCTTTTAAATTTTCTTAGACTTGCTGATAGTTATAAAATTAATTTTCCTTCTATCAGCAAAACACAAGACTGAAGTCCATGATATTATTTATGTAATCTTTATTGTCCCTTTATGTGAAATTTTTGGATTTTGTATTCAATTATTTGTGTAATATTAAACATGGTTCTTTGAATCAATAACCATTTATTAAGCACCTGTTACTTTCCAGGCATTATATACAAGGTGCTACAGGAAAATGGAATCGGATATGTTTGCTCTCAAGTTGTACACAGTCTACAATGGGTGGTGGGCTTGTGATTCATTAAAGTGCAGAGTACAAAGTAAAATGATAAAAGTGAAGACTGAGCACTCTGGCAAAGTAAGAGGCCCACCTTACTCAGCTAGGAACAGCTTTCCAGAGACATGATGTCAAGCTAAGTCTTGAAAGAGCCATACCAGGTTTCCAGAAAGGGAACTAAACAGAATGTAATGTAATGTGTAATAAGAGACCCATATTAAGAAGAATCTTGAAATGACTTATAGTTGGGTTTGCGTTTTATTGCAAATGCAATGGGAAACCACTTTAAAATGTGAACAAGAGATAAAATCAGGCATACATTCTAGGGAGATATCTTTAATGACCTTGTAGAAGATAGATAAAAGAGAAGCAGACTGGAGGCAGGGAAACAAGGAAGGAGGCTTCTGGACTAATACAAGCTATAAAATAAAAATGTTGCTCTTAAGTCACAAGCCTGGAAGGCATATGATACAGTGGCTAAAAGCCAGGGCTTTGGCCAACAGACTTGGGCTTATACACCTAATATCTGTGTTATGTTTGGATGGTCAAAAAGTTATATTGAACAGTCTCATTCAGTAAAAAGAAAAATACACCCAACCAGGTTAATTGAGCTTAGGAGTGGGTGTGACAGGAAGTCACATAGCTCAGAAACTGGCTACACATGCCATCTCTCTAATAGGCCTCCTTGTTTCTCTTCTATTTGTTCTTTGCACTTATCCCATTATTTTTTCTCTTTCAGTCTACCTCTCTGATTACTCAATTTCTTCTTCTTCATAATGTATGCTTGCCTAGGGAATCATGGCTTCACAGGCCTCCTAATGCATAACGACTATTCAGTTCCCCCTGCTGGGTGGGAAAGTCTCTCAATATTCCCTGGGTCATATTGACAAGAAAGACATGAATGGCTCTGCTCATCTCTTCTGATCTGCCTAACCCATATCTCCATAACTCTGCAGAATTTTAACTGGCTCTAGGTTTGGAGTGGTAATATATAGGGAGGCTATGGAGAACAATGAGACCTACCTTAGAGCTTGTGGACAAGGCAGTTGACTTTAAAAGGGATTATGGAAAAGCATACCTAGTGCCTGGGTCAAGAAGAATGATCTGCAGGGGGCAGGTTCAAGGAAGAGTTACAAAATCATACCAGCTGAATGTAATGATCCAATAGATATGAAAAACTATGAACAGGGAGGTTTCAGATGTGAGCCACTGAGTAACTAGCATGCCAAACAGGGAAAAACAAGAAGAAAGGTCTTTTGATGGGTTCAAATTTGAGCACGTGGGTCAACTTTGTAGAAAATCCCTGTAGGTAACTACATATATTTTTGGCTTTCAAGACACATTTGGACTACAGACAGCCATTTACAACCACTCTCTTTTTTGGATTCTTGGGTTTTTTTTTACTTCAGTCTTCCTTCCTTGTCTCCTCCAACTTCTTCCTATTTGCCTACTCTTCCCTCATCCCTTATGTGATCTTTTTGGGGGTCACATGTTTCTAGAAACCCAGTCCTGGTTTCTCTTCATGCTCTCTATATTTCCCTGTATTATCTCATGAAATCATAAATTAGTAAATGCCATATTTATGCTTGTGACTTAAAATCTATTATCTTCAAACACACATCCAATTGTCTATTTGACTTCTTGATTTAGATATCTAAATGACCTCTCAAACTTTTGAATTGAACCCCCAACAGCCCATCCACCCCAGTCATCTGTCTATTTATGTAACACTATTATTCTCTCATTTACAAAAGTCAGAACTTCAGGATTATCCATGATACAATCTTTTCCTCATTCCCCACAGCCAACCCATCGGCAATGCCTATAAATATCATCTCCAAAATATGTCATGATTCCTTTCCTATTGCTGCTATGTTATTCCAGACTACTTATAAATAAGTAAATAAATAAATAAATAACCTTTTTAACTGAATTATTCAGTGGCTTCCTATTTCACTTAGAATAAAGTTTAATTTTTGACAAGGCCATGGAAATAGAGGTCCTCACCTCTATCCTTACTATATACTCCTACGATGTTGTGTTCTAGCTATCTAACAAGATTTTTCCCATTGGGACATTTGTTCTTGGTATTTCCTCCCCCTCAAACCATCTTCAATGGGTTGGCTCTTTTGAATTATGTGAGTCACAATTCATCTCTCACCCAAATAAAGGGATCTTTCCTATCTCCAATACAAAGAAATCCCCCATCCACCACAACACTGTTATATCAATGTTTATTTTTTCTGTTTTATAGCACTTTTCTTTTTGAAATTACCTTCATTCTTTTCCTTATTTAAGGTCAGTTTTCCCCATACCCAGTCACTGTGATCTAATCTCCATGAGTAGAGATGTTGCCTTTCTTGTTCATTCCCATATCTCTAGTGCCTAAAGCAGTGCCTGGTATGTGTACTAAGTTGTTGATTAATAATTCAATTAATTAATTCTAGCAAAAGATCCTTTTTTTCTTTTTTTTAGGATGTATGGACAGCCTCTTACATGGCAAGTTTATTTTTCTTTTTATTGGGATATAGTTGTTTTACAATGTTGTGTCACTTTCTGCTGTACAGCAAAGTGAACCAGCTATATGTTTACATAGACCCCTCTTTTTTGTATTTCCTTCCATTTAGGTCACCACAGAACACTGAGTAGAGTACCCTGTGCTACAGAGCAGGTTCTCATTAGTTATCTATTTTATAAATATTAGTGTATGTATGTCAATCCCAAGTAAAAATAAGTGAAAATGGCCTTGGTCTGTGTGCAATTAATGAGAGAAAAGATTAGGTGGAGAAGGCAGATTAATTAGATGTGAAACCTTGATTTGATGGCCTGTAAGAAATCAGTGTAAGTTTTTTTTGAATTCTATTTTTTTTATACAGCAGGTTCTTATTAGTTATCTATTTTATAAATATTAGTGTATGTATGTCAATCCCAATCTCCCAATTCATCCCAACCCCCGTTTCCCTCCTTGGTGTCCATAAGTTGGTTCTCTACGTTTGTGTTTCTATTTCTGCCTTGCAAACAGGTTCATCTGTACCATTTTTCCAGATTCCACATATATGCATTACTATACTATATTTGTTTTTCTCTTTCTGACTTACTTCAGTCTGTATGACAGTCTCTTAAGATCCATCAACAACTCTACAAAAGACCCAATTTCATTCCTTTTTATGGCTGAGTAATATTCCATTGTATATATATTCCACATCTTCTCTATCCATTACTCTGTTGATGGACATTTAGGTTGCTTCCAAGACCTGGCTACTGTAAACAGTGCTGCAATGAACATTGGGGTGCATGTGTCTTTTTAAATTATGGTTTTCTCAAGGTATATACCCAGTAGTGGGATTGCTGGGTCATACTGTAATTCCATTTTTACTTTTTTAAAGCACCTCCATACTGTTCTCCATAGTGGCTGTATCAATTTACATTCCCACCAACAGTGTAGAAGGGTTCCCTTTTCTCCACACCCTCTCCAGCATTTACTGTTTGTAGATTTTTGGATGATGGCCATTCTGACTGGTGTGAGGTGATACCTCATTGTAGTTTTGATTTGCATGTCTCTGATAATTAGTGATGTTGAGCATCTTTTCATGTGCCTCTTGGCCATCTGTATGTCTTCTATGGAGAAATGTCTATTTAGGTCTTCCACCCATTTTTGGATTGGGCTGATTTTTGTTTGTTTGTTTTTTGATATTTAGCTTCACAATCTGTTTGTATATTTTGGAGATTAATCCCTTGCCTGTTGCTTCATTTGCAAATAATTTCTACCATTCGGAGGGTTGTCTTTTCATCTTGTTTATGGTTTCTTTGCCATGCAAAAGTTTTAAGCTTCATTAGGTCCATTTGATTAGTTTTCTTTTTCCTTTCATTACTCTAGGAGGTGGGTCAAAAAAGACCTTTCTGTGATTCATGTCAAAGAGGACTCTTCCTATGTTTTCCTCTAATAGTATTACACTGTCTGGTCTTACATTCATGTCTTTAATCCATTTTAAGTTTATTTTTGTGTATGGTATTAGGGAGTATTCTAATTTCATTATTTTACATGTAACTGTCCAGTTTTCCCAGCACCACTTATTGAAGAGGCTATCTTATCTCCATTGTCTATTCTTGCCTCCTTTGTCAAAGATAAGGTGACCATATGTGCGTGGGTTTAACTCTGGGCTTTCTATTCTGTTCCATTGATCTATATTTCTGTTTTAGTGCCAGTACCATACTGTCTTGATTACTGTAGCTTTGTAGTATAGTCTGAATCCAGAGAGCCTGATTCCTCAGGCTCCATTTTTCTTTCTCAAGATTGCTTTGGCTATTCAGGGTCTTTTGTGTCACCATACAGATTTTATGATTTTTTGTTCTAGTTTTCTCAGAAATGCCATTGATAATTTGATAGGGATTGCATTGAATCTGTAGATTGCCTTGGGCAGTATAGTCATTTTGACAATATTGATTCTTCCAAACCAAGGACATGGTATATCTTTCCATCTGTTTGTGTCATCTTTGATTTCTTTCATCAGTGTGTTATAGGTTTCGGAGTGCAGGTCTTTTACCTCCTTAGGTAGGTTTATTCCTAGGTATTTTATTCTTTTTGTTGCAATGGTAAATGGGATTGTTTCCTTTTTCTGACTTTCATTGTTACTATACAGGAATGTAAGAGATTTCTGTGCATTAATATTGTATCCTGCAACTTTACCAAATTCATTCATGAGCTCTAGTAGTTTATTGGTGGCATTGTTAGGATTTTTTATGCAGAGTATCATGTCATCTGTGAACAGTGACACTTTTACTTCTTCCTGTCCAATTTGGATACTTTTTTATCTTTTCCTGCTCTGATTATCATGGCTAGCACTTGGAAAACTATGTTGAATAATAGTGGTGAGAGTGGACATCATTGTCTTGTTCCTGAGCTTAGTGGAAATGGTTTCAGTTTTTCAGCACTGAGAATGATGGTTGTTGTGGGTTTGTCATATATGGCCTTTATTATGTTAAGGTAGGTTGCCTCTAGGACCACATTCTGGAGAGTTTTTATCATAAATGAGTGTTGAATTTTGTCAAAAATTTTTCTGCATCTATTGAAATGATCATATGAATTTTATTCTTCAATTTGTTAATATGGTGTATCACACTGATTTTTTTTAACATCTTTATTGGAGTATAATTGCTTTACAATGTGGTGTTAGTTTCTGCTTTAGAACAAAGTGAATCAGCTATGCATATACATATATCCCCATAACTCCTCCTTCTTGTGTCTCCCTCCCACCCTCCCTATCCCACCCCTCTAGGTGGTCACAAAGCACCAAGCTGATCTCTCTGTGCTATGACACTGCTTCTCACTAGCTATCTATTTTACATTTGGTAGTATATATAAGTCCATGTCACTCTCTCACTTTGTCCCAGTCTACAATTCCCCGTCCCTGTGTCCTCAAGTCCATTCTCTACATCTGAGTCTTTATTCCTGTCTTGTCCCTAGGTTCTTCAGAGCCTTTTGTTTTTTTTTTTTTTTAGATTCCATATATGTGTCTTAGCATACAGTGTTTGTTTTTCTCTTTCTGACTTCACTCTGTATGACAGACTCTAGGTCCATCCACCTCACTACAAATAACTCAATTTCGTTTCTATTTATGGCTGAGTAATATTTCATTGTGTATATGTGCCACATCTTCTTTATCCATTCATCTGTCGATGGAGACTTAGGTTGCTTCCATGTCCTGGCTATTATAAATAGAGCTGCAATGAACATTGCGGTACAGGACTCCTTTTGAATTATGGTATTTTCAGGGTATATGCCCAGTAGTGGGATTGCTGGGTCATATGGTAGTTCTATTTTTAGATTTTAAGGAACTTCCATACTGTGCTCCATAGTGGCTGTATCAATTTACATTCCCACCAACAGGGCAAGAGGGTTCCCTTTTCTCCACGCACTTTCCAGCATTTATTGTTTGTAGATTTTTTGATGATGGCCATTCTGACTGGTGTGAGGTGATACCTCATTGTAGTTTCGATTTGGATTTCTCTAATGATTAACGATGTTGAGCATTCTTTCATGTGTTTCTTGGGCAATCTGTATATCTTCTTAGGATAAATGTCTATTTATGTCTTCTGCCCATTTTTGGATTCAGTTATTTCCTTCCCCATATTAGGGAAGTTTTCAACTATAATCTCTTCAAATATTTTCTCACTCCCTTTCTTTTTCTCTTCTTCTTCTGTGACCCCTATAATTCGAATTTTGGTGTGTTTAATGTTGTCCCAGCGCTCTCTAAGTCTGTCCTCAATTATTTTCATTCTTTTCTTCTTTATTCTGCTCTGCAGTAGTTATTTACAGTCTTTTAGCTTTCAGATCAGTTATCTGTTATTCTTCTTCAGTTATTCTGCTATTGATTCCTTCTAGAGAATTTTTATTTTCATTTATTGTGTTGTTCATCATTGTTTGTTTGCTCTTTATTTCTTCTAGGTCCTTGTTAAACGTTTCTTATATTTTCTGCTTTCTATTTCCAGAATTTTGGATCATCTTTACTATCATTACTCTGAATTCTTTTTCAGATAGACTGCCTATTTCGTCTTCATTTGTTAGGTCTGCTGAGATTTACCTTGCTCCTTCATCTGTTGTGTGTTTCTCTGTCTTCTCCTTTTGCTTAACTTAGTGTGTTTGGGGTCTCCTTTTTGCAGGCTGCTGGTTCATATTTCCTGTTCTTTTTGGTGTCTGCCCCCAGTTGGCAATGTTGGTTCAGTGGGTTGTGTAGGCTTCCTGGTGGATGGGATTAGTGTCTGTGTTCTGGTGGATGAGGTTGCATCTTGTCTTTCTGGTGGGGAGGTCCACATCCCGTGGTGTGTTTTAGGGTGTCTGTGACCTTATTATGATTTTAGGCAGCCTCTCTGCTAATGGGTGGTGGTGTGTTCCTGTGTTGCTAATTGTTTGGCATAGGTTGTCCAGCACCATAGTTTTCTTGTTGTTGAGTGGATCTGGGTCTTAGTGTTGAGATGGAGATCTCTGGGAGAGCTTCCACCGTTTGATATTATGTGGAGCCAGGAGGTTCTTGGTGGACCAATTCCTGAACTTGACTCTCCCACCTCCACAACACAGCCCTGACCCCCGGCCGGAGCACCAGGATCCTGTCAGCCACATGGCTCAGAAGGAAAGGGAGGAAAAAAAGAAAGAAAGAATAAAATAAAATAAAATAATTAAAATAAAAACTAAAAAATAATTATTAAAAATATTAAAAAATCAAAATCAATTAAAAAAGGGAAAAAAAAGAAAGAAGAGAGCAACCAAACCAAAAAAACAAATCCAACAATTATAACAAGTGCTAACAGCTATACTAAAAGAAAAAAAGAAAAAGAAAAAACAAACAAACAAGCAAAAAAAAAAACCAGACCGAACCCTAGGACAATTGGTAAAACAAAGCTATACAGACAAATTCATGCAAGGAAGCATACACATACACACTCACAAAAAGAGAAAAAGGAAAAAATATATATATCTATATATAAAAAGAATAAAGGAGGAAGAGAACAACCAAATCAATAAACAAATCTACCAATGATAATAAACTCTAAATACTAAATTAAGATAAACATAAAACCAGAAACAAATTGGATGCAGAAAGCAAACCCCAAGTGTACGGTTGCTCCCAAAGTCCACTGCCTCAATTTTGGGATGATTTGTTGTCTATTCAGGTATTCCACAGATGTAGGGTACATCAATTTGATTGTGGAGATTTAATCCACTGCTCCTGAGGCTAAGTGTTTAGCCTCTCTAAATGTTTGATAGAATTCGTGGGTCTTAGCTCTTCCCTAAATGTTTGATAGAATTCTCCTATAAAGCCATCTTATCCTGGACTTTTGTTTGTTGGAAGATTTTTAATCACAGTTTCAATTTCATTACATTGATTGGTGTGTTTATATTTTCTATTTCATCCTGGTACAGTCTTGGAAGGTTATACCTTTCTAAGAATTTGTCCATTTCCTCCAGGTTGTCCATTTTATTGGCATATAGTTGCCTTTAGTAGTCTCTTATGATCTTTTGTCTTTCTGAGGTGTCCCTTGTAACTTCTTCTTTTTCATTTCTAATTTTATTTATTTTAGTCCACTCTCTCCTTTTCTTGATGAGTCTGGCTAAAGGTTTTTCAATTTTGATTATCTTCTCAAAAAATCAGCTTTTAGTTTTATTGATCTTTGCTATTGCTTTCATTGTTTCTATTTCATTTATTTCTGCTCTGATCTTTATGATTTCCTTTCTTCTACTAACTTTGTGTTTTTTTTGTTCTTCTTTCTCTAGTTATTTAGGTGTAAAGTTAGATTGTTTACTTGAGATTTTTTTCTTTCTTGTAGTAGGATTTTATTACTATAACCTTCCCTCTTAGAACTACTCTTGGTGCATCCCATAGGTTTTGGGTCAGTGTGTTTTTATTGTCATTTGTCTCTTGGTATTTTTTCTCTTTTTTTTGGTGGGGGGTACGCAGGACTCTCATTGTTGTGGCCTCTCCCATTGTGGAGAACAGGCTCCGGACACACAGGCTCAGTGGCCATGGCTCATGGGCCCAGCCGCTCTGCGGCATGTGGGATCTTCCTGGACCGGGGCATGAACCCGTGTCCCCTGCATCGGCAGGCAGATTCTCAACCACTGTGCCACCAGGGAAGCCCGTCTCTAGGTATTTTTTAATTTCCTCTTTGATTTCTTCAGTGATGTTTCAGTTATTTAGTAGTGTATTGTTTAGCCTCTATGTGTTTGTGTTTTTTTACACGTTTTTTTCCCTGTAATTTATTTCTAATCTCATAGCATTGTGCTCAGAAAAGATGCTTGATACGATTTCAATTTTCTTAAATTTACTGAGGCTTGATTTGTGACCCAAGATGAGATCTATCCTGGAAAATGTTTCATGTGCACTTGAGAAGTGTATTGTGTTGTTGTTTTTTTTAATTACTTATTTATTTATTTTATTTTTGGCTGCCTTGGGTCTTCATTGCCAGGCATGGGCTTTCTCTAGTTGTGGAGAGTGGGGGCTACTCTTTGTTGCAGGGTGTGGGCTTCTCATTGTTGTGGTTTCTCTTGTTGCAGAGCATGAGCTCTAAGCATGAGGGCTTCAGCAGTAGTGGCTCACAGGCTTAGTAGTTGTGGTTCACGGGCTCTAGAGCACAGGTTCACTAGTTGTGGTTCACGGGCTTAGTTGCTCCACATTACGTGGAATCTTCCCAGTCCAGGTATCGAACCCATGTCCCCTGCATTGGCAGGCAGATTCTTAACCACTGTGCCACCAGGGAAGTCCCTATTCTGTTGTTTTTGAATGGAATATCCTATAAATATCAGTCAAGTCCATCATTTAAAGCTTTTGTTTCCTTATTTATTTTCATTTTCGATGACCTATCCATTGGTGAAAGTGGGGTGTTAAAGTCCCCTACTATGATTGTGTTACTGTCGACTTCCCCTTTTAGGGCTGTTACCATTTGCCTTAAGTATTGAGGTGCTCCTATGTTCAGTGTATATATATTTTTAATTGTTATATCTTCTTCTTGGATTGATCCCTTATCATTATATAGTGTCCTTCCTTTTCTATTGTAACAGTCTTTATTTTAAAGTCTATTTTATCTGACATGAGTATTGCTACTCCAGCTACCTTTTGATTTCCATTTGCATGGAATATCTTTTTCCATCCCCTCACTTTCAGTCTGTATGTGTCCATAGGTCTGAAGTGGGTCTCTTATAGACAGCATATATATGGGTCTTGATTTTTTATCCATTCAGCCAGACTGTGTGTTTTGTTTGGAGCATTTAATCTATTCACATTTAAGGTAATTATAGACATGTATGTTCCTACTACCATTTTCTTAATTGTTTTGGGTTTGTTTTTATAGATTTTTTTTGTCTCTTGTGTCTCCTGCTTAGAGAATTTCATTAGCATTTTTTGTAGAGCTGGTTTGGTGGTGCTGAATTCTCTTAACTTTTGCTTTTCTTTAAAGCTTTTGTTTTCTCTATCAAATGTGAATGATATCCTTACAGTGTAGTTTGGTTGTAGGTTTTCCCCTTTCATCACTTTAAATATATCCTGACACTCCCTTCTGGCCTTCAGAGTTTCTGCTGAAAAATCAGCTGATAACCTTATGGGGTTTCCCTTGTATATTTTTTGTTGCTTTTCCCTTGCTGCTTTTAATATTTTTTCTTTGTTTTTTACTTTTTGTTAGTGTGATTAATATGTGTATTGGCATTTTTCTTCATGGCTTTGCCCTGTATGGGACTCTCTGCACTTCCTGGACTTGATGGACTGTTTCCTTTCCCATGTTAGTGAAGTTTTTGACTATAATGTCTTGAAATATTTTCTCAGAACCTTTTCTCCTTGTCTTCTTCTCCTGGGACCACTATAATTTGAATGCTGGTGCACTTAATAGTGTCCCAGAGGTTTCTGAAACTGTCTTTAATTCTTTTCATTCTTTTTTTTTTATTCTGCTTCATGACAGTTATTTCCATCATTCTATCTTACAGCTTATTTATCCGTTCTTCTGCCTCAGTTATTCTGCTATCTATTCTTTCTAGAGTATTTTTGATTTCAGTTATTGTGTTGTTTATCACTGTTTTTTTGCTCTTTAGTTCTTCTGGGTCCTTGTTAAATGTTTCTTATTTTCTCGATTCTATTTCTGAGATTTGGATCATCTTTATGATCACTGAATTCTATTTCAGGTAGACTGTCTATGTCCTCTTCATTTATTTAGTTTTGTGTGTTTTTACCTTGCTCCTTTGTCTGCAACATATTTCTCTGTCTTCTCATTTTGTTTAACTTACTGTGTTTGGGATCTTCTTTCTTCAGGCTGCATGGCTGCCAGGTTGCATTTCCTGTCTTTTGGTGTTTGCCTCCAGTGTTTGAGGTTGGTCCAGTGGCTTGTGTAGGCTTCCTGGTGTGTGTGTGGGGGTGGGTGACTGGTGCCTGCATTCTGCTGGGTGGAGCTGGATCTTATCCCTCTGATGGGCAGGGCCATGTCAGATGTTATATTTTGGGGTGTCTGTGAGTTTAGTATGACTTTAGGCAACCTGTCTGCTAATGTGTGGGGGTGTATTCCTGTCTTGCTAGTTGTTTGGCATGAGGTGTCCAGCAGTGGAACTTGCTGGCTGTTGGGTGGATCCAGGTCTTCTTGTTGAGATGGAGACTTCTGGTAGAGCTCTCACCAATTAATATTCCCTGGGCCCAGGAGTTCTCTGGTGATCCAGTGTCCTGGACTCGTCTCTCCCACCTCAGAAGCTCACAGCAACCCCTGGTCAGAAAACCAAGACCCTGCAATCTGCATAGCATGGAAGAAAAAAAAAAAAAGGAAAGCAAACTGACAAAGAAAAACCCCAAGACAAATGGTTATAGCAAAATCAAACAGACAAAAACACACAAAGAAATACACATACACACAGAAACAGAAAAAAAAAAAAAAACAGGGAAAACAAAAACGAAGAGAGCAACCAAACAAATAAATGAAACCAAAAATGAAAACAAAGAATAAAAATTAAACTAACAAAAACAAAAAACAAATCAAAAGCAGAAAGCAAACTAAAAAAGTCAAAGAAAGTATAAAACAAACACACAAAAATGATGAAAAAAGAAAGAAAACAAATGGAAAAAACGGAAAACAACAAAAAAGTAAAGTAAAAATTAAAAAATATAGTTAAAACATGTAAGAACAAAACAAAACATAGAAAAAAACAAAAACCAGGAAAAAATACAATATTACAAAAAAAGTAATAATAGAAAAAATAAAATAAAAATATACTAAAAATAAAAGCATAAAAAAGAAAAGAAAAAATAAATAAAAATTAAAACTTAAAAGAATAATAAAAAAGAACAACAGGATAAACAAAACAATAAAAAATAGTAATAATAATTATTTTTTCCTGTAGCCTCAGCTGTCATTGTCCTTGACCCCACAGTGAGCCACAGCCAATCCCAGCCTACCCAGGAAGTCCTCCAATACCCCTAAGTTGGTCTCTGGACCTGACATGGGCACTGTGAGCCCAGCTCAGACTTTGACCTGCCCAACTCCTGCATGTACTTGCCCCCAAAGTCCAAAGTTGTTAAAGCTAGACCAACCTCAATTGTGGGGACACTCATCTATTCAGATATTCCACAGATGTAGTGTTTACCAAGCCAATTGCCAGGATTTAATCTACTACTCCTGCAGCTGCATGGAGAGATTTCCATTCCTCTTCTTTGGTCACACTACCCCTGCAGTTCAGCTTTGCTTTTGGCCCCATCTCTTACCTGCCCAGGCAAAAGGGGGCAAAAGCAGTGGCTAACTAGGGCACACTTTCTCCCTCAGGCCAGGGAGAGGGATGGATATGGCAGCCACAATTGAGATGTGAGGGGAGTGCCTGTGGTGGCAGAGGCCAGCAGGAAGTTGCAATAGCCTGGGGCACACTCTTCACTCTCCTGTGGAAGTTGGCCCTGGATCATGGGTCCCTCGGCAGTGGTGGGCTGCACAAGCCACTGGGAAGTTGTGGGCAGTGAGCTGCACTTGCTCACCAGACCCTTGGCAGAAGCAGTGGCAGCAGTAGCAGTCAGCTCCTGCCTCTAGGGTCCGAGATAGCAGCTGCAGCTCGTGCCCACCCCTGAAGCTCATGTAGACTGTGTCCTCTGTCTGTGAGCAGAAGAAGCTCCTATGGGGGACCTGCCCGTCTCCTCACACACCCCCAACAATGTTTCCTTGTCTCTCTGGCAGGCCCAGGCTTCTTCCCAGACCCCCTCATTTGTGGCACACTAGCCCCTCAGGCTGTCTTCATGCAGCCAACCCCAGTCCTCTCCCTGGGTCTGACCTCTGAAGCCCAAGTCTCAGAACCCAGCTCCCACATGTTCTGGTGGGTGAGCAGACAAATGTCTCAGGCTAGGGAGTGCTGGGACCCTCTGTGCAGGACTCTCTCTGCTTTGCCCTCCACACACCTGTTACTGTGCTCTCCTCTGAGGCTCTGAATCTCCCCCCAGTCCCTGCCAGTGAGGGGGCTTCCTAGTGTGAGGAAACTTCTCCTCCTTCACAGCTCCCTCCCAGAGGTGCAAGTCCTGTCCTGATTCTTTTGTCTTTTTTATTTTTTTTCTTTTTCCCTACCTACCCAGTTACATGGAGATTTTCTTGCCCTTTTGGAAGCTGGCATCCAGTAGATGTTCTATGGGAGTCATTCCTTGTGTAGATGTATTTATAATGTATCTGTGGGGAGAAGGTGTGCTCCACATCTTAATCCTCTGCCATCTTGAGGGTTCTTCCCTGGCAAAAGATCTTTGATAGAGCTTCTCATTTCCATTCTTCTCTCTAAGATCCATTTTCAACAAAAGACCAAAGATCATGTTCTGAAAATAGGAAACAGACCATATCCCTTTGCTAATTTAATCTCTTTGATGGCTTACCAGTGTACTCAAACTAAGATCCAAGCCCATCATATAGCTTTTCAGTGCTACTATCTTCTTATTATGCTTATTACATATTATTACATTCCATGGATCTTCTTTCAATTTTGATCATATAAAACTCTCCTTTTCTTGGAACACTCTTTCCAGCATTCTTTGTATAGGTATCACCTTCTTCTCTTTCTTTAAATTTGTCTTAAGTGTTACTTCTTCAGAGACACTTTCCTGATCTCCTTATTTGAAGTAAGTTCCCCTTATGTTTTCTTTTTCTCAACCCCTGATGTGTTTCCTTTATAGCATTCAATAGTTTTTCAATTACGATAATTACATTTTTGTGTTTTTGGTTTTCATCTGCTGAATTCACTTGAGTGCGGGATGATCAGCGTAGTGATCAGGTCTGTCTTGTTCTCTTTAGTATCCTTGTTACCTAACATGATACTTGGGACACTGGAGCTACTCAACAAATGTTGTTTTAATTTAAAATGATAACAAATGGTAGTAGAAACTCTTGGGGTAAATAAGATTACCCTGGTTACAGACTAGAGACTCCTACCTAAATCTAGCCTGAAGATGTGTTTTTTTTGGTTCATTTGTGTTGTGTTGTTTTAGGTTAGTAAGTGGTTTAAAATTTTTTTTAAATTCCTTTAGGTATAACATGAATGCTACAGTTTATCATAGTCCTCAGCTACAGATAGTATTGAAATATTTTAACAATGAGGAAGGCCTTACATCTAGTAGAAAGGACAGAGGATACTTTGTCAGATATTAAGATACTGTTTTACTTTGCCAGATATTAACCTTAAGAGGAGTTAGTTACTCAAGAAGTTGCTTGAGTATAGAAAGATCCAGAATGTGTCTCAGTATTTGAATACCTCTACCACTCCACTCCTGTCATCTCTAGACTGGCCCTTATAAGTATTTGAGTTTGTGACACCACTATGTCCCTGTATAATTTAAAATAAAAAGAGAAGAGGGAAGAGAACAGAGCCTTGGGAAATGTCAGCATTCAAGGACTGAGTAAAATAAGTGAACCTCAGAGAGAAGCAGGTAGAGAAGAAAGAGCAACAGCAACAACAAAATGGTTTTCTAGCAGCTCAGGGAGAAAAGTTCTTTAAGTGGGCAACTGTGTCAATAGATAAGGGTGGAAAATTGTAGGCATTGGTGACTCCAGGACAAAAGGTTTCAGTAGACAATGGGTATTAAGTCAACTTTCAGTGGAGTGAGAAATGGTTGCAGACTACTTGAGAGTCATACCGAAGAGGGGAGTGGAGTACGTAGCCTGCCAGGGGTATAGGGCATGAGGAAGTGTGTTGTCTGTAGATAATTGCAAAACAGTAATAAAGCTGACTGAAGTTCATCTCTTTTTTAGTATTGCCATACTCTGGCAATTCTGAACAAGTTTAGGGTTAAAATTTTGCTACCTTCAGTCACCACTCTTAAAGAGAAAGATAGTGTAACAACTAGAAGAAGGCATCAGGTCAAAAGAGGATAACTTTATTAAACTAGATGGACTTATGAATGTTTATATATTAAAAGAAAATGATCAGCCCAGAAGAAGTGTTTTAACAGAGTAGAGGTTGTAATCAGTACAGCAATCTGAGGGCATATAGAATGCCCAAAACACAGGAATGGTTTAGCCTTGAATGAAAATAAGGCCTCTAATTCCTAGAGGAAGAATCCTAGACCCTTGATTCAAAACTGTTTCAATATGGCAAGTTGTAGATCTTTTTTATTTCTTAAATTAACACACAAATTCTGATTACATTATTAAGTAAGTTTTCATTATGTTCACTTTTGAAAATAACATTTATGGTTCAAAAGTAATGTCAGTATTCCAGGTGTGACTGCTACTAAGTTATTTCATGGATTTCATGTAAAAGAATTTTAAATGCATTGTGTTAGTAGATATATTCTAATTTCTGACATTAAATTAGTGTATTCTGCATTTGCACTTATTTCATACAGGTAACAAATATTGGGTGTTCAAGGACACGACTCTTCAACCTGGTTACCCTCATGACTTGATTACTCTTGGAAGCGGAATTCCCCCTCATGGTATTGATTCAGCCATTTGGTGGGAGGACGTTGGGAAAACCTATTTCTTCAAGGGGGACAGGTCAGTACACACTTCACATGAGGAAAATAGTTAACTAATGTTTAGAGAAGTCAATATATCTAGTCTATAACAGGCATGTACATTTGAGGAAAGAATCTGTGCAGATATATGCACAAGAATTAATAGAATTGCAACCATTTTTAAACATTTTAAAATAATATTCAAGATAAATCTTCCTCTAATATACCCAAGTAATGTGACTTTCTTATGAATGTATATATACAGTATATATTCTTTCTCTTCTCTATAATCTTAACATACCTATAAAGCTGTATAGGTAGTGTATTTTATCCTTACAATGCATTTTCTTGTAATTTTACTTACTTTACTTATAAAGTACTTTTTAAGGGAGGCTTTGTTTTGCTTTTATATTTAAAGTTAAATTTTTACACTTTGCACACAGTTAATTTTGAACATTTTCAAATACCTTCAGTTTAGTCATGAGTTATATTTCTTAGGACACTATTTAGGTAACAGCAGATAGGTGTGATGAACTAACCAAACTATCACTGGACTAAACACTTTTAGCTTGAAGTATAATATCTCTTGCTATTTTCTGTCATTTCTTTTCCTTTTATGACATTACTAACAGGGTTTGTAAAACGAAGTGAACTATTAGTTTATGACGTACAGTAGCCACTAGGCATACTAAATTCACCCCCGCCCACTTTTTGACAGATATTACATATAAAATATAAGCTGAAGGCTATAGTTTTATTATTTTAAATTAATATTAGGTTAAAAAGAAATAAAGATGAAAAATCAAATTTTAGTTACACTATTACTAGTTGGGTCAAAATGTGACACTCATAAGTAACCTTCCTTGTTAGATAAAACTTAAATATGTTATTTTACAAGTAAATTTAAAGCATGCACATGCACAAACACACATAAAAACAACAGGTTTTAATGAGCAACAAGCTAGTATTGAGTTTGCCTTATAATCTTAACATAATGTAACCCTATAAAATGTCTCCAACTTCATGAGAAAAATAAGGATATAAACCTTGTTTATTTTACACTTTGTAATTTTTGATAGCAAATGACTTAAAACATTGAGCTTTATCTGTGAACGAAAAGATCCTACCATTTGTGTCCATGGATAAGAATATATACTTTTATTCTGTTACAAGCTTTTTATACTTTAAATTTGTATATATTTCTATGGCAAAATATTCATAGCATTTATTTCACTATCATGAAACTAAGGTTTTGCTGAATGTTTCTTATGAAATCACAAAATAAAAAAGATTCATCAAACAAAAACTCTATTAATGTAGAAGATACTACTTATCATCACAAAAAGTATGTGACTCTCAGTAAAATATGTGTAGTTAGAGTATGAAAAGAGAAGAATGAAGAAATTGCCACAGCATGGTGACCCCTAATGAAAATAAATCTATAGACTTATATTCTTTAAAATAACAACCCTCAGGTTGTTAGAGTTTAATTCCTCAGCTGGTTTTAATTGCTTGAATGTACTCTTTCAGGACTAGGTTCAATACAGTCCTGTATTGTCTCCACCCCACTTCAACCCCCAGAAAGGGGTAGAAACAAAAGCCTGAGAAGACAATCTGGAGAAATTAACTTCTACAGGACAAAACATGAAAGCTTAACTTTCATATAACAGCTTTAATGAGGGTTTCCTAGATGACAATAAAAACTGCCATTTTATTATCAGTTAGCCGTACTTTTAAAAATGTTTCCATTCTAAAAACTTAGCACTTCTTGAAAAAATTAAGTTTAGAAATTAAATGTGGGCTACCTCAAATCAGTGAAATCAATGAAGGTTACATACCATATTTATAATGGAATAAAGATATAGTAAATGAGAAAAGGAATTTTAGTTAATTTATTTCTGACTTGACAAGCTTCATGAAAAATATAACAAAATATATAGAAATACTTTGATTTTAAGTTCTGCTTAAATAAATGCTTTTATAGTTTTAAAAATATTTAAAGCAGGATCCCTATTAATTTCCATGTGTGTGATCTTATATGAGTTCATGAGTCATAGATGTTTTATAAATAGATGACTTCATATTTGTATAATTGCTTAATTCCAGTCACACAATTCATTAATACATTCATTCTAGATTAAAAGTAGATGGAAAAGACATTAAACTATCTAACTCAAACATAAAAACAATTTTCTTATCACTTTTATATGAGAATTCAGTGAGTTTTTCTTCCTTATAGGCATTATATATTTACAATACTTATCAATTTTAACTTTATATATATTTTTCCATGTATATTTTGAGAGAAAACATTTATCTTTATTTATTTCTTCCTCTTATTTCATTGACATTTTTCTGTTTTAAAAAATGTAAAACAGATTTCTATTTCTCTAAGGTTAAGATCAGGAAAGGATTTTAGAGATAACCTAGTCCAGGTGTAAAAAACTCAATTGCTTTAAGGGATAAGATAAATAATGTATACAGTGCTGGGTACAGGAGTAATATATATGGCAATAGGGAGTGATAGGTACTGTGATGAGCTGGAAAGTACAAATACTCTAGAAAAGCATTCAAAATCAGAATCATTTATAAAATTTGCTAGACCAGCAAAGCACACCTTTAAATTATATTTGGTTCAAGTGCTGCCATATGTCAGTCCTGCATCATATTCACTTCCTACCAAAGTCTAGACTGCCTCAGTTACATTCCATAGGTATTCATCCTTCTGTACCTGACTACCTGTGGTGACAGCATAAATATGAGACAGCCAATTCCACTCTCAATAGCTCTAATTCCTGCTTGCCTAAGATTTCTGTACTCATCTTGGCATATCCCTCACTCATTTAAAACATTTTTTGAGCACATACTATGTGACATGTACTAGGTAATGAAGATATAGTAGTAAAAAAGACCACAAGTATTCTGCTCCCATGGTCCTTAGATTCTATTAGGGGAGATAGTTGTAAGCAGAGAAGAAATAAATGACCCTGATATGTTAACATTGAGAAACACTACAAGAAATATAATAGGTGATGATGTGATAGAGGCTTGTGGGTAGTAGGAGTGGTTGGAAAATTAGTGTGGAGGTCAAGAAAGGCCTAAATTGTGAAGGGGACACTGATGCAGGGACTTTAGTGGAGAGAAATTTCAACCACACGAAGCTATTCAGAACAGTGTGTTGTAAGTACCTGAAATAGCCGTACAAAAGCAAAAATGTTAGAATGTTAAAATCAGCAAAAAACACTGTGGCATAGTGGGTAAGTGGTCAAGGAGGTCACACAGGTAAGCAGGGACCAGATTATGAGGCATTGTAGAACATGGCAAAGACTGGATTTTTAAATTTTAAGTACAATGGAAAACATTGGAGGGTTTTCAACAGGAAAGTGCGTGTTCTGATGTGTATTCAAAAACATCATTATGGCCTCCGTGTGAAGAATGGACTTCCAAAGTGGAAGCAAGGAGATTAATTTGTAGGCTGTTGAAGTAGTACAGGGGGACACAATGGTAGCAGTGGAGATGGAGCAAAGAGTACAGTTTACATTTTGTATGTAATCATAACAAGTTTTTCTTATGGCTTGGATTTTAGGGGTGAGAAAAGCAAATCAAAGACAACATCTAGGTTTATTGCCTAAATAATTGAGTAGATGGTGCCATTTCTGAAGATGTAGCAAAGAAAGGAAGGAATACTGGGGGAAGGGGACTAAGAGTTTGAAATGTTCATTTTCAGTTTTAGACACCTGCTTACACACCAATTAGAGAAATCAAGCAGGTAGTAACAGTTCACAGGGAAAGGTGGGTTGGAGGCACAGATCTGAGAGTAATTTCATATAAATTGTATTGAAAGTAAGGGCCGACATGAAATCTCATATGTATAGAGATAGCTAAAGAAGTGTAGATTAAATGATGGTTCTTTAAACAGATCTGTAAATTCAGATTAAAATGTCCAGTTTCACTGTTTCACATATAGCATGGAACTCAGTCCCTCAGACTCCTACTTGCCCTTTTCTTAATATACTATAATTTGATACTTGGATACATTTTGATCTTCATAGCATTTAGCTCTAAAATGCTATGTTCCTAAATCATCTCAGCATCTTCTCACAAATATACCCAAGACTCTCTTGTCATACTTCATTCTAGGCTGAACCGTTGAGGATTTAAGACATTTTCAAAGAAAGAAGACAAAATTTAGATCCATTTTGGTTTGTTTTATTTTTTTTACTACTAATAGCCAAACAGAAAAATACATTTATTTCCTATAGCTTAAGGTGTGTGTTTATGAAGTAATTCCTTTTTGTGTTTTTAAACTTATCCAACAGAGTACAAATTGATATTTTCAATTCTGTTGCATTTTTAATAAGGCTTCTGAAGAAAGAGATTTTGTATGATTATTTGGGTGTGAAAAAAAGTGGCCCTGGGTTTTGTGATAACAGAGGCAAGTAGTCTGACTCTAGAGTAAGAAAATAAGACAAGATGGATGAAGAAATGACCGGGTCATATGAAATCAACCTTGGAGCCACTTTCTGTTCAGTTTGAGTTCAGTATCCAGAAACATTAAAGTATGTCATTTCAGAATTTTCTATATCATTTATTTGTTCACTCAGAAGGAATTTAAGAAATTATTGCATGCTATTACACAGACAACTGTTTTGTCTTATGGTTATGACTCATGATCAAATCTAAAAAATGATGAATAAGTCCCATTTCCATTCATAATTTATTTTAAAGGATTGAATTACAATGCTTTTCTCAAAGAATCAGCAATTTAAAGTCATAATTCTACTGCAGAGATTATTGATATATCAGAAGAAAAAACTATAAGCTTAATTTATAATAGCTACTATCATTTGCTGACCTTACTGCACAAAATTCCAAAATTTTTCCATTATCATATCTAAATCTTAAACCCCTCCAAGTGGTTTATTTATATAATGTTCCAGGTGAATATGCTAATATACTTCTCAATGAACCCATAAGCCTATTTTTCAGGGAGAAAAATATCAGTGGGATGAGTTTATTTGTTCATGTTGAAATATGTTCAAATATGTTAGAAATTAAAATGCAAACCTATATTTATGAATAAGCCTCAGCATTTTTATAAGACAGCTGGATATAATGTGTATATATAATAATATAATGGACTGAATAATATTATTATTGAATATAGTTAGATGATTCTAATCACATTGAAGTTTACTGGACATATATCAAAGCTGACACAGCAGGTAACCTGAGGGTCCAATCTTATGTTGAATTTTTCAAAGATGGTGAAATGATCCCAAGTTATAGTTTTGCATTATCTACTGACAAAAAGAGGGAAAAATTGCTTTTATCCTGAAAAATTCATACCAGGATTATGTTCCTACTAGAGGGTACAATAAAATTCACATTCCATAAATATTTTCTTGAAATGTGATCTCAATAAATCTTATGTGTCTTGCACATAAGTGCTCAAAAAAGTGTTGGTAGGCAAATGGATCTATAAGCAAATAGAGTAAGGGATGAAGGAAAATTATATTGACACAATGAACATTAAGAATTTGAGTGAGGGCCCCAAGAGGGTAAGATGACAGGGGGATTAATGTAAGAATGCTATGTCAAGGGAAACACTAGCAGGAGTGTGGTAGAAAATTGTACTAAACTATGAATCAAAGAGCATTAGTTTGAGTTTCAACTCTGTAACATTCAGGAAGAGCAAATGTGACTAAGACATTACCTTTGAATAATATGATGCCCAATGCTTTGTCACTGACTGAATTGCGTGACAATATATATTATATTTATGTTGGGACCTCAGCATAAGTTTGTTTTAATATGCAATATAAAAGATATTTGAGGCATTTTAGTGAAATAAGATTAAAATAAAGTATGTATATAAGTTTACTTTATAGCTACAAAGCACTACATGAAGAATAGGTATTATTACATGAACATTGTTATAACTACATCTTGGAGAACAAACTTGGTTTCTGAATATGTAGTAATCTTCCTTAAATCATATGTAGAGTGTGATCCCATTGTCTCTAGGATTTTAAGTTTTTCCTGGATTAGCAAAATTTTAAAACTTGCTTTAAGTTATGGTTTATGCCATCTAAAAATGCCATTTATTGTAAGATACATCATAATTTAATCTATCATTGAGGGGAAAACTCTGCCCAGTATACTTTGACATAGTATTGAGATGTGAAATACCTATAATAGAGACGCAAAATGTGAAAAATTATGTATCTTAGAATCCGTGAAATGAGGTATTTGATGATTTCTCTGTGAGAAGTTTTCTTTATGATCAACTTCAGGAACCAGTTAATATATATGACTATTGTAAATCCCATTGAAATATTTACTTGAGAGAAGAGATCTGGAGATTCTGAGTGCAATCTCAACCCCATTAACCATGGTATATTCATCACAGCGTGTTCTGTGATAGAGGAATATTCAAAAATAATTTAAAAGCAGATGTTTCCATGAAAGAAAATATACTTTATTTTTGGTAGAACTTTGCACTCCCTACTTGTCTTCTTCAGAAAGATAGGCCTGGATACCATTATTTCAGCTCAGTGCTTCTCCCTGAAGATTTTCCTGATCTCTCTATCAAATCTGCCCTTATCTTCTATGTGACAACAATCTATGACAAACACCTCTACAGTATGTTTTGCTGTCTGGATAAAATCTGCCTTGTGGCTTATTATTGGGATACATCCTGAAACAATCATTTTTTCTTTTCCATGTGAACACTGAAGATGGAGGAAGTGCTAATATTCCACATATTATTTATCTGAGGTATCTGGGAATCTATAGCAAAACATTCTTTACAAGATCCCACAGCTCTGTAGATAAAGGATTCTCCATAGACCTGAAACAAGAGAATATACAGAAAAGACTGGATTTTTTTCTTCTTTTTCTGATTTAAGCCAAATGCCTAATCCCAAGATAATGCATTGTGTGTTACTTCACAAATCTTTTGGTGAAATGCTACCTTTAGCATATGTTAAGAAATGTTTAGTGGTGTGGGGGAGAAAATGTTGTCAAACATATTTGGTATGTGTAGAAGAAAGAATAGTGACTCTTGAAATGGAACAGACTGGTTGTAAGTCATTGTCCTCCAAGAATTCTCCTCTCTCAAACGGAGACAATGACGATTCTCTCATGAGTTTATAGTGAATAAACATTTGATGTAATGCATAGAGCATTATGCCTGCCCTAAAATAGGCAATATCACTGTGACCTCCCAATGGTTTCATGTCAGTTTTGTCAATCCTTTTGAGCATTCAGACATAAAATTTTTGACTCTTAGAACATATAGGCAATGATGAGTGATCCAAAGTAGGGAGGTTCACAATTTGTTCCATAGATGTCTAGTGGGTCTGAGAAAGTGGACCAATGGCCACCCTGTGAAGGGATGAGAGTTCTGACTCTTAGCAAGCTTTGCTTTTATCTGTTTATCCATCTATACACGAAGGACTCTAGTCAAGACTTGTCCTAAAGTCTACAGTCATATACCCAATTGCCTCATCAACAACTACTTTGATGTTTAACAGGCATCTGATTTTAACATGCTTAAAACCAAACTCACAATTCCTCAAACCTCCTTAACTTACCTTTCCATGTTTCCTTATCTCACTGAATGGCAACATTATTCTTCCGGTTGTTCAGGCCCCAAATTATTGAGTTATGCTCAACTTTGTTCTCTCACATACTGCATTCAATCCATTAGTAAGGTCTTTGGGCTTTTTCTTCAAAATAATATCCCAATCCCTTGAATTATCATCAGTTCTCCAGTACACATTCTAGCCCAAGGATTACTGAAATGACATCCTGACTGGTATCTCTTCTTCTACTTTACCTCCTTCAATCTGTTAACTCATAGCAGCAGTGTGTTCCTTTCAAAAATAAGTCGTATCTTGAAGGTCTTCTTCTCAAAATCTTCATTGGCTTCACATCTCTCTTAGAGGAAAACAAAAGGTTTTGCCATAGTTTAAGGGTCTATCTAATCACAGGTGCTGGTTCCCACTCTGACCTTGTCTCCCTTTTGCTAACTCAATTCTAGTCACTCTAGCCTCATTGTGGATGCTCAAGTGCTCCAGGCTTATGCCTGCCACAGAAACTTTTGATAACTAGTTACCCTACCTGGAAAGTTATGCTCCGCAAAACTACAGAATGTTGCTTCTCACTTCTTTCTGCTCTCTGCTCAAACAATGGCTTATCAAAGACCTTGCTATCCAGTAATTTAAAATGGCTGACACATATTCCTAGATAACTTTTTCTGCTTTGTTTTCTTAATAGATCTTACCACCTCCTATGATAGTATGCACTTATTGACAATTTTTTTTTTTGCCTGTACTCTCTACATATCCTAAAATGAAACACTGATAAGAGCTGGGGCATGTCTGTTTTGTCCAAAGATGTATTGCTGGCACCTACAGTAATGCTAGAAACACAGTAGGTACTCAATATTTGTTAAATAAATGAATGGGTAAATGGATCAAAATTATGCTTATTTCAAATGATGTATTCTGGTGCCTAAGTAAGATTTTTAAAAATAATGAAAACCTCTGATTTCTACATAGGTTGGTGATATCCTTTTGAATTGTAACTATGCTTAGCTAGAGTTTTAAAATTAATTTTTAGCAGACTGAATAAATATAAAATAACATATCCATTTTTAGCGTATTCAAAAAAGGATACAGAATAAATTGTGTACACTGTCTTTGCATGATTTAAATCAGTCTGTAAATCACTAACAAGTACATAGGTAGCATGCAGCAAGGATTTAATGAATGCTAGCTAGCTGTTATTGTTTGTATACATAATTGTCTTTCCTATGCATGTGTTGTTGTTGTTTATTTATCCTTTTCAGGTATTGGAGATATAGTGAAGAAATGAAAACCATGGATCCTGGTTATCCCAAACCAATCACAGTCTGGAAAGGTATCCCCGAATCTCCTCAGGGAGCCTTTGTGCACAAAGAAAATGGTATGCAACATGTGCATTATATATTTCATGAGCTTACTAAGTATTTGAATAATCTATCCTACTTGTTCACTATGTTAAATGATTAGAAAGTAACATACTAGGGCTATCTCATACTATATTTATATAAAATTTCCTTCATAGATTTGTATTTAATATTATGCTCAAGATGTTTTTTAACCTCAACCTATTTTAGTTTATAAGAAAAAAAAAGTAATTTTTAAAAATGAAGAGTGTTAATTCCTTTGAAGTAACCTCACTTATTTTCTACTAAAATTCATGTAAAAATAATAATAACATACATATGTGGGACAGGAGATGGTCACAAAGAATATATGTTATAAATGTGGGCTGAGGATTGTATAGCATGTTGAGGATTATAATTTTTCATGTGTGCTTTTGGCCTATAGTGTCAGCAAACAAGAAAGATTCCAGCTCAATACAGTAAGGCTAGAGTAGATGTATGATTGCTTAATAACAGAAACAGATCACAGAGATGCCTTGCTCTCCATCTCAGGATTCAGGATTCAGCCAGATCCTAAGGGAAGTTAGCCAAGCAATGGGTAATCAATACTCCTGTATCTGTTGGTAAAGTTTGAACATTTCTCTCCGCATTCAGGAATTAGTAAGTAGAAATAAACCATAATAATAATAATTCAAAATAAAATTTATACACAATATTCCAGAACAAAGGAAAGTGACATCAAACTGAAATACAGAGAAAAAGAAAATACCCTCTCAGATGATTTATAATAGGAATCAGAAGAAAATAATACATATGTAGGTCCTAAATAGCATGAAAAGTCTATAACGTATATGCAACAAGAACAAAATAAATATCACTTGCAAGAGGAAAATTAAATGCATCTGGGGGAGGAATATCAAAAAAAAATTAATGAAGAAACAGGGGAAAATGAAAAATCTACACCACCCACTGAAAACAATGGCTGATCATCAGCAAATTGCCAGAGTTTAAGAAGGCTTTACTCTGAGTACAAGCTTGACACCCAGGATGATACCAATCAGAAAAATCAAACACAAACTGTGTTTTGACCATTGTTATATGTAATTTATACTACATTCTGTGTAATGATATCCCACAAGTAAAACACTGTATGCTAAGTCAAAAAAGAACCTTGAAGCCCTGATTATAGCACTTACTGGAATTATAGTTTTTTGTGTATTCTATTGGTTCAGAGAATTAAAGGACCAAGTTAAGATATAGCCTGTATGTGACAAAGGCAGAAATCCACAGGAGAGGACAGATTGAAATGAAACATATCTATCTGAGATAAAAAGGAAATCAATAAGAAAATAAAGTTACAATGCAGTCAAATTGGAGGCAGTAAAACCATATCAATATATGGCAAAAAACTCCACAAACTATGCAGACGCAGAAGACAAAGAAGTGAAAAAACATGAAAGATAATCACATGGAAAGCAGAAAACTGAGATGATCCCCTAAAATTAGAGCTGTCACCAAGAATCTAAGGGGGAGAGGAGATTTCTTGAGGTTAGATTAAAGGGGGTTGTTTCAGCCCAGATAAAACCAGCTCTAGCTTACATTTACAGAAGTCCTACCACTGCTCTAGACTGCCCACAATAAAAGTTATCACACACTATACAAAAATATATGCAAAGAAAATTAAGCCAAGATCTTACCAGTGATTAAGTATAGCAAGTTTGATAAAAAATTTTCTATTTCTTTCCTTTATTAATATTCTAAAATGAATATAACTTTTATAATAAAAATAGCTTTTAAAATAAGTAATAATTATTTCAAAAGATTGAAAAAGTACACATAACATTAATTCCTTAGCATATTAACTGTTTTTTTCCCCCTGTTTCTATTCGCAAGTCCATTAAAATTTGAGATTTGATTCAGGTTCTCTGGAAATAAATCATAATTATATAAAGATAACAAAAAAATATTCTGGCTGCATCTTGCACAATGATTTTTCATATTCTTGTGCATCTGAAAATAATATTTGTTTAGTATAAATGGTTTCCTTACATTCAGAATTTAATATTTTCTTTTCACATGGCAAAGAATAACTTTGTAAATAACTGGCAAAAAAACAAAGCATGTTGGAAAAACCAGTGCTTACAAATGACAAAAAACTACAGATGAAACTTCAACACATCTATGTCTTCTGTACCTTACCTGGTCCAGCCCCTTCTTTGATATCCTTCAACACTGAGCTCACTTTTGATCTTTCAGGAATCCTTGAATATCCTTTTTGGTACACCATCCCTTGCACTCAAATTCTCATATTACAACAATCAATTTATATGCCTGTTTGTTATCCCCTCTAGTGTAAACTCTTCAAATGCAGTTACACAGTAACCATTCAATAAACATTAGTTGTTGAAATTAATTTTATCCCTTCCATTACTCTAGACCTCACTCCCTGCAGTGAAGGAGATCTATTTGTTTGAAACCCTTGTTCTCTAGGGTAACAATTTTAATCAATCTGGAACGTCTTAGTCTAGATAGTCTACCAATAGTAAATTCTCCACTTTTAATTCTCTATTCAAATCTCATGCTTGTGTTTTTTTATCTTGAACTCAAATTTTACACAACTTCTTCCCTTATGTTTTTTATAGAAGAGCAAGCTCAATTTATTGAGTAAACACACTTATATTTATATAAATATAAATAAATTTATATACTCAAAGTAATTCCCTATAAGGATAAGTCCATGCACATGATACCTGACAGTCATAAAATCAGAGATGATAGAGCAATGAAATGTTTTCTCTAATTCTTCACCCTTCCACCAAGTAAGAATTTCTTCCTAGGGATCTTCTCCTTATGGTAGTTTTCAAAAAAAAAAAAAAAAAATCTCAGAAGCTTAAAATTGAGCTATAGAGTTTTGAAGGATGTGTTCATATTAAGGTGGCATATGCCTTCCTATAATACCTATTGATATTAATTCTGCCACCTTGGCCAATGAAATGTGAATATGTGGTGCGATTTATTGACTTCCCACCGTCTATCAGTTGTGCTACATAAATTTGTTATCTAACTTAATTGTCCAACACAAATACCTCTTTACCTCATTTATAATTATTTATGAATGAGGAAAACAACATCAGCTAGTTTAATTAACTTACTCATGATAATGCAAGTGGTGATATTATATATCTACAGTTTGAAACTAGACCATTCTAGCCTCACTGAATTGCTCTAATGCACTCTCTCCAAAGAGGAAAGATTAAAACATCTTTTCCTACATTATATCATTAAGGTAATTGACAATCTGTCATGTCACGCCAGATTTTTCATTTTGTCATGTTAGATATACCTTAGGCTTTCTCAGAATGTAGCTTCCTAATCCATCATCATCCCTGTTTTCACCTGTAACATCTTAATTTAACAATTTTCTTATTTTCCTCTTTATTTTTAGCCCCTGAAAATAGCTACAATAATCCAAATGATATTTGACTTATGCCATATTTATATAAATATAAATGGCATATGACTCATCATATATGCCATATATATATGGCATATGACTTATGCTATATATATATATATATATATATGGGAATTATTTCTTCTTGCTTTTGACAGTGTTTTAAGCAATGGCATGAGTTTTTAACTTATACTAAAATTGTAGTAAATAATCACTGCATTTACCCGCCTTCAAATCTCTAAGTTACTTGCTGTCAAGCCCTGCCTCTTAGGTATTCTATATTCTCTCCTTAGAAAATGCAATTTTAAGGTTAATACAAGATTCTGCTTTAACACTGCTGTATTTTATTTTCCTGATTATAGCTCCACTTTTAGCCTGTTAAAATAGTTTGAATCTTGATTCTGTTGGTGTATTAATTCTCTACCCCGACCCTCACTCTCTGTTAAAATCTACACGTGGGATTCAAATAAATATTTTCACAAGACCCAGGTTATTCATTCACATTTGTTAAACATTAATTAACCTTTTACTAATAAATATACAATAGTGGAAAACAGAGAGAACACACAGACACTGCCATGCAGGACCTTCTATGAAGTTATAACAAGACAGCTATGGTAGACAATTTCTCCTTACATTTTAGGACTAAGCAATAGAACAGTCACCAGTGAAAACCAATCAAATACAAGAAAAAAAAAGTCATCATATAATTCATTACAGCCTAACTGACTTCTACCTCAGAATTTCTCAAAAATGATACTTCAGGTAAGAGTTCATCTGAAATTTCTACTCTTATTAAGCATAACATCTACAAGATTATAACATCAAAGCTACTCACAAAAGAAAAAAATGAGTATATAAACGTTTCTTCAACCCACTGATATTTCATAAATGGTTAAAAAAATATTGAATGAGATGAATTTTTCAGGATCAATGTTTGACAGATATCTATTACCAAGATTTCAGGCTACTTCTTTTCAATTACTTTTATTCTCTTAACTCCTGCTGACTAGACTTCTTACCTCTAACAAGTGTATTCAGCCAATTACAATTCTACTGTATATGGAGTGTATTAGTATAAAACTTGGCCTGCAGACATGATAAATATGAAAATAGAAACTTCTGAATTTTTACATGATACCCAGTAGTTTCATAGTAATTAGCTTTGACTAAAAATTAAAGATGAGGACACTTCCAGCTGTTGGTTTCCAGTTTACAAATATAAGAAGTACATTCACCTGTCTGGAAGGTCTGTTTCATTCTAGATCAATGCCATTATTCAATTATAATCATCTAATTCACTTTATTTGGCAAGCCCTCGACATTTCTTAATCCAAGCTTGTTGAGGAATTACGTTGGAGTTCATTAGCGTGATCAAATACCAGCTCCCTGCAGAAAAATTTGAATCTACATACACCTGTTTTCACTTGGCAAGTTGTTCTGATTGCAAAACTGCCCTTCAAAACTAAAAGCAATAGCTGATTTTCATGGCATTGAACAGAATGATTTCTAGAATTAAGTGACCTGAAGTGATGGTCTATCCTAGCTGAAAGTTTTTGAGAGATGTCAGAGTTTTTTGTTGTTATTGATTTAGGAGTGCTCTCTATCACCACCTGTGATGTTGAACCAAGGAGTATTTGTGAAAAGACAAAAATCTCTAAAGGATCTGGCCTTAGAAAAATCATTAAGATTCAGGCTCTAAAGCTAGACCAAGATTTAAATCCTTTTTTCAACAGGACTAGGGCATATCATTTTATCTCTGAGCTTCAGTATCTTTGTCTGAAAAGTATAGGTAGCTAATTCTACCTGACAGAGTGTTTATGAAGATTAAAAGATGTCATTTACTAAGTTTTTAACACAGTGATTCTTCCATAATAAGTGCTCAATAATAAAGGGGAAAAACCCTCACTAATGATTATTAACTCAAAAGTAGGCATACTATTCAAAATTAGACATCTCCCAAAATATAGTTTTTAAGTGATTATAACATTAAAACATTCCTTATTTTCTTGAATTTTATCTCAAGGTCACAAAGAAACTTGACATGAATGAGATACGGACAGAAAGAAAAACCTGGGCTTGTTCCCAGGAAAAAAAACAAAAGTTAAGAGAATAGTCCTAAGGAAAACATATATTTGTAGTTTAATTGACACAAGTTTACAAATCTATTATCTGCATCCATAATGTTTTGGAACATAAATCATGTGTTGCTAAGTTACTTGAGCCTTCTACATACTACCTCTTCCCCCATGAAATATACGTTAGTTGGCAGTATTAAAGATAGAATTATAGATGTATTTATACTCTATTCATCCTTTACGCTAAAAGGATTAATAATAGCTTTAGAAGTTCTGTAAAATGTAGCTAGGTGATAAAAATTTAACATAAGCTAAGTATATAAGAAAGTTAAATTATGAGGACAAAAGAAGAGACAAAATGGGCATGGCCTAGAGCTGAAAAAGTTACTGCACAAAATACAATAAATACCTATTTAATTATTAAAATTCCTAGCATACAAAAGGAATCACCTCTAGTTTCGTGATTTATGATTTCTTGTGATTTCTTTTCCAAATGACAAAAACAAACTTGTTCCTTAGGAGGAGTACAACTATTCTTGATGCTAAGATGATTAGAAATTTCCTTTGAGGCGTTTCATGGAGACGCCTCCTTATGATGTATTGCACAATGTTCTCAATAGCTGCATGAGGGCAAACAGGGCTTCTGTTTATAAGGCTGTTTCAGCATCTTTCAATACAGGTTGATACTCTCACACTAATGTGTAATTCTGTACCAGCAATCCTATAAGCGAGCAACAGGATGAAGTTCTCTTTGCAGTGTAGACTAGGAGTAGATGTATAAAGCGTGGTCTTTCAACAACTCTGTGCAAATATTATTTCTCTCTTTCAGCTGAGCTTTCCCTAGGCATTTGAGAACACAGTTTCTGGAGCACAAGAGCCAGATCCATTTCAGTAGACAGCTGATCTGGGAATAGTGTTTTCTTCCTACAAAAATTGAGTGACTTTAACATACATCTTTTAAGTAGCCTATTAATTAAATTTCTATACATATACACTTTTACAAATAAGTGGTTCCTGTGTGTGTGTGTTTCCCCCCCACCAGGCTTTACGTATTTCTACAAAGGAAAGGAGTATTGGAAATTCAACAACCAGATACTCAAGGTAGAACCTGGATATCCCAGATCCATCCTCAAGGATTTTATGGGCTGTGATGGACCAACAGACAGAGATAAAGAAGGACACAGCCCACCAGATGATGTAGACATTGTCATCAAACTGGACAACACAGCCAGCACTGTGAAAGCCATAGCAATTGTCATTCCCTGCATCTTGGCCTTATGCCTCCTTGTATTGGTTTACACTGTGTTCCAGTTCAAGAGGAAAGGAACACCCCGCCACATACTGTACTGTAAACGCTCTATGCAAGAGTGGGTGTGATGTAGGGTTTTTTCCTTTCTTTCTTTTCTAGGAGTTTGTGATAACTTGAGATTCAAGACAAGAGCTGTTATGCTGTTTCCTAGCTAGGAGCAGGCTTGTGGCAGCCTGATTTGGGGCTGACCTTTCAAACCCAGAGGGTTGCTGGTCCTGCACATGAATGGAAACGCACTCATGGGGAAGCTTCCATGATGCACAGTACCTGCCGTTTTTCAGTCCTTTGTCTTTTTTTGTCATTCAGTTCTAGGCCTTTCCTCTGCACGCTCAATGCCCAGTAAATTTTCAGGATTACCTAAAGAGAAAAGAGAAGACAAGATTCTTCTTAAAGGTTTCTCATATGTTTTTTCTGATGTCTGAGCCCATTTCTGGGGGAAAAAAAAGCAAAACAGAAAACCCACAAATTTTTGTTTTACAGCAAGGAATAAGAAAATGTTAATAAAAAACCCACAATTGAACGTTCAGGAAAGTGTGAAGACCCAAAACAGCTTTGTCTCCAAAGAAGATAGCTCTCTGACTGCTATGGACAGTCTCCTACGCTTCGTTTTTTTGGGTGGGAGACCTGGAATACAGATGTAGGACTTTAGACTGTTGGGACAGCCATTTTCCAACAAACAAGGGGCCAAAATATCTGCAATATTGTAACAGCCTTAATACTACATCCATTTTTCGTTTTATACAGCTGTTCTCAGCTATGTTCTCAATGTTTCATCACATTTATATTCACAACTATATTCAAATGGGACCTTTTAATTGTTTTGAAGTGTTTCTAAACCCCTTCCTGCCACCTTACCCCTATATCATTGTGATAATCTCCCCAAGTTGTATTAGGCCACTGCCCCAGGCCTTCCATGGGTCTGTCAGGAATATCCATTATAAGTGGAGCAAAAAGCAGTATGTCTTTAAAGTGGTTTAAAGTGACAGTTATTTTATAAGGATATGTGACACTAGTAATACACTGGTGTAACCCTTTGAGAACTATCAAATCAGCTTTCAGAGTCTTAGGATCTGATAAATTATTGAACTGGGCAATGGTAAAAACAGGCACAGGTTCAAGAAGTTCAGGTTTTTAAAACAGATATCCTATAACCCCATTTAATGCTTAAGGCATTCACACTACTACATAAATGCATTTATAACAAACAGAAATGCTGTTACTTGCCAAAAATTTTCTGGCAAATAAAAAGGTATTTTATTAAATATCTTGTAAGAGTGAAATTTTATTTGAACAACTGATTATAACAGCCTGTCTTTTCTGTTGTTGTTGTTAGACACAACACACAACACAATTTTTGCTTTAAAATCCATTGCATGAAAACTCAATTTGCCGTGGAAGATGCCATTAGCATTGCCATCTAAAAAATGAATTAAAATGATGACTCTGAGATTGCATGAATATCCTCCAGTGTATTAGCTATCAATCACATGTCAACCATAGTTCTCAAAGGGTTAGTGTGGCTTCTGACATTTAGCCATCCATTTGATAGCTGACAGAGCCAAGAGACCACCAAAGCATTTCATTGTTGAGTGTAATTTGTCTAACAGCAGTATTGTCATTTTCACGTGACCTGCAGAGCAGGTTTGTATCAATATTTTTTTCCTAGAGAAAAGTCAGCAACTGACAGACCTCTTAATTGATTTTTAGGCGCTGCTTCTTGCAGTGAAAGGCTTTACAGCCACTGGGCTGTGAACTTATTAGAGATGGTCAGAAAGAATGCACCCCATGAGTCAGACATTGGCTTTGTGTGAAAGCCAGCTTTTGAGGGGATTAGTTTTTGAAACAATGAACAGCTTGCCTTGAAGTTGATTATTGATCTGTTGACTGTCATTAACAAAAACTTAAACATTATCTTCTGTGAAAATTTTCCTTGAAGAGTCCTGTTCTATGTCTTTGCCCTTTGACCTTTAACTTGCAAACTGGAACAAACAGAGGAAATCTTGTGTTGCTTCTCCATTGGAGTGTTAATTGTTCTCTAAAAACCTAGTAAGAATGAACTGTTTCCTTAGAGTGGAGAGAGGAGTGTTGATGGTGAATCTGCAGATGGACACTTTGCTCTTTACACGCACACTTTAAAAATGCCCTATAGGTAGAAGTGACTTTTAATTTTCCTTTTATATAATTTCAAGTCTAAATTCATCATTTTAGTACAAATATAGAACTATGGGGGGAAAAAAAAACTCAAAATACTTGAAAGGCCAGTGTGGCTTTTATATAATGCAGGAATTTTATAACAGTGAAAATTTCTTACTCATTTGCTAATAATACACATTTCCAGATGATTTTAATGAGTGTAGGTATACATTCTTATTTGGAAATGGATGGTTTGGCTGCCTTGAATTTGTATTTATACTCAACATAGCATGAAAATTAGAATGCCTCTCAGTTAAACTACATGTTTATGTTTTGGTTGGGGAAAATATTTTTTAATCATGGATGGCATGTTGCAAAACCTTGCAGATTGTTATTTCTTACAACCTGAACATAAAGTAAGGCTAAGAAAAAAGGATAGTTAAAAAAATTAATGGCTAATGGCTTTACAGCAAAACTTTATGCAATGCAGACTGTATTTTGACAAGATGATGAAGATTATGTGTGTGAAGGCCAAGAAAGCAAGGGGAGAGGACAAGAATTAGCCCTGTAGCTTTACTTCAGTGCTTCCATTCTAGACAATGCTGGTATTATAAAGAGTCGCTTCTACTGAGCATGGAGCAAGAACTATATACATAAGCTCATTTATACAATGTTTGCCTGTGGGAGGGTTTAATCTTTTTAGGGCCTGATGCCAAGAAAAAAAAAAGACTGGAAATTGTATTTTGCTGAAGATTGAAATGAGTAACTATGTCATTTGGGGACATATGTAAATCATTAAGGAATTCCATCAACCTGCATTGAAAATTGATTTTTTTTTTCCTCTAAAATGAGAAAGAAACTAAAGAAGCAACTTTTGCCTCTTTACTCATTTGTCACAATATCCTGATTCATCAGAAGACTATAAATATATAAGGGCTAAAAAATAACCATAGCATTAAGAAGGGAAAGACTCTATCATTATGCTTGAATTCTGGAAATGTCATAGATAAGTGTTGAGTCATATTTTCCTCAATATGAGATGAGATTTATGTGATAAGAAAAGGCATATATGGCTTCTCTGTTTATTAGAACATTTAAATTTTCAGGTTGTGAGACTACAAGAGATAAGAAAATATTAATTACAACATAATCACAAACATTGGGATTCTATTTGCCTATTTTATGCCAGGCACTTGGTATGGTTGCTGACTTCTCTTCCACTTGGGGTTTGGGGAGAAAATGTCAATCCTAATGGAATAGTGAAAGGGAGAGTGACTAATTGGTCTAGAACATAAGAATAGTGATTCAAAAACAATGTGAATAATAAATAAAACAATATATTGTACAAGTTCAGTATCAATAGAGATATACAACATATCAAATATTTTTCAACATTCTGTCACTGATAGCATGGAAAGTTCAGACCTAGGGTTTCCTAAATTGAAATGAAAACACATTCACAATGACAAAAAATAATTCACCTTCTGTTTCATTATTTCTCATTACTTTACTATAAACATAAATGTAAACAAGGTAATGTTTCGTACATAAATTAACTATATTATAATTTTAGCCAAATATTATTTTTCTATATATTATTAACTGTACTGAATGAAGTATTAAACAGCCAATCAGTCTGTGTTCTCTATAAAGCAGTTAAGCCACCTCATATCTGTGGAAGAGGTTGTGAATTTAACTACTGACCTGTTTCAGAGCAAAGTGTCTTCTGACATGGCATCAGAACAGGTGAATACAGATGCTCTTTACAACGCAAAGGTAACGTGCATCAATTAGAGAACATTATATGATACTAGCAAAGACAACTTCTGTTATAAATCAGAGGGCAAGACTTTTCTGAATCAGATGTAATAAATTACTAAGTAATAATTTACAAAAAAATAATTACTGAGTAATAAAGGATAGAGACTGATTTATTGAAACAAGCAAATGTTACTTTTACTATTTAGATTGTTTGTAATCTTTTTCTATTGACATATAATTTGTTTGTTTCATATACTAGATACTTGTTTTTATTCACTTTCTGTGGGCGATTTAAAAAACACAACATGGTGGATGAGAACATTGCCCAACTTCACTGGTATTTCCAATACATGGATGATGTGTATATATGGGATCCTAGGGAAACTAATATAATACTTTCCACTTCTACATATTATGCTGTTATCTCTAGTATGCTACAAATACACACCCACACTTTGTGGATCTTATAGTAGAATAAGCAATGTGGGCATATTGACTAAATTCAGTGTGCTACCTGAAAAGGAATGGATGTTATAATCAAATAGACTGAGTTAACACAAAAGTCATTAAAATAATCTTTTTCCTTTTAAGTTTTGGAATTATTTCCAAAAACTAATAAAGGCAGTGGTTTACTGATAGTATTGAGTCTGTGAGACTGTAACATATACTGAATCAACCTCATGGCTGGTGGTGAAATCTTTTTCAGCAAACACAGCAGAGAGTTCATTGAATTTTTGGTTCTCTCAAGAACACCTTCCAAAATATCAGATGTCAAACAGGACATGCCGTCTAAACCAAAAACGTTAAATTCAGATAAGCCATTATAAATAGTCATGAGTACAATCTTATGATATCACAAAGGTTTCATGTCAATAATACTAGAAAATCTAACCATTTCATTGCATCTCATGCACCTTTCTGATTGATTTATTGTGATCACAGTTTATAACTGCCAGAGCATATGTATCTATTTTATATAGTCTATGTTGCCTAGTAGGGAACCATAGCTACATCAGAGAAGTTATATTTAAAAAATTAGAATTTCCTAAATATCAGAAAAACTTCATAATAAAGAATGCAGCAACCAGGCGTAGCACCACATGATAAATATGAATGCTAAATGTTAACTTTATCATATATTATGAAAATTAAAGAAGAGAAAATATGAGTCTTTTGTAAAATATAAAAACATCATATAGCACTCCTTAATACAACTGGAAAATTTACTTTAGCAAGTATAAAAATAGTAGAACAATGCAACTTCAGGCTCTTCACACTAGTGATGAGTATGTGATATATCGATGTATATAATTAGACAGTGGTCATTAGCTGTTACCCTGCATAAACACATCTGATACTCATGCACTGCCTTCTAGGCTAAAAATGTCAAAGTTAGATATTCAGTAACCTCAGTTGGAAAGATCTATATAATGTTAGAATCTCCTGAGAAAAGCCATGTCCCTAGGATAGAAATTTACCTCAATAATCATGTAACACAAAACACTTGGCAGAGTAGCAAAGAAGTTGCCTTGGTGTTTTAGCCTCATCTAATTGTAACCGTTGTCTTTCATGTACTACTCAAATCATTTTTCATTTGCTTACTTTGGTGTAATTTTGAAATGATTCTGATATTTTCCAGGTCAGATTAAAAACATCCAATTGCAAATATCTCTTCCAACATTTTATACATATATCTACTTTGAAATTTAAACCAATAGTATATAAAGCCTAAGAATGAACACTGATTTGACAAATTCACAGTAATTGAGTGAAAAACAGTTGTGATATTGCAAAATTTCTGTCAATTTCCTGGTAGAATACTGAAGTATCAGTCTTCAATTTTTTAACACACCTGTGAGCTTATAACTGGACGTCATGCATTATTTTTTAGAACAATACTAATTCTTTATACTAAGTAAGGGTACAAGATCATAAGTGCTGTAACGCAGCACCTCAGGCACTCATAACTAAAGCTCTTAAGTAAAATGAAGGCATAACCAGTAACTCATGGTTAGTGCATAGTAAGTATAAAAAAATTATGTATGGGAGATAATTCTGAAGATTTATGACGATTCTATGCTTTTTCAATTTAAAGAGCAGCGTGTCTTAAAATGTGTCTTATACTAACATTGGACTGGGAATAACGTTCAAGTTTGCATTCAACGAATCCTTATGTTCAAGAGCATACTGGACAGTGTAGGACAAACACATCATAAACTAGAATGTTTTGCTGATTCACATAACTTTGTCATGTGCTCTGCTATCGAGCTGGATTTATATGCCGTTAAGAAGGAAGAAGAAAATCAATTAAATATAAATATGAAAATTGCATTATGTTAGGCCACTTAGCTTCAAAGCAAGATGTTATTAACTCTTATATCATATAGAAAAACCAGAAGGAGAAAATGGTGAACCATGTAAACATTTCTATAGCACTTGGTCTGTAGCTAGATTGGATCCCAGGAGAAATACTTTTGGACACAGGCCTTTTTATACATGCCTCATATATGATGAAGCTTCAGTGAGATGTGACTGCATGTTAGGATGCTTTTTCCTAGGATAGGATATGGTGCTGCTTGTACTTGCCATCTTTATTTGAATGTATGTTTCTACATTGGCCTGCCTTGCCAAGATATACATGAATAAAGCCTGGTGTGAGCTGTCCATTTGACAAGTTACTAGAACACGTTTCATTTGCTCTTATGTAATGCCAATTTGATCTTGTTCCGACTCTATATACTGACAACCCAGTTGCAAAGGTAAAATATACTCTTCTTGAATGAATGATTCAATCCTTAAATCAATGTCATAGTTTTGCTACCACTAAAATATCACAGAGGCCACATCTTTACTATCTTCTCACAGCTCTTTAGTATATACTATTGCCTGTGTAAAATTAGGTTTTTAGTTCTTTTTGTCACTTCTTTTGTATCTGAAGTGGAATCCATTATTCCTTTATATATTCATGAATGCAAAATTTCACAATTCAGTTACTTTTTTACTTCCAAACAAACATGATTTCCAAACAAGTATGCTCTGTGTACCTTAGTTTTTTCTTCCTTCAGTTCTGAAATTATGTGTTTGTGTTCTGTCACCCCAAAATACAGATGGTTGGGAGGGATATATTATTTTGTGTTGTTCTGTGCAGTCTGTGCCAATATTTGCATTCCTGTCGATTTCTACCTTGCCCCCCACCTTTTTTTTTTACAGATTTGTTTTTCCCTTCCCTTTGTGAAAGCCAGAATTGAACAGAATTGAATATCGTATGTGGTGTCCTGAAAATATGTTTGTCCCTCAGTTTTTTTCCTTCACAAGTTTCATGCAAAGATTTAGTTCCAATAAATTTCACACACATCCCAATCTCTTGCATTGAATTCTAACTTTTCTAGAGCTATTCCCCTGATAAAAGTGAAATGCTGAGTATGAAGTCTGTTGTCTATTGATAAGCCAGCTAAGGAAGTTTGCTTTTGGTGAATGTATCATAAATAATTATACTGGAAAGTAAATACCATAATACAGTGTTTCGTTTAAGGTACATCAGGCATACATGAATGCCTAAAACCTCAATTCTTTGGTCTATTTCCCTTTATGTGTAAATTACATATATATTAAAAAGAGTGAGAGAATAAGAGATTAAGAGGTGTTATAGTGGCCGTTTTTTGCTGTCTTGGTTTTGACTGCATCAGCATTTCTATTGTGGACCTCTATTTTCAGGGGTTTTAGAGACTCACCCATAAAAATTTGCTTCAGGCTTAAAGGTCTTGAAATATTTTTTTTAGATATATAATTTTAAACCAATATATCTTGTTTTTATATTATAGGAGGGAAATAAATGGAGTTTACTAGTTCAATTTTGTGCTAATATAACTTTTAATGAGCTTAATTTTTTAATAAAACAAAATCTAACCAGTCCATAGTCTACTGATGGTTTTTTAAAAGAATCAATAATTGACATAGAGAAAATTGCCTGCTTTGTCAGTGTAGCAACCTATCTTCAATATATTTTAAAACTTGTAACCTATATTAACATTATCTTGATTCTAATAGTGGATCAGTATGATAATGAATGCAATTTATGCCATCCATATGAGCTATCTGGTAATATAGATTTGGAAATATATAGTATATTTAGTAAATATATATGTATATATATATTTACTAGGTAGATTAAGGGAGGTAAGTGCCCATAAATTTAGTTTGTCAAGTAAATACCATATATATTTTAAAAAATTGCACAGACATTTATCTTTCAGAGTCAGAATTAGATGCAAGCAATTGCAAAGAAAAGTTGTCTCTTGGGTAAACAATACACATTTTATAGCTTCTTATGAAAATCATTTTTTTTCTATATTGTAGTTATGGGAAATTAAAAGGATTTAATGCATAAAATTAATGCAGACTTTATTTAAATAGCATTAAACTATGAAGCAGAGAGAAACACTAAGAAATGAAATATTTAGGCCGTTATCTTTTGGTTTAAGACAATACTTTACCTTTATTTTCATTCCCATTGATATTTTCAGTTATGCAGATAGTATTAATTTCTAACTTTAAGTGTCTGGATTGTTCACATTACACTCAACACTATTTCATTAAGTTTTTGATAATATGTAGTCTCCTGTGTGCAAGGAAAGAAAAAAATAACACATTTATTTGCTGAATGAGTTCTAAGGTTTGCAACTTGTTAGTGATTTTTTTGCCCACACAGGATTCTATACATTTATACCATCTTAAATCTGACATATATATATATATTTTTTGTTTGTTTGTTTGTTTCAGATAGCTTCTATTGACAAACACAAAGCTTGTTTGTGTACAAATATAAGGCTAAATAAATGGTGCTAAAGTGTATTATGACTGTCAGATATAATCAGGCAAAATTTTGTGGTGCTTTAATTAATTTTTTCATTGATTTATTGATCAATGCATTGAACAGTGTTTATTATTCACAATTTGTCCTTTATTGGTAAATCAAGGCCTCATAGCACATTGTTAAATATAATGGTTGAGTAGTCTATGTAACAGCTCACCAAGCTACTATCTCTTTAACTCCTTATAATGTTTTGTCAATAAAGGTCAAGGGATCATAATATTAATCTCATCGCTGTAGACCATTAACATGACTGAACTTTTCCACAAAGTACTTATGTTTACAATGCTATAACCCTTTGACTGCTACGGCAACCTTTAACTACACAAATGTCACAAGCTAGAATCATCAGCATGGTTCTTGCCATGGCAATCAAAGAGTTAAGGGCTGTGCAGTGATTTGTTTTATATTTATTAATTTATATTTATTTCATTTTCATTCAAGAAGGGGATTTGGGGTGGGGCAGTTTTTTTCTGCTGTAAGTGTCTTAACCTAGGGAAGGGTTAAATGGCTTTTTATACTATTGCATCTTCTGTACTTACCATCAATTCATTGTGTTGTAATTAAAAAAAAAACAAAACTGTCAATAAATAAGAGAACAGAAAAATGGTTCATAGACATTGTGGTTTACTCAATGATGATATACATACATTTATGGTAATATATAGCAGTAGGCTTTGCTATCTATGTCTTCCTAATTGACATAAAACAAAAGTAAAAACTCTAAAGTAATTTAGGCCAAAATCTCCTGCGTGTGTTTGCCTGAAATAGTAAGTATATTAAAATGGCCACGTCAACTGGAGAATTGTTTAACTGCTACCTAGATGCCTATGACTGTGACCAAGGACAGAAGCAGGAAGTATTACTATATCAAATGTATTTCAGGCAAGTACTCATGAACATAAGATATGTTAAGATTTCATTACCACTTGACAAAAATAAAAATTACATTTTGGATAAGTGAGTATAATTTATTGATTAAAGTCCTAAATGTAATCAAAGGAGTTAATGTTGATATCAAAAGTCTTTGGCAGAATCCTATTTAAGGATTTTTTTCCTCCTTCTTTTTCTTTAAATGATAGGACTATAGTAAAGGGTGGCCATGAATAGAGAACTGACTCACAGAGAGAAAACAAGAGTAAGGATAAACATTTTCATACTTAATATTTTAATAAATTATTTTCTTAGAATATCAAATAGGTACTTGTAACCAAGTACTTGAACAAGTGTTTCCTAGAAAGCAAATCTAATATGTATCAATAGTTCTAAAAGGTCATCTGAATTTTAAGAAGAATTAGGAAAGCATATTGGGAATAAAAGAAAATGTGTTCTCTCATGAAAAAATTAAGGTGCATCTGTGAACGAATAAGTTAATATTATAAATTTTAATACACACAGAAAAGAGGAGCTCTGAAGCAGAGTAACTAAGATAATCACGGAAATTTTATTGTCTGAAGTAATAAACAGACTAGAAGGACAGAGGACTGTTTGTATTAAGTCTTTGAAATCTGCATCTAGGCTGAATCCCTGGAAATTTGGAGATCTTTCTCAAAGAGTTTAAAGAAATACTCAGATAAGAGTTGTACTTTTGGAACATGTCAGCATACAAAAACCTACAAGATTTAGTCAACTAACAATATAGTTTATTTTTATTTGTAGAAGTTTTTAAATAAAAGATAGCCTTTATTTTTATAAGGCTATTAAGGGTGTGTGAACATAAATATCAGGCTGAATCCAAGAATGAATCTCCCTTGTTTTTATTATCAAAGAGAAAAAAAGCTATAACCATTAATCTCACCCAGTAGAATTGTTTTTTTATATCTGAATCATTAATTTATATAATATTAAAATACACTATTATATCACTTATCTTACAATCAAAGACCAAATTAGAATAATATATTGTGGAGAAAAATAAAAATCCAAATAGGGGTATTGAGAACCTAATAACACACCTAGCACACTATAGAAACACAAATATAATTTATTGCAGTAAGCAGTGTTTGCATACTTTAAACCTTTTATAAAGAGTATTGAATGGGCATAACTTCAACCCAGTTTGATACACCATCATTTCTTCAATTTAGTTACCACATGGTGTATCATTAGCTCTCCCTTCCTACTTCTTCCTCCTTCTCCTCCCCTCTCCCCCCCACTCCCCTTGTCTGCCTCTCCCCCTTAATTGCTCTATTCCTTGAAAGAAAAATTTATAAAGTCACTCCTTTCATATCTTCCTAACTCAGTTTTTTACTTCTTATTATTTATTTGCACTTCTCACCATGCACTTGACGTAAAATTTCTTCATTGTAAATGATATATTTATTACTTACTCCACTCTTCCTAATTCTCTATCTTACTTGGCTTCTTAGCAGTATTTAATACTGATAGTTGCTCTGCTATTCATACTTTTCTTAGACAGCTCCTTGAGGGTAGGACCTATTTATTTCTCACCTGTCTTCCATACCCAGAGCTTGATACAGTACCAAGTTCATAGTAGGCCCTCAGTTAAATGTTTGCTTCTAGACATCAGAGTTTAGAGATTTTTCCCCCCACCATATCTTACTTTTTAAACTGGTTCTTTTGAGCTTATATAATTTCCCCTATATGTTCTTTTTATTTTCGTGCAGGGTAAAACTTAATGGAACTGACAAAGTCGGTAGAAAGATAGAAATATCCTTCATCATCTATATATGCATCCACCATCCATTCATTTGTTCATTCAACGATATTGAGATCTGACTACATCTCAGGTATTGTAGGTGTCAGGGATGAATCAGTGACTAAAACATCTTTCAGGACAATGAGCAACAAACAGTATGTCAGATCATAGGTTTGATGAAGGAAATCAGGGTACAGGGATAAGATGGGGATGTTTGGAACAGTAGGGTATTTCTAATCAGGTGCCATCTGAGTGGAGGCAAGAAAAATTGAGGGAGTGGGCCATGTGCACATCTGAAGGAAGAGCCAGTGCAAAGGCCTAGAGGAGGGACAATCATGGTGTGTTGCAAGGAACAGCAAGGGGGCCATTACAGCTACAGTGGAAAGAGAAAGGAGTAGAGGGGTGGATGTGTCCATGGAGGCAGCATTTGGGTCAGGTCTTATGGAGCCTTAGGGGTACTGAAAGGAGCGAAACTTTGTGATGAGATGGGAAGCTGCTGGAGGATTGTAAGCAAAGGAGTGTAATGGGGCAAGGGTGGAAGCAGGTAGACCAATTAGAAAGGAAGCCACTGCAGTCAATAATAGGCAAAGAAGATGGTGACTTGGGCCAGGATGGAAGCAATGAAGATGGCAAAAAGTGGTTGCCTTAGGGATGGACTCTGCAGGTGGAACCGTGGTGGAACAGCTGAGAGGTGAGAGGGAAAGAGGGAACCAGGAAGAATGGAGTTGCTGTTTCCTGCAAATGGAACTGGTCTGGGGGGATTAGGATCCCATTTTGGACATCTTTCTGTACTTTTAGTAATTATCTCATTCATGATGTGGGTGATGACTAGATGGGTATAGACATATGCAAAAATTATTGATCTGCACACTTAATATGTATGCATTTTACTCTATGTAAGTTTTATCTCAAGGAAAAAATGCTGTTAAAAACTAAAAACAAAACCCCCAAAATGAAGTAATTAACTATACTAATAGTTACTAATGGGTCCACAAAAAAAAAGAGGACTGAGAAATGAGCATTGGATTCAGCCCCTATATGTTCTTAACCTCTTTTATTCTACACTCTCTCATGGACCCTTATCCATAAGTATGGCTTTGGCTTTGTGGATGGGATATCTCATGAACTTTAGACTCACAATTTCCAGCCACTTGCTGGACAAATTAATCTGGATTTTTCTTTAGATTCCCAGATTCAATCTACTAAATATAAAACCCATCACTATCATTTTTCTCCCATCAAAGTAAACATATTCATCCCAAATTATCTAATTTATTAATGGCACTAAATTTTCTTGATTACATATCCAAGAAAGCACCAGGTGTTCTTGGACTTCTCCTTCTCCCTTTGCTTCACATGTCCCCGTTAGACATTTGCCAAGTCTATGAGTTCTACTTCTGCAGAATTACTGGCATCTGATTTTTCCTTGACATTCTTGTCCTATTTAGGGTTCATTTGTTCTTCCTTTCTCAGTCTCCTTTCCTAACGCAACCTCTCTCAGACTATCTATGACAGAAAGATCTTCTCAAATTAGAGTTTGAATTGTATCATTTCTCTAGAAAGACAAAGATTTTACATGAAGACCTGTCAAAATCTGTTTTTAACTTGATTTTCAAGCTTTTCACCAGTATATAATTTTATAGCTGAAACCATCCAAATACTTGCCATCCCTTACCCATAGTTTGGCTCATGCTGTTATCTCCACTTTGAATTCCACCTTTCCCTTCTTTATCTTTCCTGACTTCACTGAAGAGATAAAACTCCACAACTTTGAAACCTTGTACTATCTTTTGCATCTTGTTTTGTTTCGAATGGTCCTATTGATATTGTTAATATTGTTCCCCTTTCTTTTCAGAGGTCTCTCAATTCAATAAGTTGAGTGGTCATATTCTTATACAACTTTTTAAACAAGGCCTATAATTTTATGTGAATTTGTTTTTATTATTTCTTGTCATTATCTAAGCTCCTTAGGATTGCAGCATCTAATGCTGCAGCATCTAATGCGGTGCCTTGAATGAACTCCAGAAATGTTTGTTGCACTAAATTAAATTGTATTTTTTAATGCAATTGGCATTAGAGAAGCTTTATTACACTTTGTTATATATTCTCGAACACACTTTCTGAGTCTTATGAATAAAGATATTTAAAAACCTTTGTTTACAAGATACAATATTTTAAGCAGCTGACCTTGATTCTTTCCAAGATCTTACTTTTTTCAAAGCTCTTTAAATATTTCTCATTAAATAATAAAGAAAACCTCAAGTTTAAGCTAATATTTTTTAATATTCATCCTTTACTTCTAATAATCACCTTTTGAACCAGAGAGAATTCTTTACCAACAGTAGCTGAGTGAAGTGGGAAGACCTGTGTTTTGGAGGCACCAGTGTATAGCAGTTATCTGATTTAAAATATTCAAAAAATCAAATTCCACTTTCTCAAATGTGTGCATAACATGAAAGAAATAGTTATTTGCTTTTTTACTATGAATTGGTAGGGAAGATTACCTTACAAATGAGAAATCATGAAAAAAACTTTCAAACAAGAGTCATTTTGCCTATCCAGAGGGAAATGCAGTCCAAATTCTTGTTAGTTTTGGGGGCTAGTATTGGGTCAATATGACAGGATGTCAAGATAGTGTTCAATCTGTGAGGTAAATAAGAGATTGGTGACACAGATTCAAAAGGGAAAGAGCCCAGTCAAGGAGAGAAAAGAGGACACATAAATAGTTCAAGGGCAGGGAAAGACACAGTTTTTAAAAAATTATTTGTTGCTTAGAACAATTATCAGTGGGCCTTTACATTTTCAATAGCTTTCACCTTGAACTCTTTAAAGATTTTACCTGGCTTGTGATGTGTGTCTCAAAGCTACCTCGACACTTTCAGGTTAAATGATGGCATATACTTTCACTCCCTCCAAAGCCCTACTAAAACGGTAGAAAATGCTTTTCTTCTCTTTTCAAAGACTTAAAGGGAGTACAAGAGAGAAAACAATAGCAACATTTGGGAAGCTGGAAGCAAGTGGGCATCTGGTAACTGACCTAACACACCCAAGGCAATCAAATTATAAATTATAAATTTATAAACTGGCAGGAGCAATCAGAGAGCAAACCCAAATGTATCACTAGTATGCTGAAGTCTCAGGGAGTGGAAGCAACAAGCACCTGGAAACAGGGTGAATGGAGTTGACAAAATTAAGAAGGTCTGAAAATCATTCATAGGAACCAGTTAAATGCTCTAAGTCCTGTCCAGGCCTCCCCACTTTCTCTCCCCAGCCCAAAACTCAAGGTTTATTCTGTGGAGAGGGTAAAAATGGTCTCTGAATTGGGGATTGCCAGTGTTCTGTACCAATAACAGGGGATTAAGTGAGCTTCTACATTTTAAAAACTAATGCAGAGACTTCCCAGACTTGCTATGTTTCACCACTGGAATGTCAGCAGACAGTTTTGGGGGAAGTTTTTGTTCTTGTTTTTGTTGTTATTTCCTTTAGGCAAGAAAATGGAACACTCTTCTTTGATGAATCTGACCAATCCAAGAAGACAATAAAATCTGTAACCAGGGTTTTCCCGACAAAAGGAGAGCAATATTATTTTTAGTAAAGCTCATATTTACAAGTCCCAGCCATGCAGTCAGTGTTTCCCATCAGCTTTTCTCCCCGCTTTTTTTTTTTTTTTTTTTTTTTTTTGTGGTATGCGGGCCTCCCTCTGCTGCGGCCTCTCCCGTTGCGGAGCACAGGCTCCGGACGCGCAGGCTCAGCGGCCATGGCTCACGAGCCCAGCCGCTCCGCGGCACGTGGGATCCTCCCAGACCGGGGCGCGAACCCGGTTCCCCTGCATCAGCAGGCGGACGCGCAACCACTGCGCCACCAGGGAAGCCCTCTCCCCGCTTTTAAACAGTATCAGAAAACCAGGGATTTCTAGGTATCTAAAGAAAGGTTGAAACAGAAAGCTAGTGACCAAAACAAACAAACAAAATTAATAATAAAGAAGGAAACAGATTATCAGGGAGAAAAAAAACCTTAATAAAACATATTTTTTATCAGAAGAAAAAATTGTTTTAATCTTTTGTTTGAGAATTAAAAACTCAATAGATTGGAAGACAAAGTTAAGTCTTTTCAAGAATACAACAAAATGAGAAAGATATGAAAAAATTATTGGGGCAAAATATTAGAAAATTAGAGAACAGAGCCACAAGTCCAGAAACCACAATATTCATAAAATTGTAATTCCAGGAAAAAAACAAAAGGGAGAGAGAGAGAGGAAAACAACAAAGGAGAGAAATGATAATCATAAAATTCGGTAAAATTACCAAGAATTTAGAGACATGAGTTTTCAGATTGAATGTGCCTAGAGATGTCCTGTATAATGGATAAAAATAGACATATAAAAAGGTGTATCACTGTGAAAATTTAGAGCACAGGGGACAAAGAAAACACTCTACAAGCTTTCAGAGACAAGGTGGAAAATGACAAAGCACAAAGAATTAAAATAGCCTCAGATTTTTCTAAAGTAACACAGAAAACTTGAAGATCATAGAGTAATGTCTTCAAAATTCAGCATAAAAATTTTCAATACAGAATTCTATGTATAAGCAAATATTAATTAAATGTTGAGTAAAATAGAGATAGGCAAAGTCTCAAAAAAATTTCTTCCCATGTTCCATTTCTCAGCTAGAAGATATGCTCCACTAAATTATGAGAAATTCAAGAAAGAAACACTGAATTCAGAAAAACAGGAGTTCCAAGTAAAGGAAGAAAGAAGTAAAGGGATTATCCAAAACAATGGTGATGGGCATTTTCAAGATTACAAAGGTGCACCAGGAATAAAAGACAAGCAGTTCAGAATAGAGCGGCAAGACCAAGAGACTAGCACGTTAAAGACTTTCATCCTCATGAATTTTGTTGCTGTGCCAGGCTTTTTAACCTATGAAGCTAAAGTGGGATGTGCTCCATCAAAACAAGAAAATAAATGAAGAATACCTACATGTAATATCTGAGGAACAGAGATTCTATTTCTTGAGAAAGTCAAAGAAATTTCCTACAATAACAGCAAAGATAAATCCTAGGATAACAGGCCTAAAGAGCAGCTGATCCAAACTGAAAGAGAATGGATGACTCTAGTAGGTATATACATTGGGTAGGAGTATAACTACATGCACACACACACACACACACACATACACACACACACACACATATATATATGTAGTTATATTCACATGAAAGCACAAAATGAAACAAATAGATTGTTTGATGTGATTGACCTTGTGGAAAATTGTACCTAGAGGTTTTTGGAAGGTGTAAGGAGAATTAGCAATAGATAAAATAAAGATGAAACAAGTGTAAAAGCAGGCAATTAATTTAAGAAATATTTTTTAATTATTAAAAAGGTCCCATTCAGTGTTCAGTTCTGAATAGTTATAGGCATAATAATGTAAAAATTGATTTTTTAACCAAAAATTGTAATAAAATATATTTAGAGGATAGGGAAAGGGAAGCAGAGATGACATAGGAAGACAACTTAATCTTTAACATAGCAGAAAATCAAGAGATAATGTCTAAAATTGATTGATTTAAAGATAAAAGTATATGTATATTACTTAGAAATACTGATGTATTCAATTCCAGGAATAAAAACAATCACCCCAAAAATACCAAAAGAGGTTCTGGGGAGGACTATGAGAATGGGGGATAGGGCTTGAAATGGTTATATTTTGTTATAGTATTATTTTAGCATTTTATGATATTTTAAATGATACAACTATATTAATTTGATATAGAAAGTTTACATTAAAGCACAAAAAGAAAATCTATGGTCAACTTGTTCACAATTTTCTTCGACATAGGGATTCTCTGACCATAACTCCACATGCTTTGCCTCTGTCACTGGACATTAATCATATCCATTAAAGACCACTGTTTTTCTTTTCATCCACTACCTAACATATCCCACCTTTGTCTTTGATCCCCGTTACATTCTCCACACTTCTTTTTCAGCCTTTGTAGTCCCTTACTTGGCAGAGAGAAAGGGGAGTCATGAAAATCTTGGCAACTGATTTTCAAGGACACTTGACCCTTGCCTTAGGGAGATACTTGGTCAAACGTTTTTGGATGATGACAACTTAGTAAAGATATGTCATTCAGTTTTTTTTAAGTTGGAGAAATGTTCTTCAAAGGAAAGGTCACTGGGGAAAACAATAGTCGGTAATATTAAATTGGAACAGGATGTCAACCAACTTTAGGTCATCTGCCCTACCAGAAAGTGAGAACCCTCAAGAAATAGGTATGATTTAAGATCTGACAGAGAAATCTTTGTGTATTACAGAAATACTTGTAATATTAATGCTATATGCCAATTTAGTGGTGTTACAGTGAAATTATAAATTATTTTTCTGAAAAAAATGATTATCGATTCATATCTGTTCTTTTGATATTAACTGAATCTCTGTTACATTTTAAATATTAGCTAGGGCAAGGGATAGGATGTGCAAACTGAAGTAGTGGAGTCAAATTTGCTTAAATTATTATACCTCATTGTAATTAATATATTACATTATATAAGATGCATAACACAATGTAACATAACATTAAAAAATGATATATAATGTGAGAAATAGTATATTATAATATCAAAGGTACAATCAGATCATGAGAGAATCCGGATGCTAACTCTATTTGGGATTTTCAGGGGATTTTATAAAGAAGGTAATGCATTTTTTTTTAAAGTGTAAGGTTAACTGGTAAACAGCAGTTAAGTAACATTTTAGGCCAAAGGTACAGCTTATAAAAGGACATATAAGTGAGACAGAGGACAGAATAATTTAAGAAAATGAGTTATTTTTCAATCAAAGCCCAATGTATAGGAAGGAGAGCTGTGATTGACAAGTTCAAAGATATTGGCAAGGGCTAGATCATGAAGGGATTTGATTCCTCTAAATTTTTTTTGCCCAGCCCACCTGGTCATTCTGAAACTACTCTTTACCATTTTAAGGCTTTTTTTTTTTTTTTTTTTTTTGATAAAGTGAGGTGGAGTTTTTTTGTTTTTTTTTAAATTCTATTTTTTTAAACTGAAACAATAAAGTCAGCCATTTCTTCCACTTCCCCCAGCCCCTCATCTTTTGCAACCACCAGTCTGTCCTCTATATCTATAAGCTTGTTTCTTATGTTTCATTTTTTGTTTTTGTTTTAGATTCCATGTAATATAAGAGAGATCACAGGATAATTATCTTTCTCTGCCTAATTTCACTTAGCATAATGCTCTCAAGGTCCATCCATTTTGTCCCAAATGGCAAGAGTTTATTCTTTTTCATGGCTGATTATCATTTATTTATCCATTTTTCAACAATAGACACCTGGGTTGTATCTATATCTTGTAAATACTGCTGCAATGAACATGAAAATGCATATATCATTTAAAATTAGTGTCTTCATTTTCTTCAGATAAACACTCAGAAGTGGAATTGCTGGGTCATACAGTTGTTCTATTTTTAATTTGTTGAGGAAGCTTCATACTGTTTTCCATGGTATTTGCACCAATTTACATTCCAACCAACAGTGCACGAGAGGGCTCTCTTTCCTCCATATCCTTGCCAGCACTTGTGATTGCTTGTCTCCTTGATAAAACTATTCTAACAGGTGTGAGGTGATATCTCACTGTGATTTTGATTTGCATTTCCCTGATATTAATGATGTTAAGCATTGTTCCATATGTCTGTTGGACATTCTTATGTCTTCTTTGGAAAAACATCTATTCAGATCTGCCATTTTTTTTTTTTTTTTTTTTTTGCTGTACGTGGGCCTCTCACTGTTGCGTCCTCTCCCGTTGTGGAGCACAGGCTCCGGACGCACAGGCTCAGCGGCCATGGCTCAGGGGCCCAGCTGCTCCGCGGCATGTGGGATCTTCCCAGACCAGGGCACGAACCCGTGTCCCCTGCATCAGCAGGCAGGCTCTCAACCACTGCACCACCAGGGAAGCCCTACCATTTTTTTAATTGGACTTTTTTCTTTTTTTGCTATTGAGTCATTTGAATTCTTTGTATATTTTGGATATTAGCCTGATATCAAATATATCATTTGCAATCACTTTCTCTCATTCAATAGATAGTCTTTTCATCTTTTTGATGGTTTCCTTTCCTGTGCAGAAGCCTTTTAATTTGATATAGTCCCATTTGTTTATTTTTGCTTTCGTTGTTTGTTCTTTTGGTATTGAATTCCAAAATTCATCACCGAGACCTATGTCAAGAAGTTGACCACCTCTGCTTTCTTCTAGAAAGTTTATGGTTGCAGATTTTACATTCAAGTTTTTATTCATTTTGAGGTAATTTTTGTGTACAGTGTAAGAGAGTGGTCGCATTTCATTCTTTAGCAAGCAGCTGTCCAATTTTCCCAACACCATTTATTGAAAAGACTGCCTTTCCCCCATTGTATATTCTTTGTCATATTAATTGACCGTACACACATGGATTTACTTTGTGGATTCATTCTGTTCCATTGACCTATGTGTCTGTTTTTATGTCATATCACAAGTGTTTTGATTATTATAGCTTTGTAATATAGTTTGAAATCTGGAAGCATGAGGCCTCCAGCTCTGTTCTTTTTTCTCAAGATTGTGTTAGCTATTTGGGGACCTTTTCAGTTCCACACTAATTGTGGGATTGTTTGTTCTATTTCTGTAAAAATCCCCAATAAGGATTGCATTGAATTCATATATTGCTTTAGGTAGTATGGTCATTTTAACAATATTAATCCTTCCAATCCATGAGCACAGAATATTTATTTACTTGTACCATCTTCAATTTCTTTCAACAATGTTTTATGGCTTTTAGTGTGCAAATCTTTAACCATCTTGTTTAAATTTATTCCTAGGTATTTTATTCTTTTTGATGCATTTGTAAATAGAATTTTCTTAAACACTTTCTGATAGTTCATTATTAGTGTAAAGAAACACAATAGAATTTTGCTTATTAATTTTGTATCATGCAACTTGACTGAATTTGTATATAAGTTTTAAGTCTTTTGGTGGAGTCTTTAGGATTTTCTATATACAATATCATGCCATCTGCAAATAGTGACAGTTTTAATACTTCCTTTCTGATTTGGAAGCCTTTTCTTTCTTTCTTCCTTCGTTTTCTTCCTTCCTTTTCTCCCTCCCTTCCTCCCTTCCTCCCTCCCTCCCTCCCTCCCTCCCTTCCTTCCT